>NW_027514826.1:4998844-5348459 GCF_048772815.1 Callospermophilus lateralis | reverse complement strand
TGTTCTTCCCTTGACCTCCTCTGCCCCCGAGGCTGGATAGGTCACATTCTATCAAAATCTCATAAGATACATAGGGTTTTAGAAACAAGGGACAAAATATATCTCATAGCTCAATTTCTAAGATTAAACTCAATTTTTATTTAGAAAATATAACATTACCTTTCCTAATTTTAGGTATTAGTTCCCCTTTGATCACCAGGATGATACACATAAGCCATTAATGAAATACTTTACTTTTGGGCTGGGGATGTGGCTCAAGCGGTAGTGCGCTCACCTGGCATGCATGCGGCCCGGGTTCGATCCTCAGCACCACATACAAACAAAGATGTTGTGTCTGCCGAGAACTAAAAAATAAATATTAAAAAAATTTTTTCTCACTCTCACTCTCTTTAAAAAAAATGAAATACTTTACTTTAGACTTCAAGACAGTATCAAGCAAAAATCTCATATTCCTAATTGACAGTCAAATACAATCATTTATCTCTAATAGCTTCACAAAGACTGAGAAAATTCTCATTTTAGAAGTTTTTTTTTTCAAATCTTCCTACTTTTTGCAACACATCACTGTCAGGAACTACTGTACATACATCTGAGCATGATTTTTCAATTTTGTATATGATACTGCAAAGGCCCGTTTTTAATGCTATTTGAAAAAGAAATTAGATATAAACTAGATTGTAAAATGCCATGACTTGACACAAATTCTGTATTTGACAGTTTTAATTTCTGCATCAACAGAAATTAGAAATATTGTGGAAAATTTAAAGTAAATTAAAAACAAATTGGTAATTGCCTTAAAAGTCAACTGGGAGAACCATTTTTCTACTTTTAAAAGTTAAATAGATGGCTTTATTTTTAAGCATTATATAAATTACAAAATAACACTCAGCTTGGTGTGATACCACAAGCCTGTAATCTCAGTAACTTGAGAGACTGAGGCAGTAGGAGAAGAAATTTGAGGCCAGCCTCAGTGTTTTGGTGAGAGATTGTTTGAATAAATAAATAAATTTATAAAAAGGGCTGAAGGTGTAGCTCAGTTGTAAAATGTCAGTTCAATAGCAGAACTTCAAAAAATAGAAAAAAAAAACAATGATTTTGACTTTATACTGTACTCAAGGCAAAATTTTTCTATTAAAGTTAACATGCAGGAATATGTATAGTGAGCTTATAAATATGCAAAGTTTTCCTTCCATATTTTAGTCCTTCCATATTTACTGGGGTAGGAATCTCAATAAAAACAAAAAAAGAAAAGAAAGACATATGTATGTATTATATTATTACATCATTATCTAGAACTAAAACTTTAACATAATACTAAAATATATTAGTAAAATACACTAGATTTTTTTCAAGTTAGGTTGTGAAATATTTATATTTGTAGATCATAAACAATTAAGATAATCACTTGTATCATAAAATAAATGGCTTAATGATAAAATGAAAACTCAAATTTCATATTATTCACTAAATTGCAAACTATATAATAGTCTCAATTATATGGTCTAAAATAACATCAAGGCCATGATATCCATTAATTTTCCCAGAGTTAAAACAGTAGTAAAAATAAAGACACCCATTTTCTCAGAAAAACCCAATGCACATGGTCCAACTTAATATTTTTCTTTTTGTTATTTTACTGAAAAGTGGGTCACTGGTAGTGACAGTCACTGAGGGGAAATAAAAGATCTGTCATTTGACATGTATTCAAACAGTCAATACTGATCGAGTGACTGCTACTTGCAACACTGTCCATGAAATAAATCACAATCCTTGTGTTTATGAATCTTATATTTCTTAAACTTTACATTATTCTGGAGAAAGTATAACACATAGAATCCCATCTATATTCACCAACACTATGCAACTAGGACAGTTTCTAATCATTGAAAGTTCTACATATATATCAATGATCTCATATGTTCTTTATGACACTTCTAGAGAAAAGCTAAGGTGTTTTCATACACCCAAATTAAAACAATGCCAAATTAATAATGATCAACATAAAAGTTACTGGAAAATAAAATGGATCATGTTACATGGCTCTGGAACGGCATTAGGATGAACCTTTTCTACACTGCAACAACCTCACAATTCAGTGACCTAGTCTTATGAATTTTGATGAGAAGGCAGGCATTGCAGAAATACTCCAAAGACTCCAACAACATAAAGGCTGGTAGGATAGACACAGATGCAGGAAGCTTCACTACTGATCACAATGATTAGTTCCAAGATGTAGGAATCCATAGTTCTGAGAAGACAAAAGTCAAGGACCAAACTGATATCTTTTTAAATAAGAATCTACATTTTCTCAGCTAAACAAAGTGCCTTGGTAAACACACTCACCCAAGGGGAGACAAATTCCATATAAATAACCCCTGTGAAATTGAAATGTTAGCATTGATTAAATACCTTACATACCCTAGGAAAAATGATCAGCACTGAACATATAGGACAAAGTGTGATGGATCCCATGATTGGCAAATACAAAATATAACTTCTATTTACTTGAACACAAATCATGCACTAGCATTGTCACAATCCTTTTAGAACTTGGCTAATATGAGTCACAGGCCATTTTATAAATAATAAAATTTGTTTCCAAAGTTAGGAAATTGCATAGCAAGTGTAGGTGGCACAGACTAGAAGGACACGATTGGTGTCAGCCTGTGCTCTCGACCCCTATCAACATCACCTCTTGAACCTGTAATGCTAGTTTAGAATCAGCAAAGGGTAAGCTCATAAACCCCAAATATGAGCAGAAATGCACTTTATGGACCACATTGTGACTTCAGTGTATCTTTACAAGCATTTGTTTTATGGCCTTCACAAATATGCTATGAAATTAGTTCTCTCTCTCTCTCTCTCTCTCTCTCTCTCTCTCTCTCTCTTTTTAAAATACAAAATGGAAGACTGAAAGAGGTTATAGTGATGCTCAACTGCTCTCAAACCCATGTGCACATGTGCACAAACTATTTTTATTGTGAAGACATTTATATTCCACTCATAGCCCTTCCCGTAAAATAAATTCTGAAATTCAATTAAACACTTGTCTTGAAAATGAAAGCTTAAGTGGAAATTTCTCATTGACATTCATTCTAACAAACAAAATAACAACATTAAGCCAAGTCTAATCTCTTGTTGTACATATCTAGTACCTGCTAGAGCAACTTCCTTTCATGTTTTACATTCATAGTGATGCAAACCATGAAGTGAGTTTATTTTTATTAGCCCAAAACTAAATAGCAAGAGAGCAAAAGGGCAAATTTATTGATTTTTTCCCATATTTTCTTCTGCTAATTTCTACCCAGGGGCATTCTTACCCTTAATGTTGAAGGTCATTCTAAACTTTCTAATTTCCTATCTTTTAAATTCCTCACCTGAGCAACAACAAATTTTAAGTGAATCAATGCTTGAGAAGTTTTTAAAGTTAACTTGCATCATTGTATTAAATCATGCGTGTCTGCATTACTGCATAAAATTGCCTGATTTTCAGCTAACTTTTTCATGGAACATTAGTTCCTCCAGATGTTAAAAAATATTCCTTTAAAATGTTTGGAAAATTCTGGGGTGGGAGGGAAATGAAGATCCTTTTCTATAGTTTTGCTTGGAAATATTATTATCTTCAGCAAATGAAAAATGTTAAAGCAGATATATAGGACACTTATTAAAACCTATAGAATTGATAACATGAAGAATAAACCCTAATGCAAACTATAGAATTTAGTTAAAAATATACAATTATTGGCTCAATTATAAAAAAATATGCCATTCTAATACAAATCAATAAAAATAGGGAAAATGGTATAGGGAAGGGAAAAGATATGGAAACTATTTTTCTGTAAAGTCAAAAGTACTTTTACAAAATGAGTTAATTAATTTTAAAAGGAAAGAACACATTTTTATACCTGATTGAAAAACTTAGAGCAGTATGGCATGTAAGAGACAATTCTGCTTATACTGCTTTGTAGATTATTTTCACTATATAGTTTTATTCTTTGCTATGAAGCAGAATACAATAAAAGCCATCTAGAGCATTTTAATGAGTACAATGAAAATATTTTCACCTCCAAAGTCAAAGAATCTTCTCTTTAAAACAAAATAGCTCATTTTAGGGTTTGCTCAAATATAGTTCAATAAAAAAATAAAGATAATAAAGAATATTCTGACTTAATTTCAGTACATGTTAATACAGCATTGCAAGGCATTTTGATTTAGAATTAAGACTTATTTCTGGGCACTACGGATTTATTTTGATAGATATTTAAAATATAAAACATTAGAAGTCCTGTCTTCTTTTGATCTACTATCTTTTGTTGTTACCTAATGGTGAATTTATTGTACTTCTTGTCTTTTTCACATGATCTTGCACTCCATCTAATTATACATATTAAGTTAAATTTTTTATTTTGCTTTGCTCTAGAAAGCCAAATGCACAGAAGTTGTTCCACTATAATTACTGAGAATAAGCAGTAAAGCATATTTAAAGAACAAGAGAGATAATAAGTTTTAGAAATTCTCATGGAATGAAAGTTCAAATGGAAAGGAAAATTTTGGTGTCATCCCATTTTATTTGAGGAGAAAAATGAAACACAGGAAATATCCTTTAAATTAGTAATGCCCATATATTTCTAATATCATAAATGGAGAGTATATAACTCATATTTAAGGCAGAGCATTAGTTCTCATGCCATTCCATTCCTTCCAAACCTTGATGTTAACAGAAGCCGATTTCTCTTTGCTAGCTGCACCACTGCTTTCTAATATCGCATATTAAATAAAGCTATCTGATGATGTAAGAGGTTTACAAATTATGGACACAGAGCCCAAATGTGCTTCATGGATTGTTTTCTATGTCTTAGTGGTAAGAAGTGATTTTTACATCTATAAAGAAGGAAGAGAAGGAGAAGAAAGGGAAGAGACAGGGTAAGGTCAGCAAAACCTTAAATATTTTCTTGTAGTGCTTTATACAAAAAGTTTGACAATCCCTGACAAAAATGGAGCAAATACTTGATGAGTTTACTAAAAGAAAATTACCATTTCAAACATTTCAGAATTAAGAGACTTACACAAATATTTTTAAATTTAGTACAACAGGCCTCTTAACAGAATTTTCTAGTACTATACCATTAGCCTACCCACAAACCACATTAGAACTGTGTTACAAATAGGATTTCATATTCCATCCACATCTTCCTTTTTTCTTATATTTTCTAAGATATAAACTTGTACACGTACACTTTAGTTCTTCTGGAAAGTGAACATGTTTTTTTCACATGTGTTACAATTTAAAAAAAATTGAGGTGTAGAAAAGTAAGAAGAAGGTGAAGAGGAAAGAAAAGGAAAAGGCATCTAGAAAAGAAATCTGATCTCTGTCTCCTGAAATTATTTTTTTCATGATTTTTCTTCTTTTCTTTGCATAAATGATAGTTTCTAATTTTCCAAAGGGAAGTGCCAATTGTAGGATAAAATTTTTGCATTTTTGAGAGATGACACTCAATTCAGAGACACTATATTTAGAAATCATATATCAATTTTGTCAAAAGAACTATTTGATGAAATTGAGTGATATGCATATACACTCTCACTCACTGTATCTGCATAATGGTGATAAGACCACTGGCTCAGAGTCCCAGTTGGCACTTAATGTACATTCAGGCTTATTCTTTCTCAAGGACAAGATATTTGTTTGCAAATGATTTAGCATGCAAAAAGGATTAAACAGGAGAACAAATGCTTTATATATAAGTGCACATTACAAATGAATTAAAGTTATTCTAATACAGCTCTAATTTATAATGAATTCAAATAGCTTCCAGAAAAGTCATCTATGGAAAAATGCAAAACAATCTGAATTAAATTTCAGGTGCTTCATCACAACAGTGTTTCCAGTCCAGCAAGCCAGGGGTCATGGAGCACAACTGTGTTCAGCAGCAACAGGCAAAGTTGGACAACAAAACCTACCTCATCAGAATGAGACTACTTCCCAGGACATCAAAATTAGATGTTAGTTTCTGCATTTTTGTCAAATATTGTTTGCTTATAAGGCAGTGTAACATTTAAGGAGGAAAACAAACTTCCTGCCAATACATGTTGAGTGACTATGTCAAAACAAATCAGCAGCCTTCACAGCCACCAAGCCTCTCAAGATTCACAGTGGGCAACAAGTTAAACCACTATCCTCAAGATGGATCTCCGAGCAGCCATAGCTGAAGACATACACAGGTAATGCTGCTGGGATTAAGTTTGCCAAAAAAATGGAAAAAAGTATCTGTGCATATCCAAAAGGAGTGGTGATTATTAAATTCCAATAAAAATTTCCAAAATAGAAGCCATGCTATCCACCAAACAGAGAAATAAGAACTTAGGGTTTGGGTTTATGGGGGAGTGAAAAATAGTATGCTGTTATTTCAGCAAAACTATGTAATATGTAATATGACTTAAAACTGATTACATCAAGTGGGAATAATGATCTTTATTTTGATATCTAGTATTTTTTTGAATCTATGAATATTTCTATGTGTAAGAGTTATACATTTTTCACTCCAGTCATCATGATGTAACACTTCAAACTATTAAACATTTTATCAAGTATAATGATGTTGTTACAACTGTGTAGACAGAAATGTTCTAATAGATGTTGACTATACATTAATTTACTCTGGTCAGAATTAGATTTGAAGGTGTTTAAAAATGATAAAAATCTGTTTTCTTGAGATAACAGTATAAGTAGTAGTATACTGAAAAAATACTCAAATCAAAAGACATGGTTCTTTTAAAACAGAAAACTTGTTTAATTTTCTAAGTGTAAATTTTATTATAGTTCAAAGAAATATTATGAAATCTCAGGCTACACCAAAAGTTCTACTCAGTGAGGGTGACTAACATGTTTCATAATTACTATAGCATTGGTGACTGCTGTCATAAAGAGTCTTCTTATGGGATCCTACCAGAAGACTCAAGTCAAAAGATTGGTAAAATTGTACTAAATATAATACCAAGGTTGTTATTCTCATTCATTTTTAAAGAAGAAGGGCCATATTCTAAGTGAGAAACCATAGAAAGCTACAAATGGAAGGAAATACTTGAGTTTGGAGAACAATTGATTATGTGAATTTACATGAAGCTAAAGCAATATTTTCTAAATGTGTATTAATAATAAATAAGTAAAAAATATAAGATATCACAGAGACATTTCAATATCAGTAGAGTCATGATTCTCATTCTATTCATCAGGATAACTAAAAAATGTTTTTTTCTAGCCCTGCTTTGTATTTAATAAGGCACAATATCCCGGGGCACATGCACACATATAAATTGCAAATAAAAAATTGCTTATGTTGACCACACAGTCAAAGGATTGGTAAAATTGTATTAAATATAATACCAAGGTTGTTATTCTCATTCATTTTTAAGCCCATTCCAATATGGATATTGTACCTGCCCTTGCCAAGGTTACCTGGGGTCTTCCATTCACTGATCTAGTGGGGTAATTTTAATTCCTCATCCACCTTGCCTCTCTTCCATTCTGGCAACACATACATCCAGAGAGATCATTCCCATCAAATATGATTGTCATTCCCCCTTCAGAATCTCTAAATGACATCACATTTTTCTTAAAATCACTTTAAAAATCTGAAATATTTGACACTTTCTTTAATCTTCAGCCAGGTCCAATGCCATCCTCCCATTTACTTTCTTTGGTCTAACTCTATTAACCTTCTATTTTATCCTCAAATAACAGTACACTTTCTGCTGGAGTTCCTTGTATGAGTGAGTGAATGGTCTGTGGAAGATATGTCCTTTGACCCCAAAAGTTTTCACTGATGATACTGAAAACAAATCTTTTTTTCTGAGAGAGGGAGAGAGAGGGAGAGAGGGAGAAAGGGAAAGAGGGAGAGAGAGAGAGAAAGAGAGAGAGAGAGAGAGAGAGAGAGAGAGAGAGAGAGATTTTAGTTTTCAGCAGACAAAACATCTTTGTTTATATGTGGTGCTGAGGATCAAACCTGGGCCACATGCATGCCAGGGGAGCACTCTACCACTTGAGCCACATCTCCAGCCCAAAAACAAATCTTTTATTTTAATGTCTCTCACTCAGTTATACCCAGGTTTATGTTCTCACCCAGCATACATATTATAATGGACACAATTTTCATATGCACTCTGATACTCCCTGTCAATGCTTTCTTACCACAGGGTTTCATCTAGATCAAGAGCTATTAAAATGTTTAACAAAGAATCAAAGAGAAAATATCAAACTTTATGGGCCAAGATGCAATCTGAGTAACTGACCTCACCAGAATTTGTTAGTTTACTTTACATTTCCCACTTATAAAATTATATATATATATATATATATATATATATATATATATATATATGATTAGATATTAATCTCAGCTGCATTATAATATCTAATACATCTATATATCTATATACCTATATATCTATATCTATCTCTCTCTCTCTCTCTCTCTCTCTCTCTCTATATATATATATATATATATATATATATATATATATATATATATAATCATGAGCTATACAAAAACATGCAGTAGACAAGATCCAATTCATGAGCTGCAGTTTTCTAAGTCCTTAGCTAGATTTATGACTTTAAGCATATTATATAGGTCTACAATTCTCACTCACATTTCTAGCTGAGATTGTTCAGTTCCTATTTGATTTCTTCACATGAATTCTAACATGTATCTCAATTTAATGTGAAAAAGTAAATTCAATCAGACACATGAACAAAACTATACCTCTGGCACTTGTAATTCATCTTGTCACCAAGCTTTCCCCATGCCAATAAATAACCATAATCCACCAGGACCCTAAATCTAAACATCTTGGCATGATTCTTGACCAGTATAAACTTTTAGCTCTACTTTCAAAATAGCTTCCAATCTCAAATGATTTTCTCCAACTTTTTCATTAAAGTCAGAATACCAACTGAGAAACTGGAAAAATCTGATCAAAATCAGGAGATCCTCCAACTGGGCAGAAGCACTGGTCAAGTAGATGGTGCCTCTTCTGCCACTATCATACCACGCCACTATCAACACAGTGCACTTGCCACATTGAAAATAGTGGAAAGTGTATAAGAGTCAATCTGATCATTTCATCTTCAATTTAAAAACATTTTGTTGAATTTATGTCCAGGCATCCCCTACAAAAGTTGAACTTGGGAGTGCTTATGTCATGCCTATCCTGTATTCTCCATTTGTATTCATACTAGTTTGCCTTGTTTTCTTCCAAAGAAAATATCTGGCTTTTATCTAGAAATCTTAATATTTTCAATTTTAATGGCTCCAAACACCCTGTATCAGCAAAATACTGGCCTCTTTCTTCATTGTAGTTTCAACTGAGGCATCACTTTCAAGATAGAGAAATTCTTTGACTCCCTATAGCTAGATCAGTGTTCTCAACAGTTGTATTCAGCTACATTATAATAACTAATCTTTCTAGTAGAAAAATTCACAGCCCCTCACACATTGGCCTTGTATATTTGTATCTTCCTTCTCTTTCCCTCCCAACTGCATTATAACTTTATGTCTGTTATTGTTGTTTGTATTGTTTTCCAATTTGTGTTATATATTTGGGTCTCTGCCTACTTCATTGCCATACCCCTGGTGCCTGGCATACAATTCATGGGTGAACTGGACTACTGTGTGTACACTAATCCTTTTTAATACTTTTATACCATTGTTTCATTCCCTGTATTTTTGGAACAATTATCTTTCTTTGGATTTTCTACTCAATATTAAAATGTACATCATTATATGCTCTTGGCACTTTCCCTTGTGTTGTGTTTTGAGATGTTAATTTCCCCCAAGAAAACACTGTTTGAGAGGAAAAGAAAAACCATAAAGGAAGGCAAAATACATTAAGACAACTTCCTGCCAGGAAGACAATTCCACAGGACCCCCAAATTTCTGGTTATTCCGAGTCCCCAAATATGAAGCCAAAAATTGCTTCTATCTTCATGCTTCCTCAACCACAAGGATGAAAAGTGTCTACTTAGAGCTATTAACTCATTACCAGTGTCTATACTGAAGCTCAAAAAATACAGTTTAATATGTTTTTGATTGGCACGACAGTAATTTGAAAGTGGTTTTATCAATGTTCTCCAATAGAACAAGTAATATTTCAAATTAGTACCTTCAATTAAGTACCTAAATCTGATGAAGAATAAGTTATACATTAATACTAAATTTGCATTGGCTCGCTGTTCTAAAAAGCTTTCAGATTAATTAAAAATGGAATATTCAGTAATGGGAAAGAGAGAGATAAAAGCATGTTAGTCATTTTAAAGTAGAATTTAACATTACTTTAATACACTAGTCTATAATTTATTGGAAGAGTAATAAAACAACAATTTTGAGTCCCAGGTAGTGACCAATCAAAGCAGAAAGTGAATTTCTAAAAAGGCTCAAAATCCCCATCAGCTTTATGTTTTACTCCAAAACGAAGTCAAAGTTTCTGCAATAAGAGAAACCCTGTACAATTTCCATTGCTTCTCTCCTGTTCTGCTACTTCCATACCTGCTACCACTCCCATCTGTGGTTTTCTTTAGCCATGTTCATTCCTTCTATGTTCATGCAAAACAGAGGTATGATCCCATGTAAGGATAACATACATGCTGTGCCCTCAGTGAGGTGGGGAACCCTCTCAAATTTGTGTGGCTTGGGATCTCACCATCTCACTATCTCAGACTTACAATTCCATCTCCTCTGTGTGGACTTTCTTGACTATCCAATTAAAATTTACCCTCTCAGAATTCACTGATTCCCGTCACAGGATTATTCTCACCATGTAACTTACTCTTACCACACTTTACAGATTCGTGTTGCTCGTTATCTTTTATTGTATTCCCCACATTAGAATGTTAACTTCATAAAGTCAGAGATTTGGGTCAGTTTTCTTCCCTCAGAATAACTCATGGCCTAAGGTAAAGGCTTTAAAAATACTTGTTAAGTAGATGAATATATACTTCAAACTATTGAGGAATTTATAAATAAAAAAGACACATGCTAACAATTAGAGTACAGAGTGAGAAATACAGTATTGTATGTTGGAAGCCATGTCATCTACAAGAGACTATGCTACATTGGAATGAGGAACAAGGGAGAGACATGGAGCCGGTGGTATATGAACTGAATGACAAAGAAAATACGGCCAGAATGAGGAGAGAGGAATATCTTGCAATAGGCACCAGAAGTTAACCACAAGGAAAATAAGGGGAAAATCATCATAATAAAAAACAAAAATAAGATAAACTGCATTTCAATTACTAGGTCACATGTAAGAAACCAAAAAATCCCAAGGCAGTTTATGGTGTGATAAAGCTACAGTTGATAAGCATGTGGCTGATATGACCATCTATAAATCTAAGAGCTTCTTAAACATTGAGAAAAAGCTTTTACACAAGATAGGATGATTTAGAGAATTAAAGTTGCTGATGGATGGGACCATGTCCTTTGTGGACAAACACTAGAACATTGTGTACAGTGTTCCTAATGGAAAGGTGCCAGATTTTTTTTTAAAGTCTCTTGAAACCTCAGTTAGCAACTTTGAAATTTATGTGTAATTCATAAGCTTTTTAAAAGACACATAATAAGTGACAGAGAAGTGATTCCCAAGCTTGTCTTGATGCTGAAGTAGGTGTGGAGTTACAGGTTCAATAAGCAAAAACAAACAAAAACATTAAGAAAAAGCAATCATTTCTGCCAACATCTAGGGTACCCAGTTCAAGCATAACATTGGAACTCTCTTGACCATCCCATGCCCAGGATATGGTCTTGAGTTTGTACATGAAGAACTAACTAAGGTTGCTCTTGAAACATTATTTTCACACTTGGTGGTTTGGAGCTGACCATAGGGTAACGTGCACAGAGGTGAAGTGCATACTTGGCACACAGGGCTCCTTTCCTCAGCCACTTTTCTCCTCTTTCTCCTCCCCATCAAAATCTCTCTCATGTGTATGAAGGCCTTACTGAAAATTTCACATGCAGAATAATATTGAGAATTTATGCTCTTTACTAGCAACAGTAGACCCTTGTTTGTGTGTTTCCCATGCTTGTTCCTGTCAATTTGCCCTTTTGAAACTGTTGCAACCACTTATTTCTATTCCTCCAACTATGTATGATCTCTTTACTTCAAATTTGACTTCTTTTTTCCTCTACGAATATGTACCTAAGGAGAGAGATGAAGCTACTATACTACTAGATGATAATGTCTAACAAATATCATTATTCTTCACAAACTGCATAAAAGTTCTAAACACAATAATAAATCTGTACAATTTCCATTCTAAATCAAACGACTGTGCCATCTCCAAATAAGTGCAAACAGAACAATGATCAATAAAATACTTAAGTTCCTTGAAAAGGGTATTTAGTTTTCCTAAATAAGCTTTAATTTTGAAAGGTATTAATCTCATTAAAAGGATATAAATTTTATTAAAATGAGATTTCCTAAAATAACAATTTAAAATCTAACAAATATGAAATAAAACACATTTTATTATGTTGCATGGTAAGAAAGTTTTCTAGAATATTGTGAATGACTGCCACCCAAATATTGGGTATTGTGATTCTAATTAGCAAGAGGTATAAATTACCATATTCTTCCCACAGAGAAATGGAATATTCTGCAAATCGCCTTTGTTCCATAGCAGTGCCTTTAATTACTAAATATTTATTATTATACACTAAAATAATGATGATGATGAAAATGATGATAAAAAAAGATCAGAAAGCAAGGAATAGGAAAGAATGAGGGGAGAGAGGGAGGAAGAGAAGGAAAGTTGGGAAGATACAAGAATAAAGTTGATCAAATTTATGTTCTGTCTATGTATGAATATGACAATGAATTCCACTACTATATATAATAGTAATGTACCCATAATTTTTCAAAAAGACTATTTGAAACATGAAAATTTTATGCAGTGATTTTGTTTAAAAGTGATTATTCCAAGTTGTTTAAAGAAATTTCTATCTGTAGAAAAAAATTAAGATTTCTTAAAGAGCAATTCAATATGAAACTTTATTACAAGATATTATAGTTTACACCTCACTATCGTCATATAGATTAAGTGCTTGTACTACTGTTAGAAACACAAATTTCAGATGTCTGGAAAGAATTTGAAATGAAAGATGAATTTATACACATACATTTTTTATTTTTCATACATTTTTCAGGAATCCAAATTTTGAAGACAAGTTTTTTGAAACATTGTCATTAAGATAAATCCACTTCCAGTTTCAAATGAATAATTTTCCTGTTTACTGTATGATATTAAGCTTTTAAGATATGAAATGGTACACTCCATAAAATTTCTGACTTCTTTTGTAGGAAGAAGCTATTAGAAATACATTGAGATTTTTAAATATTGCTGGTTGTGGGTAACCTTGTGGGTTAGAAATATTGGATATTTTCATTTATAATTGTAAGAATTAAAAATTTAAAAGCTTAATATAACATAATTCTGCCATAGACTAAATTAAATTCAATTAAATTCTGCCATGCGTATGTGTATATATATATTCTCATCTAGCATAATGGAAAATCCTTTACATTTGATAAAGAATGTCAGAAACAAAGACGTCTATTACATAGCACAGTTCATTTTCACCACTACTTAACTTTATGACATATTAAGGTCAGGTCTTTTGGGATACACAAATAATGATCATTCGATTGTCACTGCCAAAATGTCTGAGCTCACTTCTCTTATAACAATACTCAATTATAAGATGAAAATAATTCACAAAGCAACTTCAAAAAGCTAGCTCTAGATGGCTTCAAGGTTCTTCTAAGATCACCAGCAGTGATCTTAAGATATTAAAACAAACTGTGATCTGAGATTTTCTAATAAAAAGCTCTATCTTTAAACCTTCAATTCAAAGTTGCATAGACCTTCGCTTATTGATAGAATTACACAATCAGTTAAATTTCTTGAATGGAAGAGAGAAACAAAAATAACAGCTTCATACACTGAGAAAATATTGAGAGGTATTTGAGAAGGATTTGAGAGAGAGAGAGAAAGAGAGAGAGAAATGAAGAGCTCTTTATTTTCCAAAAATCTATATTTAAGTAGTTTTTTCATTGATCATGAAACTGGAAATTGTAATTACCAGATACTACCAGATTTTATTTTTATAATATCTGACCCCATATATAGTTGTTAAAAGGGAACATAAATTGAATTGTCCTCAAATCTTTACTTTGCTAAGTTTCACTTATTCTTCAAAATTTCAAATTTTCTTACATCTAGTATCAGGTTGCTATTTGAGATTCAGCATGTAAACTCATCATGGAAACAAAGATGTTTAAAATTCTCTCATATCCAAAACATGTTAAAATCATTACTATATTTAAAAACTACATTATTTATAAAAACTCTAAAATGATGTTACATTGAAAACACTGGCAAATCCTTTTTGAAATAGACTGACATTCATTGCATTTTTTTAAAATTAAGTTCCATAAAAATAAACACATCTCTATTACATATGAAAAAGAAATAGCATTTCTTTACTATGCCATTAATGTGGCAAATTTAAGAATTACTAAATAATAATTATAAAGTTTATCTGCTTCTTAAAGTCAAACTTATTGCCTTTATTTTTAGCAAGCATTCATCTCAATCCCAAATTGCTTCAAATTGCCTTTATATTCACACTCATCCTAGTGACTGATTTTTTTTATTCTAATGCTTTCATAACCATAATGCATACATCATATTATCACTTAAATATGTTTTTGAGGAAGAAATGGGATTGCTGTATTTGAAAACAATTTCTCATTTCTGAATATAATATATGCCTCCTACACTCTCTAGCAGGCTATAAATGGATTGGACTCTCTTCTCTCTCTCTCTCTCTCTCTCTCTCTCTCTCTCTCTGTCTCCCACCCCCCTTTTATTCCAGTTAATAGGTCCATGGTTTTGCTGGTTGTGATACCAATTATACCTATTCTTATTGCATGCCAGTTCAGTTCTATCTAGATTATTGTAATGTCACTATTTAACTTAATGTTTAAAAAAGGACTATAAAAATGTCTATTCTAGTTCCTGGAAAGACAAAATAAATCTGGATGTTTACACTGAATTTTATTTGTAAGGTGGATATATTTTCTTTTAAAGTTCACATACCTTCTACTTTATCTTAAGGATTGCCTACAATTTCTCATACCTAACAGTTTCTATTGTGCAAAAAAACATGAGCAGTCTAGATAAAAGGCAAGGCTTAGCCAAGAATGCTACCATAAAGACAAGCACCTGTTAATCCAGAAGTTAAGCATTGGATTCTTAACGCAGATGCTTTATTTGATGGATTAAAAAGTCCACTTCTAATGTGCCTGATACCAGTGCATGTCCATCCGTTTCCTCTTATTTTGACCCTGATGCTTCCAGAGGGATTGGGGGAAAAATTCTTGTTTAGAATTCAGACTACATTTGTTTAAGTGGCGATTATCCACAGTTCAAACAAAACTGAGTATGACAACTCACATACCTTCTCAATTCAACACACACCATTTCTAATATGGTATCAATGGGAAATAATATCTAAATTTCCCAGTGAGTGACAAACAATTAAAAAATAATCTACTCATAGAAATAGAGACTGGCTTTACTATCATGCCTGAGGAATTTAAATTTATATTAAAATAACTGCATTACATTTTATATGCACACTTGCTGTAAGAATCATACTTTATTGAGATTTAGTCATAATTCTGGAGTTTAAGATGTAAATCACCAATGTTCAAAGGAGAGTTGCAAACCATAGAGAATATGTTACTCATTAGATTCCTAATTATTATATTCTTATCAATAATAGTAAAGAGCTCTAAGATTTTTATTTAAAATATGACAAATAATATAAATTTTAATTGAAAAAATTTATTTTTTGTTTCAATATGCAAAAGTGCAAAAAAATTTAGTAAACAGATTTTTGCTTCAATATTCAAAAGTGAAAAAAATATTTAATAGTGAACATATTATAATATGTAGTTTATGTTATATTTGCAATGGTGCGGTCTGTTCATTATACTTGAGAAATCTCCATCACTCAGTCTAGCTACTCAGAAAGTAAAATTCCCTTAATAATAAAGATAAAGCATTCCATTATGTTTTCTGCTAAGTCATTTTTCCTTTGAATTGTTGTCTATTTTAATTTATTCTTTTAAAAAGAAGCCAAATTACTTAACTCACATTTACCATTAGAAGCTTCACTGATGTTCAGCTACAAATTGATTTCCAGGTATTTTTTTAAAATAAATGATGGTCACAATCAAAGTTAAAGCTTTTCTGAGCAATCAATATTAAAAGAGTAAATTTAAAAAATGAATAATTATTTTGGACAAAGAAAATACTTATTTTTCACAATTATTTTACATGTCCAATAAATGATTATTCATCAGAAAAAAATAAATATTGTCCATCGGACACATACACACGCAGTATCTACTAAATCCAAGCAAAACAAATTTCAGAAAGATGGTTTTGAATTTGATACACCAACTCACACCTAACTCTAGTACAATTTAACTGATTCAAAAGCATAATGGTACACTTTGACAAAATCTTCGGGAAAGATTACAACAAATTGCCACAATCATCAAACCAAAGACTGATGTAATTTCATTCTAAAGTGGAACTCACATCCAGTGTTCACGTGTTAGAACATGCTTGCACCTACCTTGGCCTTGTCCATTCCCATGCTGACCCCAAAAGATAACAATCATTAGAAGCCCAGGAGTCCATGTCCACATTCTTCTAATGACACTTCCTTGTCTGATGGCCATTGCATTTTAAACCCTGCATATTGAGTAGAGTAGGTGTGAAAAGAATAATAAATTACATTCTTAAATATATTACCACTCAAGTCCCATATCTAATATGCTTTGTGCATTTATGAATTATCCTGCTTACAAGGACATACATTTAAAAACCACACCTCCCTTTGGGATTCTCACGATAATGATTAATATGAAAGCTCATTCATCATTAACTTCATATTCTAAACAGTCATCCAAATGATATTTTTCAATATCCTTTTGCAAAATAGGCCATTAGATCTATGAATGCTTAAAAAGTATCACTAAAGTCCCATTGAACTTCAATCATGCAATAAATTGTTCACAAAAAATATTTCTAACTTGTTATTTAGGCAGGGTGATGCATTAAAAACACCATGTCATCTTCATATACATAAGCAAAACCTGACTGTTCAATATATTTATGAACAAGATATTTAGCATGATATCTCACAAAATATTCTTAACTTTTAATTTAAATGGGATTTTTGTTAAATTGGTCAATTTAGCTAAATACCCTCATGTACACAAAACTAATACTGCATACTTAAAATTACAGGTGAACATAGAGAAATCACAAAAATCAAAATTTGAAATCAGAGAAGACTACTCCTAAATCCCAATTTGTTCAGTTAACAAAATATAAAAGGATTTTATATCCTGCCACTTTGCTGAATTCATTTATTAACTCTAGAAGTTTCTTTGTAGACCCTTTTGGGTCTGTTAAATATATTATCATGTCATCCACAAATAGCGATAATTTAAGTTCTTCTTTTCCTATTTTTATGCCTTTAATTTCTTTTGTCTGTCTAATTGCTCTGGCTAGTATTTCAAGAACTAAATTGAATAGAAGTGGTGAGAGAGGGCATCTCTGTCAAGTTCCAGATTTTTGAGGGAATGCCTTCAGTTCTTCTCCATTTAGAATGATGCTAGCCTGAGGCTTAGCATATATAACTTTTACAATGTTGAGGTAAGTTCCTGTTATCCCTAGTTTTTCTAGTGTTTTGAACATAAAGGGATGCTGTACTTTGTCAAATGCTTTTTCTGCGTCTATCGAGATGATCATATGGTTCTTATCTTTAAGTCTATTGATGTGGTGAATAACATTTATTGATTTCCGTATATTGAACCAGCCTTGCATCCCAGGGATGAATCCTACTTGATCATGGTGCACAATTTTTTTGATATGCTTTTGTATTCAGTTCGCCAGGATTTTATTGAGAATTTTTGCATCTAAGTTCATTAGAGATATTGGTCTGTACTTTTCTTTCTTTGAAGTGTCTTTGTCTGGTTTCGGGATCAGGGTGATGTTGGCCTCATAGAATGAATTTGGAAGAGCTCCTTCTTTTTCTATTTCTTGAAATAGCTTGAAAAGTATTGGTATTAATTCTTCTTTGAAGGTTTTGTAAAACTCTGCTGTATACCATCCGGTACAGGGCTTTTCTTGGTTGATAGTCTTTTGATGGCCTCTTCTATTTCTTCCTTTGATACTGGTCTGTTTAAATTGTGTGTGTCTTCCTGACTCAGTCTGGGCAGATCATATGACTGAAGAAATTTATCAATATCTTTACTATATTCTATTTTATTGGAATATAGGGTTTCAAAATACTTTCTAATTATCTTCTGTATTTCTGTAGTGTCTGTTGTGATATTGCCTTTTTCATCCCATATGTTAGTAATTTGAGTTCTCTCTCCTCTTCGTTAGCATGGCTAAGGGTCTGTCGATCTTATTTTATTTTTTATTTATAATTGATAACAAAATCAAGCTATTTAATATATACATTATTTATTATTATTATTGTTAGTGGTGGCTAAAATCTGTTATTTAATATTTGCCTTGTCTGTTAGTATCATTAATATTATAATAATTAATAGTAGTGATAGTTAAAATATATTGTATTCACCATGATATATTATCAATCTATTGAACTTATTCCTCTTGTCTACCTTAAATTCTGCTTTCTTTGACTAACATCTCTCCAGTCCTTCCAACCCCAGTCTCTAGTAGCCCTTGTTACATCTGTGTTTCTATGAGTTTGACTTTTTTAGATGACATATAAAAGTGATATTATGTGGTGTCTGTCTTTCTGTGTCTGGCTTATTTCATTTAACATAATGTCCCTGGGTTCATCTGCATTGTTCCAAATGACAGGATTTCCTTCTTTTTTAAGGCTGAGTAGTATATCATTGTGTATGTGAAACACCTATTCTTTATCCATTCATCTGTTGGTGAACACTTAGGTTGATTCTGTACTTCACCTTTATATATGATTCTGTAGTGATCATGGAAATCTTCTTCTCAATGTTATGATTTCAGATCCTTTGAATACATACCCAGAAGTGGGGTGGTTGGTTCATATGATAGTTCTATTCTTCACTTTGGAGGAATTGCCACACTGTTTTCCATAGTGGCTGTACTAATTTCCATTCCCACCAACAGTACACAAGGGTTCCCTTTTCTCCACGTCCTGGTCAATACTTACCTTTCTTCTTTCTGATAATAGCCAGTCTAACAGGTGTTAGGAGATATCTTACTGTGGTTTTAATTTGTATATCTTAGATGATTAGTGACGCTGAACATTTCTTTTTTCCATATATCTGTTAACCATTTGTAGGTCTTCTTTTGAGAAATGTTTATTTTGGTCTTTTGTCCATTTTAAAATCAGGTTATTTGTTTTCTTCTGATTGAGATGTTTGAGTTTCTCATATGTTTTGTGTATTGTTTCTTGTCATATGATGGTTTGTAAATGTGTTCTCCCAGTCTTTAGGCTGTCTCTTCACTGGGCTTATTGTTTACTGTACAGAGATTTTTAATTAGCTGCAATCCCACTTGTGCATTTTTTGTTTTTGTGCTTTTGGATCATATCTAAACAAACACACAAACAAACAAAAACTTTAACCAGAAACAATGCCATGGGGCTTTTCATTTCCTTATAGTAGTTTCAAAGTTTCAGGCCTTATGTTTAACTGTTTATCTGATGTTGAGTCCATTTTGCCTATAGTGTGAGACAAGGGTCTAATTTTATTCCACTGCAAGTGAATATCCAATTTTCCCTGGAGCACTTACTGAAGAGACTCTCCTTTTCTTCCTGTGTATTCTTGGAATCTTTATTAAAAAAAATCAGTTGACCATAAAAACATAGATTTATTTCTGTGTTCTCTAATTTATTTTTCATTGTAGGCATCTATTTTTATGCAGGTATCTTTCTGTTTTGAATACTATAGCTTTGTATCAATATTTGAAATAAGATACTATCGTGCTTCAGCTTTGTTTTTGTTTTTTTGTTTCTTTTTTCCCCAATACAACTTTATTTGCAAAAACACGCAGCTCTGTAAGTGAATGACTTTTGCCATAGGACATTGGTGTTTGAAGCCTGTTCCCAGGCACATCTGAATTACAGCTTTCAGGAAGGACAGAGCATAGAGGATTGTTTACACAATGTCTGAAGATCCAGGCACATAAGTAGCAAACATCATTTCTGGTCACAGTCCACTCCTGGAAACTTACATACATGTCTGCAGTCAGTCGCAGGGTTGGCAAGAAAATGTTGTCCCCAGTTCCAAGGTGCTCACTTACCAATCCCTTGTTATAAAGGGAGGGAGAACATGTTAAGGCACTAGTAGTTGTTTCTACCTAACTATTAAATCAGTTCAAAAGTAGCTTTTTTAAAAATTTTATGTTAAGTAATATAAATAAATATCACCAAAGAGCAAAATTTATAATAAACTGTTTAAGGACTATCCTGTTATCAGTGGCTATAGAATACTTTCAAGAATCACAAATAATCATTGTAATGTTAGTAAGTACTCAGCATCATGGTAAACAATTTATACATTTTATTTCCTTTAGTCCTAACATAATCCAAGAGTTGAGTACAATTATTGTCACTACTTTCCAAATGAGTATCTTAGTTTTAAATAGTTTAAAGACCTAAGTATGCAATTAGTCAATGTTTGAGCCAGCATTCCAATCTAGGAACTCCTTTTTCAAAGCCTCTACTCCTCACTAGTGGAGGATGAAGATAAGAACCCCACTGTGCAGAGTGGATATGTTTTGCTTTTCCATTTCAGTGAGGGGTTCTTGGAGTTGCATCCTATTATCATTCACTTGGGTTCTTGAGCTCATAGCCTCGTCTATATTAAGCCTTTGATATCTATTTTCAGAATGAATTAGTGAGAAAATGAGTTGTTACATAAATCTAATTTTAAGACATTAAAATTAGATTTAGTTAGTTAGATTTAATTAGTTGCTCAGGATCACCCAACAGAGTAGGTAGCCCTGTTGGCCTTTCTCAACATCAGATTTGTTTCCTATACCAGGCAGTTCTAATATCTGCAGACAGACTCCTTTCAGGCATGTAGTGTTATTTCAGGATGTCGGGGTAGTTTCTCATTGGAGGCAACAAAACAATGAGTTGGTCTTCATGGATTAGGTTCTTAGTTTGCCTCCCTGGTGGGCAAATTACTTCATATCACTGAACCTTTTTTTTGCTTTGTATTATAAAATAAAAAGATTATATGTATCAAATAAGGTTGGTGTTATGAACTGAATGTTTGTCCCTCTCTCAATTACATATGTGGAAGTTGTAATCCCCAAAGTGATGGCGTTTGGAAGTGGGCCTTTACCCTAATGATGGAATAGTGGCTTTATAATAAGAGGAAATGGGCTGGGGCTGTAGCTCAGTGGCAGAGTGCTTGCCTATCATGTGTGAGGCACTGGGTTCAATCCTTAGCACCACATAAAAAAAAACCAAAAAACAAAAACAAAACAAATGAAGGCATGCTGTCCGTCTAAAAAATAATAATAAAAGTAAGAGGAAAATCTGATATCTCTTTTTCTCTCTCAGTCTCTCACTCTTTACACACACACACACACACACACACACACACACACACACACACCATTTGAAGATATAGTAAGAAAAAAGGTCTCTGAAGACCAGAAAGAGAGCCCTCACCAGATTGATACCACAGACTTCTAGCCTCCAGAATCAAAATAAAGAAATTAATGTTTGGCCAATATGGAAAGAAGTATGGAGATTCCTGGGAAAGCTGGGAATGGAACCACCATTTGACCCAGCTATCGCCCTCCTCGGACTATTCCCTGAGGACCTTAAAAGAGCATACTATAGAAATACTGCCACATCAATGATCATAGCAGCACAATTCACAATAGATAGACTGTGGAACCAACCTAGATGCCCTTCAATAGATGAATGGATAAAAAAAAATGTGGCATCTATACACAAGGGAATATTATACAGCACTAAAAAATGACAAAATCATGGAATTTGCAGGGAAATGGATGGCATTAGAGCAGATTATGCTAAGTGAAGCTAGCCAATCCTTAAAAATCAAATGCCAAATGTCTTCTTTGATTTAAGGAGAGCAACTAAGAACTGAGCAGGGGGGAAGAGCATGAGGAAAAGATTAACATTAAACTAAGATGAATGGTGGGAGGGAAAAGGAGAGAGAAGGGAAACTGCATGGAAACGGAAGGAAACCCTCATCGTTATACGAAATCACATATATGAGGTTGTGAGGGGAAAGGGGGGGAGGGAGAGAACTGAACAACAACAGATGAGGTAGAGAGGGAAAATGGGAGGGGAGGGGAGGGGGGATAGTAGGGGATAGGAAAGGCAGTAGAATACAACAGTCACTAATATGGCATTATGTAAACATTGTGAATGTGTAACTGATTAGATTCTTCCATTTGTATTTGGGGTAAAAGTGGAAGTTCATTACTCACTTAAATCAAATGTATGAAAGATGAAAAAAAAATAAAATAAATAAATAAAAATTAAAAAATTATATAAAAGGAAAGTAAATTTAATGATTTCTGGAATAAATACCTTTATTCAAAATGCTACATAGTTGTAGAAAATTTGGAGGGGAATCCAGACAGCTAAAAGTTGTCTTTTCTCCCTTTCTCCCACATCAAGAAAGAACAGGATTTAATTACTCACTTGGCATTACTTCATTTCAGATTTATAGAATCAGAGCTAAATGTAAATTTAAGAACCATCTAACTCAGTCTCCTCATTCTAAACAAGCAAACAGTCTGAGAAGGTTAAAATGATATATCCAAGTTCCTGGGTAATATTAAATGATAAAGACAAGGATAACCTTAGTCCTAAAGTTTTCCTTAAAATATACTATATTTGAGGTTAGTTTACTGTGTTAAATGCCTTAATTTTTTGCCTCACTTAGTTCTCAGAAATTCTAAGCACTTTCAAAGCACCATTTCAGTTGAGAAAATGATGACTTAGAGAAAAGCCACACAATTCCCAATCACATGATATCATAAGCAGGGTGACATCAAAGCCTATGCTCTGAATGATTAATCACTACACAGGAAGTTAGTTGTAAACTGTCCTGCTGAAGTGCAGTAACACTTACAAAAATAATGCTGAGAAGAGCAAGGAACTCTCTCGCATATAGAGCCGCAGGTATCTGAAACAAAAATCAAATGTTCAAACTGAAAATCATTAGAACCTAATGAAATCAAACTATCAATTTCTAAAATCATCAATCTTTTCTGGAACAAATTGTGTGCAGGGAAAATCTCCCCAACAAACACATTAGTATCAATTTTATGGAAGAAAGAATGAATAATATTATAAAAGAGCAAATATAATGACTATTTATTAAGGAATCAAGAACTAAGACAAGAAGCTCTTGTTAAGGACCAACCCTAGTGGTATATGTATACCTATCTGTGGATATAAGTATATGCTCTTTCAACTACAATTTGTTAAATTCTTATCCCATTCAAATCACTATATAATGAGT
Organism: Callospermophilus lateralis; assembly: GCF_048772815.1. Lineage (NCBI taxonomy): Eukaryota > Metazoa > Chordata > Mammalia > Rodentia > Sciuridae > Callospermophilus > Callospermophilus lateralis. Next base: position 5,324,843 of record NW_027514826.1, on the reverse strand, counting down.
TTTATCTGGTACCAAAATGTTAAAATTAACTCTTAAAGTTTAAATTACCCTTTAATGAATTATTTTTGTAATTTATTTTTATGTAATATTTCCTTAATGTCTGCAAAATTTCTACTAGTTATTTAATAATGCATACAAAGCAAAATTAAAACACTCTTCTGCAAGGACTGGCATATTAAAAAACAGTTGCATTATCTATTTTAGTAACAATTTTAAAGAACAGATGACTTTCAAAATGTATTTTTAATGAATAGAAAATGTAACCTTCCTCTCTGAGTTGATGCTTGCAGAAAACTAATATTTCATAAATGCCAATTTACTATGATTCATTATCTATATGCTGTCCATATCATACTATAAACATGAAAATCAACTTTCTAACTAACTTTGAAATTAAGAACTGGACTCATGCAATGTAAAAGTCAAAGCATTTTTAATTTCAATGAGAAAACAAAAATCTAAATAGATTCATGTTCAATGAAGCAGAAAAATAAGGTAACGTTTACTATGTGCCATAAATATATGCCATTGATTTCTCCAATTTTTTGAACACTTTGTATATAGAATTAAACTAGATTGGAAGTATCTATTGCATATAATTTTACTTGCACATATTACACTTTAAAGATTGGAATAAATCATATACCATAAATAGTTAGGCTCATTATGCTTTTCTGTCAATAGATTTGCTATTCAGTCAGCAGTTAGTCCTTCAGATTGATAACTTTGTAAACACATCTCAAAAAAGCAAGATGAACATCATTGAATCAAGTGTTTAAGTCACCAAGGGAAAAACCTTAAGAATGTAGTTGTAGTACTTCCTTTCTTGTATAATAGCAAAATTACGTTGATTATGCAAAAATTCTAGAGTAAACATCACTATGGGATATTTTAATGGGTGATTCCATTTTATAAAGCATCTATCTCCAGAACATTGTCTATGAGCCCACAGTGCAACCACCTAGTCTGAGGGATGGTTTGTATTTGGAGGTGCAAAATAGAAAGGGCAGTCCTGAATTTAGTGTCTGTAAAACACCTATTACAAAACCCAGTGAAAGTTTCCAGTTAGTAGAGCAGCTTCAATTACAGAGCAGGTGATATCTGCAGCCAGTTTCAAAATCTCTTCTGTCCACTCCCAAATGTTCTACTTCTAATGTAGACCATCTAAATATTTTCATTCCCAGTGAGCAAACATAGCCAATGAGCTTGGGTATACTATGTAGGGTGAAAATTGGTTCTTAGAGTCTATTTCTATACCAGAGCAGTAATGCTACTTCATTATCATCTGAAGAAGGTAGCTCTGGTCAGCTTCCAGCATCAGCTTGTTCAGTAGCTTCTTTCAAGAAGTTCTTCCCTATAGCAGTTTCCTTCTAAGTGCCTCTCTTGGCAACAGGCCTCTTTATCAAAGTGCTTCTCCAATGAGAGCAGGGCTGTGCCAATGAGACTCCAGGTTGATGTTCCTTTTGCTCAATTTCTCAAAATGAAAATAATTAGCACTGTATTATAAAATTAATATTTAGTTCTATTGGGTAAGCATGAAGGAATAGCTGGATCATGTAGTAGTTACGGTTTCAGATTTTTGAGGAACTTTCATATTGATTTACATGGTGGCTGTACTGGTTTATAGTCCATAAGGTTTCCATTTTCCCTACATATTCATCAGTACTTTTGTTATTTGTGGTCTCCCTGATTGCCATTCTGACTGAAATGAGAAAGAATCTCAGAGTAGTTCTAATTTTCATGTTCCTGGTGGCTAAAGATGTTGGGCATTTTCTCTTATCATTGTTAGTTATCTTTACTTTTTTTGAGAAGTGTCTTTTTAGCATATTTTAAGGATAAATATATTCTCATGTTTATTGCAGAACAACTCACAATAGTAAAGTCATTAAGCCAGGCTAGTTGTCTTTCAACAAATGAATGGATAAAGAAAATATGGTGTGTGTATATACATGCAATGGAATATTATTCAGCCATGAAGACCAAAACTGTGTCATTTGCAGGAAAATGGATGGAGAGTGAGAACACATTAAGTGAAATAAACCAGACTCAGAAAAGTGCCATATGTTTTCTTCCATTACAGAAGCTAGAGAGAAGAAAGAAAATGAGGTAATCTCGTGAAAACTGTTAGGATGTGAGGAGGTCTGAGGGAAGGAGGATGAAAGAGAAAAAGAAAATCCTGGGTAGTAAATTTAATTAAATTATTTTATGTGCCTGTAGGAATATGCCCCAGTGAAACCCACTATTCCATATAGCATGTACCAATAAAATACTTTTTAAAAGAAATGACATTTAGATCTTTTTCAAAAGTGTGTTTACAAAGAAAGTAATTCGAGTGACACACATGGGGAATCAATACAGAAAAGTGTACAGAGGGAGAGAAGCAAAAACTGGTTCTGTTTGTGGCAGGGAAATGCAACTCTGAATATTTGCAAAGGAGTGTCAACATAGAACTATGGTATCTAAAGTAAAAATTGTAGAAATTGAAGACAGAGGAGTACTGATAGATTATAAGGGAGCAGCAGAAGTTATGGGCTAGGGAAAATCTCAGGTAGGATAAAGAATACATCAGACACAAATGTAGTCATTTTTAATCTACAGTACCACTATACTCACAAAAAAGAAAGACTAGAATGATTGAGAGGAAGGAATAACTGAGACTCCTACAGATCACTACCACACTCATGCAAGGAGAGAACACATGGAGTTTTGATTCTAGTGACTGCTCACTCCATGACACAATCTTGAAAGGGGCTAAAATGCTGCACTTTCAGAAAGAAGTTCAGGTAAGGATGGAAGATACTCTGCAGAAATAGGACAGTATTCCCAAAGTCCCCATCACTGACACATGCCCAAAATTACTGACCACTAAAGACTCAGAGATAACCTAACCTAGATGAAGACCATGGCCTGCAGATTCTAGAGACTACCCCAGGGTTGCCAGTCCACAGTTGCCAGTTCCTATGAGAGTACAGCCAATTTCATGAAGTCTTGCCCACCAGTGTCAGGGTACCAGAGCACACCAGCACTTACTAGTTTTTGAGGGGCCCAATGTTCTGTCAGTAAATATTCCAGCACATGAACAAGGAAAAAAATTAGATTCACTGAACATAAAGAGGAATCTTAGAAAGGGAAAAAATGCTGGCAATCTCTAGAGAAAAAAAGCCACACCAGATGGCCAAAGCCTGCCTTTCATCATTGGCCATGTGCTATATTTGATATAGCACACCTAAGAGGACAGCACTTATATTTTCACTCTCTTAGGCTAATTCTACTGAGTTTTCTGTTTTAGTGACATGTCATCAAATGCTGAAAAGAATGAGGTTAGAAAGACAGATTCTTGGTTGCAGTTTTTTTTTTCAGTTGCTGGGAACTGAAATACGGAGCCTCAGGCTGCAACTGGCTTAAGTTAAGGTTTCCTGGTAGTAGTGAGACCCAACCTACCCAAAAGAATATTTGCATTTAACCTCTCACATAAGGTCTTTTTAATCTGTGATTTTATAAATCTGTATATTATTTTGGATGAAAATAATAAAATAACAATAATGAAAAATTTTATTTAACTTTCTTGCTTTCTCTTCTTCTGAAGAAACATTGAAAATTTAACTGGGATGCAATCCTTTAAGGCTGTAAGCACAATGATAAGAATACATCAGACACAAATGTAGTCATTTTTTACTATTCACAAAATAAATAAATAGTAAAAAATTGATTTTAATGACATAAATATTTTAATATGGGAATATTACAATTATGTGACAAATAAAATATTATTTTAAAAGTATATGCATTGTTGAAACTGTGCCCTCAAAACCAATATGTCAAGCCTCCAGAATATCACAGCTTATAAAACCACATTCCAGACTTCAGAACTATAATTTTTCTGACCTCAAAAAAATAAAGGTCCTGACTGCTTCTCTTTTATTCTAGGTGGGGGATGTAATTTTTTTTTTCCCATACTTCTTCTCACGTCCAAAAAATATGAGAGATAATGCCATGGATAAGAGCAGGAAGGTCTAACTGGAAAGTTTTCAAAAGTAGACTATTTCCCACCAAATGGTGGCAATTGACTCTTTCATTTAAGATATCAGACAGAAGCAAAAGAAGATGTTCCAGAAAGTGGTGCCCATGTCTTCACATATAACCACAACTTTGAGTCTATTATTTAAAAGCATTAAAGGAAAACTCTTTATTTCAAAATTGACTTTAGACCTAATGACTACTGCTCTATGACATTTGTTTTTCTTCCATGATTAAAGACATTTTAATTATTAAGCAGGTATCACCACATATGGTGACACATGTGTAAAACCTCAGTGGCTCCAGAGGCTGAGCAAAGAGAAACACAACTTCAAAATGACTCTCAGAAACATAATGAGGCCCTAAACAACTTTGTTGAGACCTTGTCTCTAAATATTAAAAAATGCTGGGAATGTAACTGAGTAGTAAAGCACCCCTAGGTTTATTTCCTGGTACCAAAAAATAAATTAATAATAAATTTAAAAAATTGTATCTAATCTGAAAGCCCAAATACCTCTACCACACATACAAATTTTCCTATTATTTTAGGCCTTGATTAATGATAAATATTCAAAACAGTGATATATATATATATATATATATATATATATATATATATATATATATTATATACATACATATATATACTGTGTGTATATGTATAATATATGTATATGTATCATATATGTATATTATATAATATAAATATATTTTGTTTATATAATAGAATGTGTATACTATAGTATATAGAAAACATATATTAAACATAGTATATATATATATACATATACTATCCATGTATATATTTATTATGCATGTAAACACACAGTATATATGTATATATATTATATATTATAGATATCTCTTTATGCCTCTAAGTAGAGAACTCTAATTGGGAACATAGAGTAAAAAGAAGGCAAGGAGAAACATGAAATTAGTTGTATCATTTTGAATCACCACAGGGAAAAAAATGGAATTTAGAAATGGAGGACTCAACATTTTATATTTGTTCATGTGTATGACACAGGGGCCTACATTAAAAAGGTTATTACAATCTTTTGAAAGAAAGTATATGTGATATATGTAAATGGCAGATAATGTTTAAAAAATTGAAATCTTCATGGTGTCTTACAGGTGCTTTGTTAGGTCTGAATCACAGCCCAGTCATGTATTAGTAGGCTGCATGAGGAACATTGCTAATCTTTGTCCTCGAAAATTATTCCCATTGTAGAGATGAGAAAACACAGGTTTCTGGACATCAAAAGGCAACTCAGCAACACACACAGAACTACCTGAATACAGAACAGTATGAAATTTCTTAAAAGTTTAACAAAGTTTGGTTTGCTCCTTATATAAAGAATGTCAGTCTGGAGAAATATTTTCTTCCTCATTTTGAAGAGAGTACCTCAAAAATACTTCCTAGGAGAAACACAACTGATTTAGCATCTTACATGTTAAAGGAACTCTTCTAAAGCAAGATCTATCAAACCGGATTTTTATAGAGGGCAAATGCTTGGAGATTACAGGGTTTAAGAAGCATATCACAGGCCCAGAGACTGAGCATGACTCAAAAAAGAAAATGATCTAAAACACTTATAAGATGTTAAGAAAATATTATGTAACTATTTCTAAAAATAAATTCTTTTTGGTTGCTATTTCCACAAATATCACATCTCTGGTAATAGGATAGGCTGAGATTGATAAAGATGACAATATTTTAAATAACAGCTTCTGCTTCATTTTCTCCTAATATATATACTATTAATATGGTATATGAAAAAAATGATCAACAAACTATATTTTTTCATATCAGAAACATTTTCCTCTGAAGTTCGTCTTGAGATCTCAGCTAACACCATAATTTTCTTCTGCAACTTCACATTCCTTTTCTCGCACAAGATCTAACCCTAGAACTTTACCATTGGTTTCTTGGCCCTAATATATCTAGGGATTCTGAAAATTATAGGGTTTATAGTTACAGATGTTTTTGTCTCAGTATTTTGGAGATTACATCAAATATAAATTAATAATCTACTTTCACAGGTTTGGGGGAACTTCTCCATTTTTACCATCTGCCTGCTGTGTGTTCTCTATGACATCACCCTCAGCCCCAGAAGCTCCTGCTTGGCAAAGTTAAACCATAAATTCCCACATCAGAGCCTGTGCTTCCTTGTTCCTTGTGGGAATTCTGCATGTTCTTGAATGTGGTGAGCCGTTTCTGCAGATTATGGTCGCCATTGCAAGATGGCGCTGGCTCCACTGTGGTCTGTAACAAACAACTCCTTGTTTGGGAGAGTTGGTGCATGGTTTCTCAGCACCCTGTGAGAAAGTTCCAAGTGGCAGCTTCGCATTGGGGCTTGGGATGCTTTATTAAGGCTGGGAGGGGCATCCGAGGAGAGAAGAATTAGAAGAAATATCAGGGGCCTGAATAAACTGCTGAAAGAAGATTCCTGAGTTGCGTCTTCCTTGCGGGCAAGGGGTCACGACACTTGAATGCTTGCTTCTCATTTTTTTCTACTGCCATTGTCAATGTGACCTAATGTGATCTTATATTTATTACTGTATGCTGAATAATTATACCAATGTATTACTTTCTAAGGCATTTATTTAAAATATTTGAGGTGTTCCAGGAATTCTTTTTTATAGGGCTCATATCCTCAGTTCTTTATAAAATTCAATAAATAGATAAACCTCTAACTAAAAAATAAATAATGTTATCACTGTTAATACCTGAAGATTAAAATAAATAAACAATATTTAAAACTCTCAGCCCATAGGTATAAGGACTTATATTACATAGATCAATTTGTTGGAAGACACAAACAACCAAAATGCATTGTGTCCTTGGTGATCATTGTAGTGGGAAGAAATTATTGGTTTTAGCATTGGACTCTCACCAAGCCATGGATTAATAAAGGGTAGGACACTGGTATTTTCTTCTGTAACCATGACATGGTATCAATCATATGTAAAAAGGAAAAAAAATAACAGAAATAAGAAATGGTTCCCTCAGAAAAAGAAGACATTACCAGAACACTGTAATCGTGCACAGAATATCCAAAATGTGGCCTCTGTCTACTGGGGCATCTACAGAAAGCATGAACATGTATACCTAATGGGAGAAAGAAAAAATGTTCCAATCTTCCAGCAAATTGGGCTTCATTATTTGAAATTATAAAAAGTAGCCATTGATAAAGCAATATTTCTTGCAGGACTGAACATTGAATGTACATTTGCAAGAATATAAAATAGATTCCCAGAGCTTTTCAATACAGAAATATTGATAATAAATAAAGTTCAGAAATAGCCCGAATGTCCATCATTTGTTTAGTTCCAACTTTGGTCAACCTACACCAAGGGAATTTAAGATTTTTGCATATGTGGAGTGTTTTCCAAGTTGTTTCATTGAGTAAAAAATAAGGGGCAGACAGGATATACAGGAGCACTCCCTTTTGGGTAAGAAAGAAATTTACATAATAACTTATTATTGTTATTGCCTCTTACCAGAACAAGAAAAAGTAAGAATATATACTAGAAACAATTAAAACATATGTTTATGAAGGGCAATGGGAAAAGATTAGTGGAGATAGAATATAGGTGAGTCATCAATCTATTTTAACTGGGTTTATATTTGAGGCACATAAACAACAACCACGTTCAAAACATAGAATAAAATCAAAGGACAAAAATCAGGGCCAAAAGACAGGTAAGAGTCTGACAACTCAAACATGAACCGTACTATTCTGTGACTAATTAATTTCTTAAGCTTGCATGATTTCCCGGATCTTTTTCTCCAGTGTGATCAAAATTTTTACCTAAAGTAGCAATGCTTGTTGTGATGTAACATTTACTGATCAGTAATTGACATTAAAGGATCCCAGGATTCATATGCAATGTTTAGTGTCTGCACAGCAAGGGACAACATGAGTTTTATACTTTCTCCATTAGACTGGAGTCTCCAAGTGCAGGAGCCACTTCTTATCTAGGGTGAGCAGTCTGGTGAATACACAGATATGATTATTAACATACACTGAAGAATTCTTTGAATGTTTAATGCCAAGAACACAGAGAGGACTTGACAATTACTTCCAGGTCCAGATTTCAGAAGCTTGGCTATACACACTCGGGGGGAAATGACCAGTACTAGACCCTGTGTGAGTATGTATTTGAATGTTGTGGTAGTTTATCATGAGCCTAGGCAGACAAAGTTGTGGTCTTGCAAGGCAATTAAGTCATGTGGGTAGAGCCATGGAATGGGATTATTGTCATTTATTAAAAGGGAGCTGCAAAGAAACTTCTCAATTTATCCTGTGAGGACACAGATGGTGCACTTCCTTAATCTCATCAAGATGCTACAATAATTTATGGTAGACTGGGTGGTTTATAAGCCACAGACACTCATTTTTCACAGTATGTAAGATCAAGGAACAAGGCAATTCAATGTTTGGTGAGGATATTTCTCTGGGCATCCCTCATGTATGCGCCTATGTACATGCATATACAACAGCAAGGAGCTTGGGGCTTTCCACCAAGCACAATCCTCATATTCTGCATTTCTACATGTCAAATTTGGGAACCACTCACTTTGACCCATCCCTGAAAGGCAGTCCCAGACCTCCTGTTGTGTTACTCTCTGAGCTACCTCTTTAAGGTAGGAGTGAAGCCTGCTTCTAATCTGTACTCTGGACTCTGCTCTCACCTCCTCAGCCCTGCCTGTACCCTGGTTAGAGCCAGGCCTTCCATTGTACCTGTACCTCCTTTTACTGATCTGTGACCTGATCATTATGTGCCAACACTTTTCCATGATCATTTGTGCTTTTTTCCCCTCTGTTCCCACAGCTACAATGAAGCTGCCATTTGCTAGCTGTATTACCTTAAACAAGTTAACTCGACACAGCTGAGCATCCCTGTCCTGCAACATGGATGTAAACATGGCTTCTTCTCATGGAGTTCTTATTGCCAGTAAAGGGGGCAGGGGACAAAAATCTCCAAAACAATAGTCCAGTACATGGTTATCAATGGCTCCTGATGTCATTAAATGTTACCATTACTAGCTGTCAATCTCACTTCACAACATGGGAACATAAATCCCTGAAAAGTAAAAAAAAAATAAAATAAGAAAGTTCAGTGGGCCCAGGTCTGCTCTGACTCTAGATTCCCTGCCCCCAATCAGAGCTCAGGCCCAGGATGAATACAACAGTGCCACATGAATAAAGGACTAATGTAAAGCTGATGAAGGCAGTTTCATGAATGAACAAAAGGGAAAGAATTGTGGGAAGGAGCCAAATCCTATATCTGACACCTGGGGAATCAGGAGGTTTTACCTTCACATTGACTCCCTCCTCTTGAGAATAAAACTGTACTGAAAACAGACCCACAAGACAGGTTAGTCATCAATGCTGACATTAAAGGACACTCTGGAAGTTACCGGGCTGTTTGGTGCATGTACAAGCAGTCAGAGCCACAGATTGAAAGATCTCAAATGGTTCACATGAGACCGTTTTCATCCTGCATCTTCATTCCCTGACTCAAACAATTTCAGGCTGAACTTGGACACTGAAGGTTCTGTGTGCTGGCAGGTGACATACCCAGAAAATAGCATCTAGACATCTTTTCACAAATTTACTCATTCTACTCAGCCATAAACAAGAATGGAATTATACCATTTGTGGGAAATGAATGAACCTAGAGATCATCAAATTAAATGAAATAAATTAGACTCAAAAAGTCAATTGTCAAGTGTTTTCTCTCATATTTGAAAGGTAAAAGGAAAAATGGAGTGAAAATAGAAGTGGATCTCAAAAAAATTGGAGAGAGAATAGTGGAGTTTAGACAGATGGAAGAGAAGATAAGAGAGATGATTCAGGCACTGAGAAATAAGACTGATCAATGATGTTATGCCCATACATGTATATGTCACAAATGAATATACTAATAAAATCACCAGTCCTTTTATGTATTTTTTGAAACAGGGTTTTTCTAAGTTATTCAAGGCTTTGCCAACAGACAAAAAGCTGGGTGCCCACAAAGCAAAAATACAAGGGCCTTTCATCCCCCTGGCTTATGTAGCATTCACTAGGCACCAAGTGCCAACTATCTATGACTTCATTTAATTCTCACCACAGTCTTGGGAAGCAAGTGGCATCAGCCCCATCTTAAAGATAAATAAATAGAAGTTGGGAGATGTTAAAGATGTATTCAAGCTGAGTGAGGTGGCACATGTCTGCAATCCCAGCAGATTAGGAGGCTGAGGCAGAAGGATTATGTGTTAAAAGCCAACCTCAGCAAAACTGAGGTGCTAAGCAACTCAGTGAGACACTGTCTGTAAATAAAATACAAAAGAAGACTGGGGATGTGACTCAGTGGTTATGAGCCCCTGAGTTCAATCACAAGTACCAAAGGAAAAAACTCTATTCAAGCCTCTAAAAATATATAAAAGCCACAATACAAATGTATAATATGTTCTCAAGACCTTGGTCCATTAACATTTATTTAATACTAGTCATAACATCTAGGAACCTCCCTGAAAGATTAATAAATCCAATGCTTAAGAGTACTCTCCAGAGATTATTGTTTCACTGATTGGAGCTAAAGTCTGGGTATCAGGGTAAATGAATCTAATGCTCACAATTAGGAATGGAATCACTTTTCTATTAAAAATCAGAGAAGCTTAAACAAAGAGATTGGACTCACCTGCTCAATGTTGTGTGTCAAGTCCACAGGAAAATCAGGGTGTATGTCTGTACTTCTGTAGCTCTCCAAAGAGCTCTCTGTGGCTCAAAACAAAAGGAGACTCCACAAAGCTGGGGGAGACACAAGCCAACCCCTCTGCCACAACTCACCCAACAATACTCCCAGAGAATAAGTGAACATATAGGAGATATTTCCAAGTGGTACCTTGATGATCAATTGGCATGATGCAAGGAAATAGGGCACAACCAACTTCAGCAAAGGCAGAGGTGTGGCTGGGCCAGGACAGGGGCTGGTATAGAGGATGGGGCACATAAAGCCCTGGGCTTCCTCCTCCACAAATGAGCCTTGCCTTATCACACAAATGCTTGTTCAACTAGTTATGCTCTTCTCCTATTTTATATTTCTCTTGCACATGGCTTTGGAGATCTCATGCTTTGGTATTTCTTATATTTTTTATGCATCTTTCAAACTATCCCAAAATCAACCATGTAGAATATTACCTGTACAGGTTATAGTTCTATTGTATTACCATTTAGTTCAAGTTTCCAAATCTCTCTGAAATACCCTTTTTATTTTTTATGACACTTTTATTAACCCTTCACATATTGACAATGGTTGTGATGAAGCAGTATTTTCTGATTTCAACACCTGGAATATCAGTGACCTGTTTAAAATGATTACACTTTCTTTTGATTCTCCATCACAAGTCTCCATTTTATTTTTTACACTTTATATAACTTTATATATAGTACACACAAGCCCAAGCTAATATTACATGGTTTCTCTAAGAGAAAGGGCAGACCTCCCCTCTACCACCATTAGTGAGTATGAGGGCTCATCACAGGTTCCTTAGGGTGGCCTTCCAGCATGTGCTCTGGCTCAGCTCCATGTTCAATCTTCCTGTGATCTCCTCAGCCTGTGGCCTTCAGTAGTTCTTCTTCTTCTTCTTCTTCTTCTTCTTCTTCTTCTTCTTCTTCTTCTTCTTCTTCTTCTTCTTCTTCTTCTTCTCCTTCTTCTTTTAAAATTTGAGATTAATTTTAATATTTTACACAGAGCCTGAATCACGAAACTGCCACTTTGAAAATGGTGGCATACAGAAACAAAAGTACCCAGAAAACCAGGTGCTTCATTTGGGAACAAGCTAGAGAAGAGGAGCCTATCACACACGATAGAGGTAGGACGCTCAGAGCCACAGTGGAACCATTGGAGGTGCCAGGAATCCCTCATGCCAAAGTTGAGGCATTGTAAATTGTTTAATGGGACTGGACTAATTTGATATTATGATCAGAATAATAGCAACTTTGACTGGGACATGATTCCAATTGAAATGTCATTCCAAATAAGTCCAGGAAAAAAGTTTGGAGACCAGCTCTCCAAGGATTGCTGTTATCCAACAAAGAAGAAAGTAAAATTAAAAGAAAGCTGACATGTTACACTGGGAAAGCCACAGTTCTGTGTTTTACAGAGGAATTTTTGTCATTTTTTATAGATATTCAAATTATAGGCCTGCAGAGACAGAACTTAAAGATGTCTTTCCTTAAAACGTGCAACTCTTTAGGCTGTTACCTGCACCACATGGCCTCCCTGGCCTCATCCATCTGGATAAGTGCCTCTGCATTCTTAGATTCAGAAGTAGTGTGCAGTTGGTTCATGGAAAGGCTGTGTAAGGAGGGAATTTTAGCATACTGGTGAGGTTTCTTGTAGCTGCAGAAGAGAGACTTCAGCTCCAACAGTTCTACTCAGCCTAGAAAACTGTGTTCTATATGGTACATTGAGGATATTTTCTTCTAACAATGTTTGCTTCATTAATTCATATCCTCCTAAAATAAGTCATTTTTAAAATAGGGAATGATAATTAATTTTAGTTTCCCATTTGTTCTAAGTTTAATGAGTTCTACTGATACAACATACATATGGAATGTCATCTAGAGATTTTAAACATTACTTATTTGTATACATATTATAAAAGTAGACATGAGTTTTAACTTGATATTTTATAAACCTTTATTTTATTTATTTTCATGTGGTGCTGAGGATCAAACCCAGGACTTCACACATACTAGGCAAGTGCTCAACCACTGTACCATATCTCCATTTGTAATTTAGCATTTTTTATTTATAAACTTGTTACTCTAATATTAATAAAAAATAGAACTACTAATGATGTGAATTTTATAATTTGACTAATTATAAGTTTTAAAATTTTTAGAAGGAAATGAGATTCTATGTTCAAAACTTCATTTTATAGAGAGCAATATCACAATGCCATAAACTACTTATATTTCTCATAAAGTCTTTGGATCCAATTTAACTCAAAAAAATTAAAAATTTCCTGACCCTGTACTCTCTCAGTTAAGAAATGACAAGTAAGAGGATTATGATAAAAGGGTTTGGAAGCACACTGAAAATTTTTGAAAAATCAAATGAACATGCTAGTAATTTCCCATTTTTGAATTAAAAATACACAGGAATATAATTTCCAAGTTTAGAGGAGGAATATTTGTGTTTATTATTTCTTTATGTATTAGTTTTCTGTGTGCTTATATACATACATATATGTCCTTTCGAATTTCTGTTACAATGAAAATGTCCGAATCTAATTTTTCTTAAAGGAACATTTAGGTCAGTGGAATCCCATCCTACCCTGATCACTGTACTTAAATTTCTGAAGTTTTCACAAACTCAGTTGTTTTTTAGTTGTGTTTGTTTTTGTTGTTGTTGTTGTTGTTTGTTTTTTGTTTGTTTGTTTGTTTGTTTTTTGCTTGTTGTTTGCTTCTTTAGCATGAACAAATAATTGTGAACCTATCTCCTTCTCTGATCACTGAAAAGCAATGAACAAGATGACACAGGAAAGTCAAAGTTGTGGGAAAGAAAAGCAGGACTTGAATTTTACATAACCACATCAATCAGAGAGACAGACTGCCCTGGAAGACTCCTTGGGTTTCCCAGTAATGACAGCTTGGCATCTGTGAAGAAGCACTCTCTGGTTTCCTGTTTCTTTCCTTTAAGATTCAACAGATCTTAACTTTATGAACCATATAAATTTATTGACCATCAACTATGTGAAATTTTAAGGCTAAACTCTGGGATGAAGAGTTCTTTAAGCCAATGTTCATTTTCTAGCTTGCAGGGTAATTGCTCTCTAATGTAGAAACTGTGTGATTACCAAGAATTTCTTAAAGAATTCTATAAATAGAAAGAGGCATATAATTTCAAATTACTCATATAAGCATATATTACATTAATACATATGAATAAATGAAGCATATGAGATCACAAAACAAAAACATGGATCTAAGACTCCTCACACAGCTATGAAAGTGCTGTAATTACAAAGCAAAATAATTGCCTTTTAGGTCCAAAGCATGAGGTTTCAATGTCCTGTAGCTAATAATGTCTATACCTTCTTTATTTCAAATTTATTGCTGTGCTTGCATTATTATATTTTTTTGAAGGATCATGTGTTGATCTAGTGTTTCATTTCAAACAAATCTCTAAAAAGTACTAAGAATTTTTCTTCTCACATCCATCACTCATAGTATTAGTACCATAGTTATATGGTGAATTTTGAGCCTAAAGGAGAAGTTTACTTAAAATTTAAAAATATGTGTCACTGAAAAGGTAGAAGATATATTATATTAAAGCTGACATTATTGTCTAGGAAATAGGAATATGCCAAAGAAATTATTTCCAGGTATTTTGCCATTTTTGATTTACTTATCTGTGTATAATAAATAAAGTTTAATTATATTTGCAGATTTATAAATGTGCCTTGAGAAAGAATATTAGTGTATTTTGCTTCTACATCTATGTCTAGAAAATTTACATAATATAACAAAAATTACATGATTTGTGTAGAAATGCTATTCACTGTATCTTTATAGTATTTTGGGTAGATTCATGGCTTTGGAATTTTTGCTTCAAATATATTTTGTCAAAAATAAACAGAAATTGTTCATAAAGCTTTTTGTTTTATATTATATCATCAATTTATGGTGACATTATTATTCTCTTTCAAGCACAACCATATATAAAAATAGTGATTCTTTTTCTTGGTGCCATGTTATCTTCCAAAATTCTTATCCTTTTTGAAAAACAATGATAATTTTGTAGTGCTGAATTACTTCCTTATAAAGCTATTTTATTTCCTCAAATTTAATCATGGATCTAAATTTATATTAAAATGTATTGAACATTTTTGATTGTGTATTATAAGCCCATAAACTAAGCTAAGTATTTTACATAATGATCCAGATCTTCAAATATACAAGTCTATTTTACCCACAATGAATTAAAGTAACAGTCAAAGAGAAACATAAAATGAGAAAAACATCCACAATGAAAAGAGGAGGAGATCTCCAGTGACAAAAGACTTCAAAGAACTTCTGGAAAACAAAAAAGTCTGGAAGCAGATTAAGGATGCATTTGAGTTCTAATTAGGGCTCCCAGGGAGGTAGACTAAGACCATGACTAGGCATCTTGGAAGTCCATGAGTGAGTATGCTTCAGATCAGCACAATGGAAATAAAGGGAAGGAAGCACGTTTGGGTGCACAAAATCTGGGGTTTCAGTCTGATCTCAAAGAAGGCTTCTGCTTCCTCAAAGTAAAATTTTGGAGCTGTCTTGCACTCTCATATTTGTTCCTACATTGAGACATGGAGTGTGATTTACATGAGTTCCAAACAGTCTTGAGTGTAGGAAGCCTTAAATGGTCATAGCCACAAAACTCTCTTCTCCTCATGAAAGTATTTTTAAAAGACCACTTTCAGCAATTGTCTGGCAAATGAGTCCTTCAGTCCTAATGGTGCCATAAAGCACAGTTCCCTATAGTGACACCACAAAAATTCACTTTTCAGTCTAAGTTCTGTACTTAGTTTATGGTACTGGTGAGACTTTATTCCTGAAGAAAACTTATAAGAAGGGAAAACAGTGCAATTAATTACAGTTTTGACAGCTGTGTTAATCAAATGTCATACTAATGGTCATCTTATGTCTCTTCTGCTGTTCATTTTAAATCCCCTAAAAATGTTTCTTTTGATCTCTATAACTTAGCTGATTGAGTGAAACTCATACTCTTCCCCAAATTATTTGAGCCTCCTCACCATAATTTTCTCAAGAAACAACTACTACCCTTTTTTAACCATTCCTGTAGGGCAAGTGAGTACTAAAAAGTAGAAAATAGGATTATCTGTTTTCCGATTGCATTATCTGATTTTTGTCATCATTGCAACATTGAATAAATGTCCTTCTGTTAAGGAGAATGAAGTGACCTAGCTAGGATTGTAATTTCTTCTCTTCCTTTCTGTTTTCTTAGTACGTAGAATTTAGAGTTCTCATGTGCAGTTTAAATTTCATTTGGAATCTTGTTAGACATCCTGTTGGAAAAGTGTCCTCTTAAATAATTAGAATTTCTAAAACTGGAGGATGCAGAAGAATGGTGTAAGAAAATATAATTGCCAAGTTGGTTAATGGAAATGATCGTGAGTGAGGACTCTTCAACTTTGACTTTCTGGCTCCTGGATGTATGTAGTCTATCTCTTGGTAGCACAAACTGATATAATAAAATTTAAGTCATGGTCTTAATCTACCTCCTGGAGAGCCCTAATTAGAACTCAATATTCAAGTATTCTACCATGCCAGTAGCTTTTTGTTTCTTTTGTAGATGATAATAGAGTTGATACCATGGTCATAGACCAATAGTAATATCTTTATTTTTGTTAAGTGTGGTCTAATTGAATTTTAGGCATAATCTCTTGACACTTCATTAGTGGTGTTTGCTTAGCATTTATTGTCTCTAAAAGCAAAAAGTAAAAAAAAAAGTTTGAGTTTTTCTGCTTAAAATTATTTCTCAGTTAAGAGGTCCACTTGTTATTTTATTATGAGAGAATGATGAAAAGAATTATGCTGTAACAAGAACCTAGAGATAGACCTCTCCTCCAAGCTGGCTGGATATTTGGAAGAGGTATTTGATAGATAAAATGCAGTTATGGAAACCATTATGGTACTCAGTCCTCATTCATCCTGTGCAGCATCCGAGGCTGGATAAAAATAACTAGCCAAGTCAAGTTTTCAACTTGGCTGTCTTGTTCAATGTCCATGATGTATGTGCTTTCGTATGTGATAGCATGAAATCCCATGATTTACACTGAATTGTCTCTCTCCTTATTAATGTACACCCCAAAATTTATAGTCATCAAAAGTTTCTTCTAGACCCTTGATCAAGTCTTGATTTCTTCCTATTAGTTTATGTACTTTATTACCTGAGGTAACTTCTTTATCCACATAAGATTAAGGATGAAGTGTGCTGCCAAGTATTCTGCTCTTTAGAATGAGTTTTTTTTTTTTTTCATTTTTTAAGGCTAACCCTGAAAGATATTGTACAATGGTCTTATTTTATTTCAGTTTACTTCTAAATGAAGAAAACTCATATTTATTTCTAGTAATATTTTTATAAAGGTTCACCAATTTCCTCTTCTATCTGATTCGCAAAAGGGACTTTTTTCCAAAGAAAGAAATGAATAGGTGTTGTACCATTTCTTTGTTCTGAAATTGATTGGGGTTTTCTGAAAAAAAGATTGTAACTTCAGTGACTATCTTCTTGGTTAGTTATTTACTTAGTTATTGGTCACACTCTACAAGTGTGGCCTCAGGGGAAATGCCAAGGAAGATATACAGTAAAATAAGTAGGAACTATCAATTGATTATACCTTTGTAACTTAAGTAAGGTTTTTGAAGTACTATATGACTTTCATATCTCTCTGCCTTCCATTTAAAATCAAAATATAAATTCATCTTTATTTTTATGTATCACCAATAACTTTCTAAAAATACAATTTACACCTATTTTTTTCTAATCCTGTTCATGATTTGTCTATTTTCTTGATTATATGATTTTTTTATAACTGATACTAACTTGATAATCTGTATCATTTCCTGGTTTACAAACACTTATGGATTTTTGTATCTTTTTTAGTTATATTTCACATCCAGTAATTAAGGGAAAGACCCCTTTCTGTCTGCTCCTCCCAGCCCTCCTCCAGCCTCTCAGCTTTCCAGACCCTTATGCAGTTGGTTGTAAATTCTACAAAATTTTTCACTATTTTTCAAGACTAAAAATAAATCAAAAACTTTAAGAAATACTTTGAAAAAATGTGCAGGGAGAAAGCAGCAACATATTTTTTCATAATTAGGCTTTTTAAATTTTTTTAACATTTGTCTGTATTTAATGTGGTTCAGCCACTGATACTTCATCAAAATAACAGTTTCTTTGCTGAGTTCAGGTGACCAAGGAATAGCCACACCCTCAGAACAAAACAAAACACAAACAAAAAAAACAAAGAAAAAAAAAACAACACAGAATCATCTTTAACCTTACTTTTTAAGGATGTTTCAGATCTCCATAAGATTCTGTGTTTAGTTGAATTTTAACTTCTTTTTGTTTTTTGAAGAGAGTGTGACTCTTGAACTTGAAACCTTTTATTATAAGTAACTTTGTGGTTTCTGATGAAGTTAAGGGGGTGAGAGGGTGAAGGGAAATTGGGGGATTCATTTGTATCATAACATGAAGTTTCCCACACAATCTGCTTTCAGGTGCCAGACTTCAAGTTTTTCTTACACTGGTATACTTTGATTATTTTTACTTCCCCTTTACCCAAAAGTTTTAACAGCATTTTATCAAACTGCACTTATTAAGAACAATTTTAAAAAATATAGTTATAGTTCACTTCACCAGTCTGCACTTATTGCTATGGTTTCACTCCACTGCTATGCCACTTTTTGGTGTCTGAAAAATAAACATAGTATTTTCCATATTTTACCCAGTTTCCTATAAGTATATACTGGAAAGAAAATCAGGTCTGGAAATATTCCACTTTGATTGAAAGCTATATTCAAGAAAATAAAATTTAAATATGCTAAATATATCTCCACAATTTCTCAAGTAGCTACGCTTAAAAAAAAAAAAAAAAAAGAGAGAGAGAATATCCTGAAAAGAAAAACCATGGTCAGCTTCAAGAAAGCAAGAATAGAACCCAAGTATTTATCACTAATGATGGATTATAGATAATAAATACATAATAACCTCATGATTTAAAGGAAAACTAGTATTCAATCTGGTATTCTAAACTGAAGAAGACTGTCCTTTAATGATGAATAAAAATATATTTTCATAAATGATAAAATTCTAAAAATCTATTTTCTGTGCCTAATTTCAAAGAGAGTTACTCAATATAGAAGAAATATAAAACAAAGGGAGCTGAATTTGTGGACGAAACAGTGGCTGTAACTACAGAGCTGAAGAAAGTTATGCTGATTCTTCAGTAGACTTTGAAAATGGTTTTGTTAGCATACCTCAGTCCTACCTTCAAAATGATGATTTAATAGAAATATTAGCTAGTGAGTAGTCAAGTGACTGAATGTAGCAAAAGTTAGAAGATTCTAGTGATCTATTTTCCTCACCACACACCCACAAAAAAATGAATATTAGAAAATACAGAAAAAACAAATTCAGGAAAAAGAAAGTAAAATCCCAATAAACACAAATAATGGAAAGTCAAATTCTGCATATGAAATACAGTAAAATGTGCAATTTTTTAACATTTGATGGGATAGAAGAAAGTAGTATTGATTGTTCTTGATGGGAAGAACATCCCTCCATGAGCAACATTCATGTCCTGATATTGGATGTCAGAAAGGCTAATAAATTAGACAAAGAAATCATTCTTACTTCTGGTGTGTGTTTTGCGATGAAAACTATTTTAAAGTCAAATCTTTGAAAATTCCTACTGGTTTTTAAACTTTATAAATTTTATGTAGACAAAGAATGCAACACATAATTATTTTTAAAAGAGAATAACTAACTGATGAAGCATGACCACAGGGACTTGTAACTATTAAATAATAGAGTGGGGTGTATTGGTATGTACAAATGCTGATACTCAGAAAAAATAAAGTGTCCAATGTAGATCAAGCAGGAAATCACAGAACACATATCATCATGATTACATAAATGATAACCAATTAAACACTAAAGCCTTTTAATATTTGACTCTTTGACCTTAAGAGAAAGAAATGGCCCCATAAGCTAAATTGTTTTTCCTCCCTCTCTCATTGCAATTGGAGAAAATAATGGGAATCCTTAATACTTTGTGAAGGGTTTTCTATGTATATATTATAAAATAATGATCAATATCAGACAACTAGTAGTAGGTATTGCTAAATTTAGTTGCCTTTTAGAACTTTACATAGTTGCAGATAGAGTGGAGGTTACTGATTTGGGTGTAAATTTTGGAAACTACTGTTTTATATAGTCCTGGGGATTGAACCCAGGGGTAATTTATTACTCATATATATTCACAATTCTTCAGTATTTTATTTTGAGACCTGGTCTCAGTTACCAAGGCTGGCCTTGAAGTTTTGATCCTTCTGCCTCAGAAACTATGATTTTTGAGATTACAGGTGTGTACCACCACATCAAGCCTGGACACTACCTTTTATTTTTTTACACGAATCTAATAATCAAAACTATTTTAAATATCCCTGCTTTTTCTTTGTTATAAAATATTCAATACTACCTTCCCAAATTGGTTTTCACCATCACATTCTTTTTTTTTCAAAAGGGCAATCTTCATGTTGTATAGTTATACATTTTTTTTACCATAAAAATATACTCAATAGATTGTATTCTGAGTTAGCAAGTCAATTTTATATGTTTCAGAAAAACAAATTGCCATAAATTGTTCTGGTCATGCTCTTAATAGTAGTACCTTTCTCTTAGTCATCATCAAAAAAATAGGAGAAAATTTAGTAAAGTCAAAAGCTAAGATTCAACAATTGGCTAGTTGTTTCAACCAGATGTTTAGATTTGATTGATTCTCTTAACATTTCTTATTCTGATTGTTCTGATGGCTTTTCCTATGATATTTAATAGCTCAATTTAAAAGCACTAGTTTATGTGAAAAGTGGATACTAAGGGAAATAAATATCTGGAATAAATTAATATTACTCAATACGTTTCTGATGATTATATACAGCTTCCTCCTACCATTCTGAGATTGCAATTCATAGTTTTAAATGACTTCTATTCCTCACTATATTTCACTAATCAGCACATGCAGAAATAATTTCTCAACAAATTTATATTAAATAAGTAGCAATTTATAGAAAATCAGATGTACTTCACACATGTGAAATTAAAAAAAAAATATATGTGGCATTTTGCCAAAGAATACTTGGCATATTCAAAGAATAAAATGAAGAAATATTGCTTTCCTTTATGTCATAGGGCATAGTTTATTGTCATGTTTTTTTCAAAAAAGCATTGACAGGGTTCTGGGGATGTGGCTCAAGCGGTTGTGCACTCACCTGGCATGAGTGTGGCCCAGGTTTGATCCTTAGCACCACATACAAACTAAGATGTTGTGTCCACCGAAAACTAAAAAATAAATATTAAAAAAATTCCTCTCTCTCTCTCTCTCTCTCTCTCTCTCTCTCTCTCTCTCTAAAAATTGACAGTTTCTTTATGAAAAAATAGTTGTTATTGTTTAACATAAATTTTACTTGAATTTTTTAAAAATTTTTACCCATTTGAACACTGAGAAGGTATTTGCTGTGGTCAAATACAGTGAGATACTGTTGTAAAATGCATATCTGAAACATTTGCAATTGTTTTCATTTTATATAATACATCATGCACACTCAGCACGAGAAGAGGTTGCTCATTAATTTTGGTATTAATACTGGGTTAAGTACATTGAAAAGATGCTGAGAAAATTACTTCTATAATGGTAGGATCTCCCAATTCTTTGTTTTCTTTTTTCCTGTGGTGCTTCTGCTATTGATATTAGTATGTTAACTTTAATTTGAATTGTTCATACAGTTTCTTAAAACATAAGACACTTAGAATTGAGGAAGTCACATATAGCATGTTTATTTCATAAACTGATATAAGATTCAATAAAAGACTTCAGCATTATTAATGCACATTTTATCAAAATTACATTAAATCACAATGTGAGATAGAGTATTAAAATTTTATATAGCTAAAGGTTTTTTAACAATGAATTATAGGCACCCTAAGCAAGTATGTAGTTCCAATTATTCATTTGCTTAACTTCATTCATTCATAATATAATAGTGGATAAAAACCACACATCAGAGTGTATGTTTTCGAAAAAAAATTGTTTGGAGAATTACTAACAATGCAGCATGCAATTTTTATTTATTATTGGTTCATCATACCCACATCTTACCCACATAGTAAGATTGTTATAATATTCAATAAGTTGTAGCTAAAAACATGAAATACCACATATCATATTGTACAGATTATATATATATATTCTTGTATTATGCTTCATCCTTTTCACAAATATTTATCAGGAATTTACTATATGCTAATTAGAACCAAGTTCATCCTAATTATTTCAGATAATTAAAAAAATAAAACCTACAAGACCTCATTTGAAAAGGACAATATCGATTTCAGAAGTAACTACTGTTTCTCTAGTGAATAAAGTATATAGGAATCTGCTAAGGTGTTGGGGTATGCAATTATATTCAGGATTCATCAGAGAGTGCATATGAAAAAAAACATACTATTTATCATGTTATATAAATGAAGTAAAATATCATACCAAAAGGTTAAAAAAATTAACTTTTGGGGAAAAAAATCAAAAGGGTGCACTAGTATTTGAAATAAGCTAATAATTAATTTTACCATAATTAGTTGTTTCTGGGTTTCATTTCACACTTTAATTATCTATCCATTTTGTTAAGTATCCCTAGGGTGTTATTTGAAATTATTGGCATTCAGTGAATAATGCCACCAATTTTCTGTTCTGCAATATTAAAGAACTATTTCAAATTTATTGAAATGAATAGCTCTGTTTAAAGGTAACAATAGTTTTTCAATGTAGAAATTACTACGATAAATTTAGGTGTTCCCAAAAAGTCTTTAACAACCATATTTGATGCATTTGTTTCTAGATTGTCATAGATCCCTCCTAGTAAATTCTGAGATGTGTGAGAGGTTCAACAAGCATAGAAATTTGCTTATGAAAAATAAGCCATGTTATACATGGGAAGTAAAAAAGAAAAGATGCAAAAGTCCTCCTCTAAACTTGTATATGCTGATACTACACAAGGTTATTCCAATGATGTCTGGTTTGGGGTAAGGAAGCAGCTTTTCTTATACATTAGGACACAAAGTTCATGTGCTGGCATTCCCATTTACAATGTAATAGAAATTCATTGGATTGCAAAAAGGGCCTTTGGTCCAAATCCTAAAATCACTATTCTTCCTTACCCTAGACTGGAATTCTGCCTACTCTCTCTATTTCACTGCAAGTTCTCTTTTACATTCAGTAGTCCCAGGTACAAGATCTCAGGCCATTGTCTATGGATTTAGAGGATTCATCTTTGCAGAACAGAATTCAAAACTATGTATCCAAATCAAGGGCCCAACAAACTTGTGTGCTTCAGATCTTACCTAGTTTTCTATTTTCATACTTACATTTCCCCTTACATTCATATAAATATCCCAGTTGCCTAATACCCGTATTCATCCAGCAGAATGACTCCTAACCCAAATCGAACATGATATGTCCCTTAACCATACTCTGTTCCCTCAATCTATTTTCACATAACAGCAGGTCCTGAGTTGATCTTGCCATACAGGTATGTAGGGAATCCTACAGCTGCTGAGAAGCTCAAACGTAGATGCAGAAATGATTGCTGGAGCAAATGTAGGCAGCTAGGTAGGACCTGTGAGGTCTAAAGTCATCTTCCCTGGCCAACAACCCAGTCAGGATGAAGGGATGAGGCTGAATAAGCCTCTTTCTTCTCAATGCAAGGAAGATGGACACAATCAGGTTTCTGTGGATTGCTGATCCTGGGCTCCTAGGGTATATAGACCTTTATGTCTTGTGAAAATGTCACAGGAAGGTGGGGCAGCCTTCATCTCATGGGACCCTTGGAAACAACTGTTAGGACAAAGTGGTTGCCAAGGCAGTGACCACATTCACTTCCCTGAGAAAGAGACCTCACCTCACTTAGTTGGTGATGGAACTCTCTGAACTTGGGATCCAGGAGGCAAGGCATCCAGAGGCACTTCCACTCCCAGTGGGTTCACTTAATTGTCTGTACCAAGGCCAGAGTCATTCTTAGTTGGTACCTAGTGATGTGTGGATAGCCAAATGCCTTGAATGGTCTCAACAGGGGCCTTTCCTGAGAAAGAAGTGTTGGCTCATTGCTGGCTCCTGACAACTACACAGAGATGGCCAAGGAGACCAGAGCTGAGACAGGACAGGCCACTGCTGAGGAACATATTTTCACCCACCAGTCAGAGGACAGAGTGGATAGATGCAGACCAAATACAGGGGTGGTTTGTGTGTCTCAGTGGGTGTGTGTTTCAATTTGTCGTTTTGTCTCATGTTCTGAGAATATGAATGAAAAACTTTGTTGTTGTTGTTGGTTTGAAATGGACTGTTAACTAGTGAGCCTTGTTATGTCAGTGGATCCCACTGGGTTTGTGGTTAAAGAGAGTAGAGAGAAGAATGCAGCCATGAATGTGTCCTGTCTAGTGGAAATCTTTGCAGGACTCCTCATGGCCAATTTATGAATGGACTGCTGCTTGCCTTGCAGATGGGCAACACCTACCAAGACCCTAAGTTCCTGTATTCTTCCAGAATTTTGGCTACTCTCTGAAGGGTTTCGAGGTTTTGTGTCCAAGATGTGTACCACATTCAAGCTCTGTGACATGGCCATGGACTGGATTGCTGAAGGGCATGCCAAGCATCTCAGGAAACTCAAAAATTAGCATGACTGGTAAGGATCTCTCTGGAGAATCCCTGCTTGGATAGATAGTAACCCAAGTTACATGATCAGGAGCTGTCAGTGCTACAGTGTTCAACTAAAGAAAAGTTTTTCTCCAGGCTTCCTTTTTCCCTATTGTTCTGTTACCCTGAATGTCATGGATGTGTTTGCCTTAGGGCACTCCTTTGGGACTCCTCAAGAAAACAGTTTCAAATGGAAATGAAGAGGCCTAATCTGTGCCTTTGAAGTAAAGTGCTTTGTAAAAGCTGTGTCTGTATCAGACTCTTGGCCCTGTGTGTGGCTGTGAATTACATTCTCAACACCCCAGGAAACTCAAGAAAAATCCCATGTGTTCATCCCAATCTAAAAGGATGAAAAAGAAGTGTACTACTGGATGAAGTCTCTTGCCTTCCTCTGGTCAGGCTCCTGACCCCTATGAAGTCAGAACAGGGATCCTCTGGGTCAAATGAGTTGTTGCAAGCCCTCCAGTAACTAGCAAACAGGTGTTTGGGTTTTTTTCATGAGTCCAGTACACATAAAGAATCTACCCCTGGAAGGCAGGAGGCCTCTAATTTGAGAAGCAGAGTAGTATTAACTACAGGCCCATTTTATCTATCCTGTTTCTCAGGAAGGGTGTCCAGGCCAACATGACATTTGGCATATAATGGGCATGAGAGCTTTCTTTGCACACCTTCTAAGGCTTCTCACCCTATAGAAACCCCCAGCCAGAATGTTATGATGAGTGTCTGTATGGAAGAAGATGAGGGCCATGTGGGAGTGTTTTTGTTAGAATAGTGGTCTTTTGTGTAGTGGTTGGAAAAGATGACTGGGTCCACCTCAGCTTGAACTCTGGTGTGATGCCATTAGAGAAGGAGCACTGGAACTGATCTCAGAGAACTATTGCCATGAATTGTGTTGGGATTTTAGAAGGCCAGGCATTAGGGGAGCCTTTATAAACTGACATCTAGGCTGAGGGTAGCTTTCTCCACGGCACTGGGAATCTCAGCCAGGATTTCACATGATTTTGCTGTTAAAGCCTTCTCAGCTATAGTTGAGAGCCAAAACTCACAGGAACCTCAGATTTTAGACCCCAATGGGCCTGGATTCCTGTGACTCTTCCCCACCCCTTGGAAACCTTGCCTGCATGCGATCAAGAGAGCTTTTACTGAAAGGAGATTCCTCAACACTCAATGGCTCCTGAATGAATCAAAACACACAGTGTCCACTTCTTCATTCTTGAAATATGGCTAGGCCAATACCATGAAGTTTTTGAGAATCCCTTGACCAGAAATCCTGGAGGACCTTTAGATCTCCTGTTGCTCATCATGACTGAACCAGCGAGTGCCATTTTTGACTGAGTGGAATTCATGACCAAGGTGAAGAACAGAGAGGCCAGTGAGTAGGAGCCAGCAGGGAACTGGGCCAGGAGCAATGGAGTGCAGGTCTGTGATCCAACATCTGTTGCGGGCCCCTGTGGTTCTGTCATTGGCTTCCAAATGACATGTGACTGACAAGGTGCACCCAATAGGCCCAAAAATATAAAGGCATGTTGTTGTGGGGAGAGGATTTGGTGCGATGTTCAAAAACAACTTGCTATGCTCAAGTGGGAAAGATATATGGGGTAACAGGCCAGTTTGTGTTTTTGCCTTCAGACCCCAACTCACCCCACGTGGCAGATCTCCCTCCAGCACTGTGTCCTGGTTGACCTTTTTGTATTTCAAAAACAAACACCAATTTTCCAGGGAAGCTGTAAGAAATGCCATTAAAACTGGGCTTTGAGCCAAAGGCTTCACAATGCACCCAGGGAGAAATTCATACCCCAATGGCCACAGTTACCTGCATAGATAGGATTCAGCTCAGCTGCTTCCTGTTTCTATTGGAAAATATGAACCCATGTCCTCCTGTTCACATAGACTCAGACCAAGCTTTCATGATTTCACTACAAAGGAAGCTAAAACACAAAGCTATATTTCTAGTGGATGGATGACAGAGGCTGATAGTCAAAAAGTCATTAGGCCAGCAAAGTTCCATGTTTGTGGAATGTTTACCCTGTCCTCTACTTTTGGGATCTCTTCTGCCACACCCAAGTTTGTGAGCTCCTCAGAATTTCCAATTCCAGATATGTATTCACAGATTTTTTTCCTCTTCTCCTCTCATTGTGTCTTCTTTGGGGCGATAGTAATGTCCAGGCATTGTGGTGGATGACAGTGGAAGATTTTTATGTGCCACGTGTTCCCATATGTATTAGACTCATTTTCCGTTTTGCCATTTGAAATATTAAATCTCAGAAACTAACCCATAACCTTCTAGGCTCTGACTACTTATCCTAAGATCGATAAAAATAATGCTAAAGGAATAGAAGTAGAGCATTTGATAGGAGGCATGGTGTATACTAGAACTTCCCTTTTGCTTCTTCAGAGATGCATATTAAATAACCTGTGACACATTTTTCTCATTTTACTTATCCAAGAATTTTCAAAATCAACAAATATGTAACTTCCTGGCTTCCTGTCTCTGTCGCCTGGGTGACAATATATTTTTTTATATACCTATATATAATCCTACTGCCATCACAGGTATATTTTTGAGAGTACTCTCACTTTGGTAAATACGAATTTCATGAAGAGATCACTGCCACCCAATACACTGAGGTAACTGAAAATTCAAGCTGTGGTGAGCTTTATACTTCAACAAGTTTAGACATGAAACAATGTAGGGGAAAATGAATATTTTGGGTACATATGTGAAGGATATATATACCCCTTAAGAATTTCGATTGGCATACATACTATTACATTTTATGTATTAAATATATATATGTATATATTTAATACATATATATATATATATATATATATATATATATATATTATGAATTAGCAAACATGAACTATAAGTGTCATATATTTATACTACCTTGATTCTTTCATGTCCATATGTGTGGATTTATAATCAACTTTTCAGGAGATATTTTTCAGAAATATTCATTTTCTTGACATACATATTCATTTCAAAATACTCAAAATGAACTTCAGTGAATATTGAGTACTAACCCTAATATTTCTACAGTAAGTGACCCAGTTTGACATCAATGAAAGTATATTCATTAGAGACATGATGTGTATTTTGAATTAAATTTATATTCAGAATTGTTATATTCCTATTTCTTCAGTATATATACATCATAGGATGTATCATTTCATCCACAACTCACAAACTGATATGCATATGATTCACTTTCATTCACTCCCTGTATCAGATCCCATGTATTTCTCCATGTTGCTTTACTTGCTTTTTCATGAGATTTCTTTTATATCACATAACTTTTGAATTCCATCATCATTTTCAAAGCAAAACTCAAACACAATTTGTTATAATTAGTAACCCTAATATTACCACTACATGTATAACTACTTGGATTGAATGTTTGTATGTGAATACCAGATTTCATGTATTTTTTAATATATCAATTCAATCCATTATTTAAAATAGTAAACTGTTATATTTTTTATTCACCATATGGTCTATTCATGCATCATCTCAATATACATAAACCCAAGTACTCCTATTTTTATCCCCAAACTCTAAATTATAGGGTTTCAAAACATGCTCCCAGAAATGGTGGAACAAATACACATGTCACTTGCTCCATATATTCCTTTCATCACATCATGTTCTGGACACAAAATGCAAAACTCACACTTATCTTATTCTTCTCCCAAAGCCTCACTTTAGAAAGGGCATGGATTACGAAAATCATCTAAGTCTGCATTACCTATTGTTTTCAAACTTCAATCCTATGGTGAGTATACAATTGATTCTTTCAAGGATAGTGTGTTCAACTACCCCCCTGTTGAAATTATCCCTGATCTTACCACTCATTTTGTACTTTGCCTGATCTCCTAACATCCTGATTGATATCTATTTCCCCAAGTGCCTTGTTGTGACTGACTCTTCATGTGTGCTGACATTCCCATTTATATGTTAATAGAAATTCACTGGATTGCAAAAAGGGCCTTGGTCCAAATCCTAAACTCACTAATCTTCCTTACCCTAGACTGGAATTCTGCCTACTCTCTCTATTTCACTGCAAGTTCTCTTTTACATTCAGTAGTCCCAGATACAAGATCTTAGGCCATTTTCTATGGATTTAGAGGATTCATCTCTGCAGAACATAATTCAAAACTATGTATGCAAATCAAGGGCCTAACAAACTTGTGTACTTCAGATCTTACCTAGTATTCTATTTTCATACTTAAATTTCACCTAACATTCGTATAAATATTCCAGTTGCCTAATACCCGTATTCATCCAGCAGAATGACTCCTAACCCAAATCGAACATGATATGAGCCTTAACCATTCTCTGTTCCCTCAATCTATTTTCACATAACAGCAGGTCTTGAGTTGATCTTGCCATACAGGTATGTAGGGAATTCTACAGCTTCTGAGAAGCTCAAAGGTAGATGCAGAAATGATCCCTGGAGCAAATGTAGGCAGCTAGGTAGGACCTGTGAGGTCTCAAGTCATCTTCCATGGCCAACAACCCAGTCAGGATGAAGGGATGAGGCTGAATAAGCCTCCCTCTTCTCAATGCAGCAATGAAGGACACAATCAGGTCTTGGTGGATTGCTGATCCTGGTCTCCTAGGGTATATAGACCTTTATGTCTTGTGAAAATGTAACAGGAAGGTGGGGCAGCCTCCATCTCATGGGACCCTTGGAAACAACTGTCAGGACAAAATGGTTGCCAAGGAAGTGACCTCATTCACTTCCCTGAAGGAAGTGACCTCACCTCACTTCCTTGGTGATGGAACTCTCTGAACGTGGGATCCAGGAGGCGAGGCATCCAGAGGCAGTTCCACTCCCAGTGGGCTCACTTGATTGTCTGTATCAAGGCCATTGTCATTCTTTGTTGGTACCTAGTGATGTGTGGATAACCAATGCCTTGAATGGTCTCAACAGGGGCCTTTCCTGAGAAAGAAGTGTTGGCTCATTGCTGGCTCCTGATAACTACACAGAGATGGCCAAGGATACCAGAGCTGAGACAGGACAAGCCACTGCTGATGAACATATTTTCACCCACCCATGAGAGGACAGAGTGAATAGATGTTTACCAAATACAGGGTGGTTTGTGTGTCTCAGTGGGTGTGTGTTTCAATTTGTCGTTTTGTCTCATGTTCTGAGAACATGAAGGAAAAACTTTTTTGTTGTTGTTGTTGTTGGTTTCAAATGGACTTTTAACTAGTGAGCCTTTTTAAGTCAGTGGATCCCACTGGGTTTGTGGTTAAAGAGAGTAGAGAGAAGAATGCAGCCGTGAATGTGTCCTGTCTTGTGGAAATCTTTGCAGAACTTGTCATGGCCAATTTATGAATGCACTGCTGCTTGCCTTGCAGATGGGCAACACCTACCAAGATCCTAAGTTCCTGTATTCTTCAAAAATTTTGGCCACTCTCTGAAGGGGTTCGTGGTTTTCTGTCCAAGATGTGTACCACATTCAAGCTCTGTGACATGGCCATGAACTGGATTGCTGAAGGGTTTGCCAAGCATCTCAGAAAACTCAAAAATTAGCATGACTGGTAAGGATCTCTCTGGAGAATCCCTGCTTGGATAGATAGTAACCCAAGTTACATGATCAGGAGCTGTCAGTGCCACAGTTTCCAATTAAAGAAAAGTTTTTTTCCAGGCTTCTTTCTTCTCTATTTTTCTGTTCCCCTGAATGTCAGGGAGGTGTCTGCCTTAGGGCACTCCTTTGGGACTCCTCAAGAAAACAGTTTCAAATGGAAATGAAGAGGCCTAACCTGTGCCTTTGAAGTAAAGTGCTTTGTAAAAGCTGTGTCTGAATCAGACTCGTGGCCCTGTGTGTGGCTGTGAATTACATTTTCAGCACCCCAGGAAACTCAAGAAAAATCCCATGTGTCCATCCCAATCTAAAAGAATGAAAAAGAAGTGTACTATTGGATGAAGTCAGAACAGGGATCCTCTGGGTCATATGAGTTGTTGCAACCCTTCCAGTAACTAGCACACAGGTGTTTGGGTTTTTTCAAGAGTCCAGTACACATAAAGAATCTACCCCTGGCAGGCAGGAGGCCTCTAATTTGAGAAGCAGAGCAGTATTAACTACAGGCCCATTTTATCTATCCTGTTTCTCATGAAGGGTGTCCAGGCCACCATGACATTTGGCATATGATGGGCATGAGAGCTTTCTTTGCACACCTTCTAAGGCTTCTCACCCTATAGAAACCCCCAGCCAGAATGTTATGATGAGTGTCTGTACGGAAGAAGATGAGGGCCATGTGGGAGTGTTTTTGTTAGAATAGTGGTCTTTTGTGTGGTGGTTGGTAAAGATGACTGGGTGCACCTCAGCTTGAACTCTGGTGTGATGCCATTAGAGACTGAGTACTGGAACTGATCTCAGAGAACTAGTGCCATGAATTGTGTTGGGATTTTAGAAGGCCAGGCATTAGAGGAGCCTTTGTAAACTGACATCTAGGCCGAGGGTGGCTTTCTCCCGAGCATTGGGAATTCCAGCCAGGATTTCACATGATTTTGCTGTTAAAGCCTTCTCAGCTATAGTTGAGAGCCAAAACTCACAGGAACCTCAGATTTTAGACCCCAATGGGCCTGGATTCCTGTGACCATTCGCCACCCCTTGGGAACCTTGCCTGCATGCGATCAAGAGAGCTTTTACTGAAAGGAGATTCCTCAACGCTCAATGGATCCTGAATGAATTAAAACGCACAGTGTCCACTTCTTCATTCTTGAAATATGGCTAGGCCAATACCATGAAATTTTTGAGAATCTCATGACCAGAAATCATGGAGAACCTTTAGATCTCCTGTTGCTCATCATGACTGAACCAGCGAGTGCCATTATTGACTGAGTGGAATTCATGACCATGGTGAAGAACAGAGAGGCCAGTGAGTAGGAGCCAGCAGGGAACTGGGCCTGGAGCAATGGAGTGCAGGTCTGTGACCCAACATCTGTTGCGGGCCCCTGTGGTTCTGTCATTGGCTTCCAAATGACATGTGACTGACAAGGTGCAGCCAGTAGACCTGAAAATATAAAGGCATGTTGTTGTGGGGAGAGGATTTGGTGCGATGTTCAGAAACAAGTTGCTACGCTCAAGTGGGAAAGACATATGGGGTAGCAGGCCAGTTTGTGTTTTTGCCTACAGACCCTGACTCACTCCACTTGGCAGAACTCCCTCCAGCACTGTGTCCCGGGTGACCTTTTTGTGTTTCAAAAACAAACACCAATTTTCCAGGGAAGCTGTAAGAAATGCCATTAAAACTGGTCTTTGAGCCAAAGGCTTCACAATGCACCCAGGGAGACATACATACCCCAACGGCTACAGTTACCTGCATAGAGAGGATTCAGCTCTGCTGCCTCCTGTTCCTATTGGAAAATATGAACCCATGTCCTCCTGTTCACATAGACTCAGACCAAGCTTTCATGATCTCACTACAAAGGAAGCTAAAACACAAAGGTATATTTCTAGTGGATGAATGACAGAGGCAGATAGTCAAAAAGTCATTAGGCCAGCAAAGTTCCATGTTTGTGGAATGTTTACCCTGTCCTCTACTTTTGGGATCTCTTCTGCCACACCCAAGTTTGTGAGCTCCTCAGAATTTCCAATTCCAGATATGTATTCACAGATTTTTTTTCCTCTTCTCCTCTCATTGTGTCTTCTTTGGGGTGATAGTAATGTCCAGGCATTGTGGTGGATGACAGTGGAAGATTTTTATGTGCCACATGTTCCCATATGTATTAGACTCATTTTCCGTTTTGCCATTTGAAATATTGAATCTCTGACACTAACGCATAACCTTCTAGGCTCTGACTACTTATCCTAAGATCGATAAAAATAATGCTAAAGGAATAGAAGTAGAGGCATTTGATAGGAGGCATGGTATATACTTGGACTTGCCTTTTGCTTCATCACAGATACATATTATAAAACTTGTGACACATTTTTCTCATTTTACTTCTCCAAGAATTTTCAAAATCAACCAATATGTAACTTCCTGACTCCCCGTCTCTGTCCCCTGGGTCACAAGGTATATTTTTATATACCTATATATAATCCTACTGCCATCACAGGTATATTTTTGAGAGTACTCTCACTTTGGTAAATACAAATTTCATGAAGAGATCACTGCCCTCCAATACACTGAGATAACTGAAAATTCAAGCTGTGGTGAGCTTTATACTTCAACAAGTTTACACATGAAACAATGTAGAGGAAAATGAATATTTTGGGTACATATGTGAAGGATATATATATATCCCCTTATGAATTTTGATTGGCATACATACTATTACATTTCAATGTAATATATATATATATATATATATATATATATATATATATATACATGTTCATCTGTGTGGATTTATAATCAAATTTCAGGAGATATTTTTCAGAAATATTCATTTTCTTGACATACATATTCATTTCAAAATACTCAAAATGAACTTCAGCTAATATTGAGTACTAACCCTAATATTTCTACAGTAAGTGACCCAGTTTGACATGAATGAAAGTATATTCATATGGGACATGATGTGTATTTTGAATTAAATTTTTATTCAAAATTGTTATATTCCTATTTTTTCAGTATATATACATCATAGGATGTATCATTTCATCCACAATTCACAAATTGATATGCATATGATTCACTTTCATTCACTCCCTGTATCAGATCCCTTGTATTTCTCCATGTTGCTTTACTTGCTTTTTCATGAGATTTCTTTTATATCACATAACTTTTGAATTCCATCATCATTTTCAAAGCAAAACTCAAACACAATTTGTTTCATTAGTAACCCTAATATTACCACTACATGTATAACTACTTGGATTGAATGTTTGTATGTGAATACCAGATTTCATGTATTTTTTAATATATCAATTCAATCCATTATTTAAAATAGTAACCTGTTATATTTTTTATTCGCCATATAGTCTATTCATGCATCATCTCAATATACATAAACCCAGGGTACACCTATTTTTATCCCCAAACTCTAAATGATAGGGTTTCAAAACATGCTCCCAGAAATGGTGGAACAAATACGCATGTCACCTGCTCCATGTATTCCTTTCATCACATCATGTTCTGGACACAAATCCAAAACTCACACTTATCTTATTCTTCTACCAAAGCCTCATTTTAAAGAGGGCATGTATTACAAAAATCATCTATGTCTGCATTGCCTATTGTTTTCAAATTTTAATCCTATGGTGAGTATACACTTGATTCTTTCAAGGATAGTGTGTTGAACTACACCCCTGTTGAAATTATTCCTGATCTTATCTCCTAACATCCTGATTGATATCTATTTCCCCAAGTGCCTTGTTGTGACTGACTCTTCATGTGTGCTGACATTCCCATTTACACTTTAATAGAAATTCATTGGATTGCAAAAAGGGCCTTTGGTCCAAATTAAACTCACAATTCTTCCTTACCCTAGACTGGAATCCTGCCTTCTCTCTCTATTTCACTGCAAGTTCTCTTTTACATTCAGTACTCCCAGGTACAAGATCTCAGGCCATTGTCTATGGATTTAGAGGATTCATCTCTGCAGAACAGAATTCAAAACTATGTATCCAAATCAAGGGCCCAACAAACTTGTGTGCTTCAGATCTTACCTAGTTTTCTATTTTCATACTTTCATTTCACCTTACATTCCTATGAATATCCCAGTTGCCCAATACCCGTATTCATCCAGCAGAATGACTCCTAACCCAAATCGAACATGATATGTCCCTTAACCATACTCTGTTCCCTCTATCTATTTTCACATAACAGCAGGTCCTGAGTTGATCTTGCCATACAGGTATGTAGGCAATCCTACAGCTGCTGAGAAGCTCAAACGTAGATGCAGAAATGATCCCTGGAGCAAATGTAGGCAGCTAGGTAGGACTTGTGAGGTCTAAAGTCATCTTCCATGGCCAACAACCCAGTCAGCATGAAGGAATGAGGCTGAATAAGCCTCTTTCTTCTCAATGCAGGGAAGATGGACACAATCAGGTCTCTGTGGATTGCTGATGCCGGGCTCCTAGGGTATATAGACCTATATGTCTTGTGAAAATGTCCCAGGAAGGTGGGGCAGCCTCCACCTCATGGGACCCTTGGAAACAAATGTCAGGACAAAGTGGTTGCCAAGGAAGTGACCTCATTCACTTCCCTGAAGGAAGTGACCTCACCTCAATTCCTTGGTTATGGAACTCTCTGAACTTGGGATCCAGGAGGCGAGGCATGCAGAGGCAGTTCCACTCCCAGTGGGCTAAGTTGATTGTCTGTACCAAGGCCAGAGTCATTCTTTGTTGGTACCTAGTGATGTGTGGATAGCCAAATGCCTTGAATGAACTCAATGGGGGCTTTTCCTGAGAAAGTATTGTTGGCTCATTGCTGGCTCCTGATAACTACACAGAGATGGCCAAAGAGACCAGAGCTGAGAAAGGACAGGCCACTGCTGAGGAACATATTTTCACCCACCAGTCAGGGGACAGAGTGGATAGATGCAGACCAAATACAGGGGTGGTTTGTGTGTCTCAGTGGGTGTGTTGAGGGCAATGTTGGAGTGTTTTTGTTAGAATAGTGGTTTTTGTGTGGTGGTTGGAAAAGATGACTGGGTCCACCTCAGCTTGAATTCTGCTGTGATGTCATTAGAGACTGAGTTCTGGAACTGATCTCAGAGAACTATTGCCATGAATTGTGTTGGGATTTTAGAAGGCCAGGCATTAGAGAAGCCTTTGTTAAACTGACATCTAGGCCGAGGGTGGCTTTCTCCACAGCACTGGGAATCTCAGCCAGGATTTCACATGATTTTGCTGTTAAAGCCTTCTCCGCTATAGTTGAGAGCCAAAACTCACAGGAACCTCAGATTTTAGACCCCAGTGGGCCTGGATTCCTGTGACCTTTCGTCACTCCTTGGGTACCTTGCCTGCATGCGATCTCGAGAGCTTTTACTGAAAGGAGATTCCTCAACACTTAATGGCTATTGAATGAATCAAAACACACAGTGTCCACTTCTTCATTTTTGAAATATGGCTAGGCCAATACCATGAAGATTTGAGAATCCCATGACCAGAAATCCCTGGAGAACCTTTAGATCTCCTGTTGCTCAACATGACTGAACCAGCGAGTGCCATTTTTGACTGAGTGGAATTCATGACCATGGTGAAGAACTAAGAGGCCAATGAGTAGGAGCCAGCAGGGAACTGGGACTGGAGCAATGGAGTGCAGGTATGTGATTCAATATCTGTGGTGGGCCCCTGAGGTTCTGTCATTGGCTTCCATATGACATGTGACTGACAAGGTGCAGCCAGTAGACCTGAAAATATAAAGGCATGTTGTTGTGGGGAGAGGATTTGGTGCGATGCTCAGAAACAAGTTGCTATGCTCAAGTGGGAAAGATATATGGGGTAGCAGCTCAGTTTGTGTTTTTGCCTTAAGACCCTGACTCACCCCACGTGGTAGAGCTCCCTCCAGCACTGTGTCCTGGTTGACCTTTTTGTGTTTCAAAAACAAACACCAATTTTCCAGGGAAGCTGTAAGAAATGCCATTAAAACTGGCGGTGAGCCAAAGGCTTCACAATGCACCCAGGGAGACATTCATACCCCAAGGGCCACAGTTACCTGCATAGAGAGGATTCAGCTCTGCTGCCTCCTGTTCCTATTGGAAAATATGAACCCATGTCCTCCTGTTCACATAGACTCATACCAAGCTTTCTTGATCTCACTACAAAGGAAGCTAAAAGACAAAGCTATATTTCTAGTGGATGAATGTCAGAGGCAGATAGTCAAGAAGTCATTAGGCCAGCAAAGTTCTATGTTTGTGGAATGTTTACCCTGTCCTCTACTTTTGGGATCTCTTCTGCCACACCCAAGTTTGTGAGCTCCTCAGAATTTCCAATTCCAGATATGTATTCACAGATTTTTTTCCTCTTCTCCTCTCATTGTGTCTTCTTTGGTGTGATAATAATATCCAGGCATTATGGTGGATGACAGTAGAAGAATTTTATGTGCCACGTGTTCCCATATGTATTAGACTCATTTTCCGTTTTGCCATTTGAAATATTGAATCTCTGACACTAACCCATAACCTTCTAGGCTCTGACTACTTATCCTAACATCGATAAAATAATGCTAAAGGAATAGAAATAGAGGCATTTGATCGGAGGCATGGTGAAAACTTGGACTTGCCTTTTGCTTCATCAGATATATATATTATAAAACCTGTGAAACATTTTTCTCATTTTACTTCTCCAAGAATTTTCAAAATCAACAAATATGTTACTTCCTGACTCCCTGCCTCTGTTGCCTGGGTCACAATGTATATTTTTTATATACATATATATAATCCTACTGCCATCACAGGTATATTTTTGAGAGTACTCTCACTTTGGTAAATACGAATTTCATGAAGAGATCATTCCCCCCCAATACACTGAGGTAACTGAAAATTCAAGCTGTGGTGAGCTTTATACTTCTAGTTTAGACATGAAACAATGTAGAGGAAAATGAAGATTTTGGGTACATATGTGAAGGATATATATCCCATTATTTATTTTGATTGGCATAAATACTATTACATTTTAATGTATTAAATATATATATATATATATATATATATATATATATATATATATATATATAGAGAGAGAGAGAGAGAGAGAGAGAGAGAGAGAGAGAGAGATTTTGAATTTGCAATCATGAACTATATGTGTCATATACTTATACTACCTTGATTCTTTCATGTCCATCTGTGTGGATTTTTAATCAACTTTTCAGAAGATATTTTTCAGATATATTCATTGTCTTGACATACATATTCATTTCGAAATACTCAAAATGAACTTCATTCAATATTGAGTAATAACCCTAATATTTCTACAGTAAGTTACCCAGTTTAACATCAATGAAAGTATATTCATATGGGACATGATGTGTATTTTGAATTAAATTTTTATTCAAAATTTTTATATTACTATTTCTTCAGTATATATACATCATAGGATATATCATTTCATCCACAATTCACAAATTGATATGCATATGATTCACTTTCATTCACTTTCTGTATCAGATTCCATGTATTTCTCCATGTTGCTTTACTTGCTTTTTCATGAGATTTCTTTTATATCACATAACTTTTGGATTCCTTCATCATTTTCAAAGCAAAACTCAAACACAGCTTGTTATAATTATTAAACCTTATATTACCACTACATGAATAACTACTTGGATTGAATGTTTGTATGTGAATACCAGATTTCATGTATTGTTTAAAATATCAATTCAGTCCATTATTTAAAATAGTAACCTGTTATTTTTTTATTCACCATATGATCTATTCATGCATCATCTCTATATACATAAACCCGGGGTACACCTATTTTTTTTCTCCAAATTCTAAATGATGGTGTTTCAAAACATGCACCCAGAAATGGTGGAACAAATACGCATGTCACCTGCTCCATATATTCCTTTCATCACATCATGTTCTGGACACAAGATGCAAAACTCACACTAATCTTATTCTTCTCCCAAAGCCTCATTTTAAAGAGAGCATGGATTACTAAAATCATCTACATCTGCATTGCCTGTTGTTTTCAAATTTCAATCCTATGGTGAGTATATATTGATTCTTTCAAGTATAGTGTGTTCAACTACCCCCCTGTTGAAATTGTCCCTGATCTTATCACTCATTTTATACTTTGCCTGATCTCCTAACATCCTTATTGATATCTATTTCCCCAAGTGCCTTGTTGTGACTGACTCTTCATGTGTGCTGACATTCCCATTTACACATTAATAGAAATTCATTGGATTGCAAAAAGGTCCTTTGGTCCAAATCCTAAACTCACTCTTCTTCCTTACCCTAGACTGGAATCCTGCCTACTCTCTCTATTTCACTGCAAGTTCTCTTTTACATTCAGTAGTCCCAGGTACAAGATCTTAGGCCATTGTTTATGGATTTAGAGGATTCATCTCTGCAGAACAGAATTCAAAACTATGTATCCAAATCAAGGGCCCAACAAACTTATGTGCTTCAGATGTTACCTAGTTTTCTATTTTCATCTTTCCATTTCCCCTTACATTCGTATAAATATCCCAGTTGCCCAATACCCGTATTCATCCAGCAGAATGACTCCTAACCCAAATCGAACATGATATGACCCTTAACCATACTCTGTTCCCTCAATCTATTTTCACATAACAGCAGGTCCTGAGTTGATCTTGCCATACAGTTATGTAGGGAATCCTACAGCTGCTGAGAAGCTCAAACATAGATGAAGAAATGATTGCTGGAGCAAATGTAGGCAGCTAGGTAGGACCTGTGAGGTCTAAAGTCATCTTCCATGGCCAACAACCCAGTCAGGATGAAGGGATGAGGCTGAATCAGCCTCTCTTTTCTCAATGCAGGGAAGATGGACACAATCAGGTCTATATGGATTGCTGATCCCGGGCTCCTAGGGTATATAGATCTTTATGTCATGTGAAAATGTCACAGGAAGGTGGGGCAGCCTCCATCTCTTCGGACCCTTGGAAACAACTGTTAAGACAAAGTGATTGCCAAAGCAGTGACCTCATTCACTTCCCTGAAGGAAGTGACCTCACCTCACTTCCTTGCTGATGGAACTCTCTGAACTTGGGATCCAGGATGCGAGGCATCCAGAGGCAGCTCCATTCCCAATGGGCTCACTTGATTGTCTGTACCAAGGCCAGAGTCATTCTTTGTTGGTACCTAGTGATGTGTGGATAGACAATGCCTTGAATGGTCTCAACAGGGACCTTTCCTGAGAAAGAAGTGTTGGCTCATTGCTGGCTCCTGATAACTACGCAGAGATGGCCAAGGAGACCAGAGCTGAGAGAGGACAGGCCACTGCTGATGAAAAATGGGACAATGGAATCACCCTTTTGCCTATATCCTGGAACTTCAATCAAAACCAGTGAGATGTTTGAGCAAAATTCTTTGAACTTTCTAGGCAATATGTGGTACAGAAATGTGATATATTATCATAAAAAACAAATTAATGACCCCAAATTAAATTATCCAGAAAAATAATGAATGGGCATTAATTAAAAACATAGTGTAAATAGGGGGAAAAAACTCAATCTAACAGAGCTTCCTAAAATACAAGTACATAACAGCACTTGAGATACTTTCCTTTATCCTTTTTATAGTTTCTTGTATATTTTTCAAGTGTATTTTCCTCCTCATTGATGAAAACTTCTAGAGACTCAAAGGACTATTATGTATTTTGTGTTTTTTTTATTATGCCTGCTGGGATATTTACTAGAATAAAAGTTAAACCAGAATTTAACAGTTGAATTGCTGGAAAATAGGTCAGGATGTAGTGTTGTAGTCAAATTTTATATACTTCTATTCAATTAATAGTTATGTTTTAAAACTAAATTTATAATCATTTCAGTCTCTAACCTAAAAAACAGTATGTGTGTCTTAGTATAGACACTATAATATGCTTAAAGTACACAAGTAGAATGTTCAAACAGTCTTGAAATTTTAAAAATAAAAGAGAAAAAAAAAGAACATTCAAAAGAGTAAAATATAGCAAAAATATGAAATAATATGTGGGCAATTTCCCTATTCTTCAACAAAAAGGAAATCCATTTTTAAAATGACAAGTTTTTTTTTAGTCCCTAAAGGATTACTTTTTGATTTTAAAATAGTACACTTTTATTTAATTGTTAAAACATTATGAAGGCCCACACAGAAATGCCTACTTGGTAATGCTGATATTTTAATCCAAGTATGGTGGCATACACTCATATTCTCAGCCAATCTGGACTCTGAGGCATGAGTACTGTAAGTTCCAGTCCAGATTGGGAAATTAAACGAAACCCTATCTTAATTTTTTTAATTGATTTTACTTTTTTTAAATACAATACAGCAGAATGCATTACAATTCTTATTTCACATACAGAGCACAATTTTTCATAGTTTTATATATAAAGTATGTTTACGCAATTCATGCCTTTTACATGTACTTTGTCAGTTTCTTTTGCATTATTTCAATTCTTATTACACATTTATACCACAATTTTTCATATCTCTGTTTCTATATAAAGTATGTTGACACCCAATTCGAGTCTTTATACATGTACTTTGGATAATGATGTCAATCACATTCCTCCATCCTTGCTTATCCCCTGCCCCCTTCTTTTCCCTCCCATCTCTCTTCCCAATCTAGAATTCATCTAATCCTCCCATGCTCCCCATCCCTACTCCACTATGAGACAATTTTTTTAAAGAGAGAGAGAGAGAGAGATAATTTTTTAATATTTATTTTTTAGTTTTCGGTGGACACAACATTTTTATTTTTTATGTGGTGCTGAGGATCGAACCCAGTGCCCTCCGCATGCCAGGTGAGCCGCTACCACTTGGGCCACATCCCCAGCCCATGAGTCAAATTTTTTTTTTAAGAAAAATTTGAGGAAGTTGCTCAGTGGTAGAACACTTGGGTTAAATTAACAGTACAAAAAACCCTGATATTTTAAAAATTAGACATAAACATATTCATATGTACACATGCACACACAAAGCTAAGAAGTGTTTGTCTTTTTTTCAATTTTAGGGGAGCCTATGGTCATGATGTAGGAAAACGCCCTTGGATTGTAGGAGATGAGAGCATTGTAGGCCTTATGAAGGACATTGTAGGTAAGTATATAATTCAAAGAATCCCCCCCACTCCAATTGTCATTAGTGTCATTTAGTTATAAATGTTAAGTTATAAAGTCAAAATATTATTGATTAATATACTGAACCTCTACCCTAAACCATAGCAAAAAAGGATAACTATACCTTTAGGTTAGGTTTGTTCATTCAAAGATTGATATGATGAAAATAACCAGGTTATTTGGCCCCAAAACGAAATGCACCTATTATATTTTCTTGGATATCTTTAAACTAATATACACCCACTTAAAACTTGTTCATTTTATTTACTTACAGTTGAACACATTTTGGGCTGGGGATGTATATAGCTAAATGCCTGAGGCCCTGGGTTTCAATCCTAGTACAATTATAAAAATAAACTTCACTAAATTGTATATAATATCACTACATAATAAAATAAACACTAAGTTACACATGTTACAACTATAAACTAGAATTCATATTTTGGCTCATTTCAACTTAATTCCTGAGGATCTATTTAAATTTAAGCCAAGTGTACTTGAAAATAATACAGCTAATCTGTTTTGATGTTCAAATGAATTTAAGTGAATTACATATACTATTGATGATATAAATCATAGTTTTAGATGGCAAATTGTTAACATTTTGGAAAAAGTTACTCATTTAATTGGGTTGAATATCCAGCATTGATTGAAATCTTACTTGAAATTTAGAGTACTGATCAAAAATTAATGACATTTCAGCAACGGAATTGGTGTTATTTGTAAATATTTGAATGAATTTGAGAAACTTAAAATGCTTTGCAAAGCCTCTCTGCGTTACAAGTATAAAAATATACTTATTGGTGTTACTCACATTGCTTTATCTGACTTGAATTCAGGCTGGTAATCAGATGATTAAACAAACATGAAGTTTGAATGGAATTAGAGTGGGCAAAGTAGGGTGGGAATGTAGCCCAGTGGCAAAGCATTTGCCTTCTATGTACAAGGCCCTTGTTCATTCTAATGTGTGCGAGCACACACACACACACACACACACACACACACACACACACAATATTGTCATCAGGAGCCAGGTATGATGGTATGCACCTATAAACCTACTTACTTGAGAGGCTAAGGCATGAAGATCACTTGAATCTGGGAGTGAAAGAACAGCCTGGGCAACATAACTAGACCCTACTTCAAAAACAAAGAAAAATTCGAGTGGAGGATAGGACTCATATACAGAAATAATTAGGACAAATCATTAAATTCTGTGGAATATCTTATTTCTTCAGAAAAGAAATATTGCACCTTTGCTATATGTCAGGACTTGTGGTAGTCCCTGAAAGGAAATGGTGAAAAGAATATTATCTTTATTCTCATGAGACTCCTAGTAAAGGAAGATAGAAAGAAATGCAAAATACATACATACATAAGCAAGTAAAATACAGAGAAACAAAATGAATCATGAGAACCCATGCTACAAAAAGACATATAATTCTCCAGCTGATGGAGACAGAACATGTATTTAATTACTTTTTTTCCCTGAAATCTTGCAAAACTCTTAAAGGAATTAGGGGTTTACTTTTTGTAAACCCCTGGGCTGGGGTTGTGGATCAGTGGCAGAGCATTTGTCTTTGATATGTGAGGCACTGAGTTTGATCCTCAGCACCACATAAAATTAAACAAATAAAATAAAGACATTCTGTCCATCTACAACTACAAAAATTTTTCTTTTA
Source organism: Callospermophilus lateralis (assembly GCF_048772815.1). Classification (NCBI taxonomy): domain Eukaryota; kingdom Metazoa; phylum Chordata; class Mammalia; order Rodentia; family Sciuridae; genus Callospermophilus; species Callospermophilus lateralis. Next base: position 5,281,924 of record NW_027514826.1, on the reverse strand, counting down.
TTCTTTTTAAAGTAAACCCCTAAAGAACTAAATAGAAAGCAAAGAGGATGGTACCAGTGACATTTTATGAGTTAGCTAGCAAGAGAACAAGTGGTCCAAAAATAAATAAATAAAAAGTAAATAAAATTTAAGTCTCCCAATGGTGAAAAATGGAAAGTTACAATTTTACCTTTTAGATCTGTCAAAGGCTTGGAAATTACTGAAATTAAGCACCTCTAGAAATGGAGGTGGAAACAGGATAAAAACAGATTTGTGGAAAGTCTGTCTAAAATGTAACTAGAATACAGCATACCTGTTTGAGTCACCTTTTTTGCTACTGTGACTGAAAGACCCAAACAGAACAATATTAGAGGAGGAAACGTTTATTGAGGGCTAATAGTTTCAATGTACTCAGTCCATAGGCAGCCAGCTCTATTCCTCAAGCCTTAAGGTGAGGCTGAACATCATGGCAAAAGAGTGTGTGGAGTGAAGCAGCTCACATGATGATCAGTAAGCAGAAAGAGGTCTTCACTTGCCAAATACAAATATATAATCCGAATCCATGCCATCTTCTCGAGCCACATCCCACTTGCTTCAATTACCACTCAGTTAATCTCATCAGGTGATTAATTCTCTAACTGGGTTAAGGCTCTCACAACCCAATATTTCTCCTTTAAACCTTCTTTCATTGTCTCATACATGAGCTTTTAGGGGGAACCTCACATCCAAACCATAATAATGGTATTTCATGATTCCAGGGGAATCTTCCAGACCTTTCTCCAGGAGAAGCCTGGTTAGTCTCTGGGGAAGGGAGAAAAAGCAATATTGAAAACAAATTTTAAGGTTGCCCACTTCTGAATACCAATACTTGGGATATGGGTGTTGGTAGTGAGGAATCGGGTTTCTCCAAAGTTGGCCCTGAAGAATTTAGAGGGGCTAGCTCCTCAAACCTCTGTCTGGCCAGCTTAAGGGCACAAATGACTCATGGGAAGAAAAGGAGGTCTGTATGCTTCAGGGTATTCAGGTGTCTTATCAGGTAAGATTAGCATCTTCTCTGGAATGTGAGAATAGACCTCAGCCTCCTAGGGGTAGCTTCTGTTATTGGATTAAGACTTTCCCTTACAACCTCACAAACATTAATTACCAATGAATAGGCACTATCTCCAAGTACATGAATATTTTAGTCAGTTGTTTTTTTTAAGGCTGTGACTAAAGGAACCCAATCAGAATCAGAACAACTGTAGAGAAAAGTTTATTTGGGGTCTCATGGTTCCAGAGGTCTCAGTCCATAGATACCAGATACCGCAATCTGGCTAGGCACAATTCAGGAGCCACTTGTCAAAAGAAACTAACTTTATTTTCAGAACCACACAAGCCAAACAAAAGAGATCCTCAGGAAAAACCCTCAGAGCCCAACTGCCACCACCAGCTTCCCACATGCCACTCCCCCAACCCCCAGCCTCCCCACCTCCCACAATCCTCCTGCTCTTGAGGCCGATTGGTTGGGTCATATGGGTGGAGCCAAAAAAGTCCCCCAATGAGCAGCTCCGTGACCTGAAAGGGCAGGGAAACAGTCCAATGAGCATCTCCACAGAGGAGCCAATCAGCTAGATGTTGCTGGGGCCGCTGTGAGCCAATCATCAGCTGGTAGTCTGAAAGGGCAGGGAAAAAGCTCAATGAGCATCCCCAATGAGCATCACCGCAGAGGAGCCAATCAGCTAGATGTTGCTGGGGCCGCTGTGAGCAAATCATCAGCTGGCAGTCTGAAGGTTTGCTGGGGCCCCTTCGGCTGTGGCTCTCAACATCTCCCCCTATCTGTTTAAACAACAAGCATGTGGCTTAGGGACTGTGCCTGCCTTAGGTTGTCCAATAGTACATATGATCCTTACTCGTTATCGGATGAGCTGACCTCAAGGAGTCAGCCTCCTGTATTAGGTTGGTACCATTGCAATTGGATCCTACCCATCACTGACTACCGGTCCAGTATACAGCCACACCTGTGAAGAGGTCTTTGCACCAGCGGGGGGTGAGGTTCTTTGCTTCACCTCTGTTTTCCCCCAAATTTTAGCTGAACGGTCATGACAAGCAGAAGGGAGGAAGATACACCAAGCCAATTGATGGCTTTTTTTGGAAAAATTGTACCACCGATGACATCATCAGCAAAAATACCCCAACACTACCACAAGTCACTGCACCAACAGATAGTTCACAATGCATACAGGTGAGTTCACAATGCATACAAGTGATACATAGTGCAGGCAAGTTCTGCAAGCAGTTCAGTGAAGGCTATTGCAGAAACTGTAGATTGGTTTTATCTTTGTCTTCACCAGCACTGGGATGAAGATAGAAATTCTGGCAATAATGGCTAAAGAAAACATTATGTAACATTCCAGAAGGCACTAAAAGAAAACGATTTTCTTAACAATTTACATTATCTTGAAGAGAATTATTAAATATAATGAAAAGGAAAGGTGAAAGTAAACAAACAGATCTGTTAACCTCCTTTTTTGTTCACATTTTAAAACAACCCTCAACAGCTGTTTACCCAATTTAAATTAAACCATTTAAATCACGTGAAATAAAAAAATTTGGATCCATTTTTTCATGAGCGGTCATAATATATGATATATGGACATACGTACATTCAAACATATAACACAAAACACAAGTGTGCACACGTAATATAATATACAACACATAACATAATAGTAAAGGCCTTATAACTTTTTATAGGTGAAATCTCCATTGCAATGTTTAAAAACTCTATAGTCAAAAAAATAGAACTGATAGCAAAACATTAACCTAGGTCTGTATGAGCTCAAAAAACAAAATAGAACTTCATGATATGGGAAAGGGCAATAATAAAATAGATATTGAAAAAAGCATTCTGGTTCTGTCGCAGATGTAAGAATAACCAAACTGGAGTTCTGGATATTAGCTGTTATGAATTTGAGCCAAATCATGTTCTTTTTGGTCTGTAGAAATCGCTTTAGTTAATCTCTCTGGAATCCAAATCGGCTGCTGTTCTCCCTGTGGAAACACACAAACAGACCCCCGACTCCAGACAATTACTGGGTCAGGACCTTTCCATTGTCCTATTAGAATATCCTTTCAAAGTACCTTGGGCTTATGTACATTTTTTGGAAACATATGCCTTTTCACAGCACTAAGCCCTGATGAATCCAAATTTAAAAAGTTTACAGTAAAAAGGGTTATTTTAAGTTTATCTTTGGGGAATATATACCCCTTCCCAATTCCTTCTTTTTGCTTTAATGAGTACATTTTAATAGTTTGATGAGCTCTTTCAACTATGCCTTGTCCCTGTGGATTATATGGGATTCCTGTGATGAGCAAAATTGTTTAAAAGAGGTAGAAGTATAACCAGGGGCATTATCTGTTTTTAACTGTTTTGGAACGCCCACAGTGGCAAAATTTTGTAAGCACTGAGCTATAACAACTTTAGTTTTTTCTCGGGCATGAAGGGAGCCCATCAAAAATCCAGAAGAAGTATCAACTGTAACATGCAAATATTTTAATTTTCCAAATTCTGGCAAGTGTGTGACGTCCATCTGCCAAATATGGTTAGGTATCAATCCTCTAGGATTGACTCCAAGATTAACTTGTGGTAAAAAGGTCACACGGTATTCTACTCCTTTGATACCTAGTTTTGTTAAACCCTCCTCCTATGGGGCAATTCCTTTTAAAATGTCCTGTTTGTTCACAATTGTAGCATGTTCTTGGCCTGGCATCTAAAGCCTGTTTTACTGCAGCTGCCACAATTTGCCCTTGTTCATTAATGTCTCTGGCATCTAAAGCCTGTTTTACTGCAGTTGCCACGACTTGCTTTTGTTCATTAATGTCTCTACATAATTTAACATATGTGTTTAAATCTTCATGTTTCCATGGTCTAATGATCTCTCTGCACCAACAATTCGCTTGGTCATAAGCCAGTTGTTTTATTAATGGCATTGGTTGTTCTGTATTCTCAAAAACTCTGGTAGCTGTTTGAATAAGCCTATCTACAAATTTAGCGTAAGATTCATTAGCTCCTTGTATTATCTTAGATAATTGACCTTGTAAACCTCCATGTCCTTGTAAAGTCTTCCATGCCTTAACTGCATCTACAGTAATTTGTAAATATACACCAGGATCATATGCAATTTGTTGCTGCTTATCCTCATAAGGTCCCTTTCCTAACAACGTATCTAGATTTCTCTGAGGATAACCGGCTGCTGCATTTCGCCTAGCCGTCTTTGTGCAAAATTCCTCATTGGCAAACTTCCATAACAGGTATTGTGCTCCATTTAGCACAGCTTTACACATATTAGCCCAATCTGCTGGCATCATGTTCAAGTTGGTAATGGATTCGACCATGTTTACCGTGAAGGGTGCTTGAGGACCATAGGTTGTTACAGCCTCTTTTAGCTGCTTCACTATTTTGAAATCTAGAGCATGGTGAATTGTTGCCTTCCTGCCTGTTCAAATACAGGGCATGGTAATCTTTGAGGTCCTTTCTCAGGATCCCATCTATCAACTGCAGGGGTTGGGGGCCTCCCAGCATATGGAGGTGGTGCTGTTGGATGGACACTTACACCCTCTGGTGATAGAAAGGTGTTAATAGCAGTCTCCTGTTGTAACTTTTCCCCTGATGGCTTTTTTTGCTCTAAACTTTCTTCCTATGTCTGACTAGCTCGAGAGACCTTCTCTTTTACTTGAATCAATATGTCTTCTCCTTCCTCTACCTTTGTCTGAATTGAAGGCTTTGGACTAAGCAAACCAGATACGAATGTCCACAATGGCAATGTGCCAACTGGCAGAGTTCCTGGGCTGTTCTTTTTTATTCTTTTTAAATCTTCACCATGATGGTTCCATTGTGATATACTTAACAACTCCTCCTTAAAAAGGCATGGGCTACATTTTTGTATTGTATCAACGTATTCCCTGACTGCTCTTGATTTTACTGGGATGCCTCCTTCCTCTAACAATTTACTTAACACTTTTTCGGTTTGTTTTTTACTAATTTCAGATCCTGTGTTTCTACTATAATACAACCCAACAAGATGATGCCAAACAAAACCGAGACAGAATGAAACGAAAAGGGAACAACAAAAATTCATTATAGCCTTTCCATCCTCCTGACATGTGCATCCGTCCTTTCTCCCTATCTGTTCCTCAAATGCAAATAGTTTTTCCTCAGATGTGAGTGGCTTTTCTTCCATCTCACTCATCTCCAGGGACAGGCAACTTAAAACAAAAATGAAGCAAAACAAAAGAGGAATCTTAAAATGGCTACCCATCCTCTCACCCTGCCCTCAGGGGCGAGCAGTTTATTTACCCTCAGTAGCTCCCCGTGCGAGCCACCAAATGCTGCAGTCTGGGTGGGCACAATTCAGGAGCCACTTGTCAAAAGAAACTAACTTTATTTTTAGAACCACACATGCCAAACAAAACAGTTTCTCAGGAAAAACCCTCAGAGCCCAACTGCCACCACCGGCTTCCCACATGCCACTCCCCCAAACCCCAGCCTCCCCACCTCACACAATCCTCCTGCTCTTGAGGCCGATTGGTTGGGTCGTGTGGGTGGAGCCAAAAAAGTCCCCCAATGAGCACCTCCGTGACCTGAAAGGGCAGGGAAACTGTCCAATGAGCATCACCACTGAGGAGCCAATCAGCTAGATGTTGCTGGGGCCGCTGTGAGCCAATCATCAGCTGGTAGTCTGAAAGGGTGGGGAAACAACTCAATGAGCATCTCCAATGAGCATCACCGTAGAGGAGCCAATCAGCTAGATGTTGCTGGGGCTGTTGTGAGCCAATCATCTGCTGGCAGTCTGAAAGTTTGCTGGGGCCCCTTCGGCTGTGGCTCTCATCAACCAGAGCTCATTCTGTGGGGCTCAAGGTGAGGCTGAACATCATGGCAGAAGAGTGTGGTAGAGGGAAGTATAGAGAGAAAGAGACTCCACTCTACAGATACAAAATATATACCCCATAGCCACACCCCCTAAGAACCACTTCCTCCAGTCACACACCACCTGCCTCCTGTCATCACTCAGTTAACCTAATCAGTGTATTAATCCCTGATTAAGGATATAACCCAATCATTTCTCCTAACCTTTAATTGTCTCACACATGAGTGACCTTTGGGGGGATACCTCACATCCAAACCATAGCAGTGCACTTTAGGGACTAGGATTTCAACATACGAATTTGGAGAGAAACAATTCAGTCCATAACGTGTATACAGTAAAAGAAAAAGGATAAATAAATAGGTTCTAATTTAGCTTCCAGAATTCATATTGGAGATTAGGCAAAGCTACTGGATTATCTGACATGAGGAGGTTTTCCAGCACAATGACTCAACAGGACTGCTAACAGCAAACCCCATTGTACTAGTCAACTTTTTATCTCTATTGTATTCAACAAGAACAACTTAGAGGAGGAAAAGTTTGCTAGCTCATGGTTTCAGATTTAGTCCATAGTGAGCCAACTCTATTGCTCTGGACCCAAGGTGAGTCAGAACATCATGGTAGAAGGGCATAGTGGAAAAGCACTGCCCCATTGATGGTAGCCAAGAAACAGAAAAAGAATAAGAGGCTGCAGGCCAGATAAACCCTTTCAGGACATACCCACAATGATCCACTTCCTCCAGTCATGCCATACCTACCTTCAATTACCACCCAGTATGTGCATTCAAACTAGGATGGATTCATTAGGTTACAGCTCTCATAATCTAATCATTTCACCTCTGAATATTCTTTCATTAACACAGAAGCTTTGGAGGGATAAATTATATGCAAATAACAATAGCTACCTTGTTTGCTAAGGCATTCATGTTTAATATGCTCAAATTAAAAAACCTTTAAGAACAATCTGGTTTGGGATTGTTGACCTTATGAACATGAAAGCTTTTCAAAAATTAGAAGGAAAAAACCTTAACTGAAGAGTTTCAAGCAAAAGCTTACTCTTTTGCCAGTCAGTAATTATTGAGTAAACACTATACAAATTTCAATTTTTTAATGTGGTTACATTATAAAATCAAAATATTAATGTAACAGATTATGATAGCAGCAAAAAAGTAATTATATTTACATTTCCATAGGCTAAAAACATAGACAATATTGAACAGAACATTCAGAAGTTTGGACATGAAGTATTTATGGGATTATGCATGAAGGTATGCTCAGTATATAGGACCTGAGTCAAAGATTTTCATAGGAAACCCTAGGGTGAATCTGTGCTGGCATGATTCCTTGATGTAGAGGCCATGGCAAAAATTGTTGGGAATTTAAAGCCAAAAGCCAAAACCAAGTATATCCTGCCATACTAGTAGGTCATAGAACACTTGATCCAGCTGTCAGAATTACTTAGAGTATATATTTTTATGGACAATCTGAATAAACCAGGATTTTCTTAAGGGTGGGTCAAATTGTGAAAGACTTCATGTGCATTTATTTTTTTGAAAGCCAGTTATATTCATAGAAATGTCTAATATATAAACAAACAAACAAAAAACTGGAAAAAATTCTTGGAAAATTTGACCATGAATGTATGCTTTCCGTACAGATGGATTTTCCTTCTGTTTACTAGATTTTCTTTGAGAACATAAACTGCTTTCTAATCCTGTTATTTTGTGCTTAATACTTATCCCCTAAAGAGGAGTTATGTTAGAGTCTGTAAACAAGTCTGGATGGCGCCTGGCAAAATGCCAGAGGGAGTGGTTTGTAAAGTAACAAAAGCAAGCCATTAAGTGTGGAGATTCCTGATTGGTTGACGGCTGTATCTAGTTTATGCTAATTAAGATAAGCTGTGTAAAATGTATAAATACCTCTGTTATCCTACAATAAACGGCTTCCATTCCTGCTGAATCAACCTACACAAGTAATTCGTCACCCCCCGGTTATTCTGCTACAGCCGGACTGCGGCAGATGGTGGCCCGTTACGGGGAGCCCCGGGACACTCGGGGGTAAGTGACGAAAAAAGCTGCCCATCCATAGATAGGATGGGAGCAATCTGCTGGTCCCTAGGCAGATAGGGCGAGAGGAAAAATGGCCATTTTGAGAAAATGGAGAAGATTGATACAGTATGTTTGTGTCTTGTTTTGTTTTGAAATGTTGTATTGTCTTTGTGACGAAAATATGGAAGGGGTGAGAAGTAAATTCATAAGAGAAAAAGGCACCCCAGTGGAACCAAGAATAGTTAGGGCATGTGTTGATAAAAGCCCAGAAACTCTAGTCAGAAAGAAAAAGAAAGTTCAGAAGAAAAAGAATTATCAGGAAAAAAGTTGCAGCAAAAGGCTATTACTGAATACTTTTCGTTACCGGAGGGTGCGTGAATCGACAAGGCGGCTACCACCTGCCCAAGCCGATCATGGCGCAGCAAGAATTTTCCAAGCGGCAGTTGTGGGCTCTTCCCCTCTCCCCCCGGGCAGGGGGGCAGATCGCCACTGTGAGCCCAAATCTAGACCTGACCTGGAGGCACAGTCTCGCAGGCTCTTGCTCCCTGTGCCCAGAAGCAGTTTGAGTCTGGGACACTCCCCAGGGCCATCTGGGGCTGCCCGGGATGCTACAGCTGGCAGAAGACGCTACTGGCATCCCTGAAGTTTGATCATTTCCAAGGCCAGTAACTACAATGGGTCTCCCACACCTGGAGGCTGATGAGTAATGAGTACTATTAAGGCTTATTTCAAATGTAAAAAAAAAAAACTTGAAATAATGTACTAAATTGTTCAGAAGGTTGTTTTCTTAGTGAAATGCTACAGGATTTTCTTTAGCCATCCGGAGTTCCTGCCTTCGTCCAAGTGCCGGTGTAAACAAAGGTGAAAGAATTTACAGTGTTGCTGAGAACCTGAGGAAACTTCGGCTGAGAACCCGACGAGACTTCGGAGCTGTTGCTGTTTCTGCTGCTACAACTTAAGCTAGCTGCCTGCAGAACTTACATGGACTGTGATTTACCTGGACTGTGAGTTAATCTATTGAGACACTGCTTTATCTGGACTGAGACAACAAACTGTAATCTACAACAAATTATAACTCGATATTTTTGCTAACGGTGTCATTGCTGGTATAATTTTTCCAAGGGCTTCTTGCATGGAGCCATCAATTAGCTTGGTATTGTAACATTTTGTATCCTCCCTTTCTGTTTCTAGCAGGTTATTTATGGTGTTTCTGTAAAAAACACTATGGTCATTATTTAAATTAAACAAAAGGGGGATATGTTAGAGTCTATAAACAAGTCTGGATGGCACCTGGCAAAATGCCAGAAGGAGTGGTTTGTAAAGTAACAAAAGCAAGCCATTAAGTGTGGAGATTCCTGATTGTTTGACTGCTGTATCTAGTTTATACTAATTAAGATAAGCTGTGCAAAATGTATAAATACCTCTGTTATCCTACAATAAACGGCTTCCATTCCTGCTGCATCAACCTACAAAAGTAATTCGTCACCCCCCGGTTATTCTGCTGCAGCCGGACTGCGGCAGAGTTAAGATGTTTATACACAGGACAGGGAAGTGCTAAGGCGATATTCTGTAGTGAGATTTATTTATGAAGCAAGTAAACCCTATAAAAAGTTTTTCATTGACCATTTAAAAGTTTATTGCTCTGTTGCAACTAATTAAATGTGCAAGTGTTTTGTTGCCCCAAAAGTACATATATGTCATATAAAGATCCCCAAAATTTTAAACCAGCCACCACTTATTGTTACTAAGTAAAAAAGAAAAAGGGACTATAAATATTGTTTATTTTAAAAAGTAAAAAGATTAAATTTATTTTTTCTAAAAGTATGTAAAGAAAATTAAATTAAACTGAGATTTTCATCTATCTTCCTCATAATGTCAGACAATACACATTCTGGGTTTTTTTCAACATTAGCAACCAATTTTGACACTTAAACTCTATATCCAAAAATTCAGTTTAATTATGACACTGACTTCCCAGATTTTGGTACACATCACATAGATCAAGGGCTCATCTCCTCTAGGCTGCCCTCAATTGTGAGGACAGTCACAATTGAGGAATCATCCATTCTTCTGATTGACCATCTACATACTGAGGGATTGCAATGCCGCCTCTTTGGGCTTGATAATTTGCTAGAGCAGCTCACAAAACTCAGGGAAACACTTTATTCACTTTGATAAACTTATTATAATGACTACAACTCGGCAACAACCAGTGGAAGAAATGTAGAACACAAGGTCATTTGGGAGAGGTGGGAGGTATGGAGCACAATGCCTTCTCTAAGCCTGTCACCTCTCAGCACTTAGAGCTGTTCTACAACTCAGAACCTCTCTGAATCTCATTGATGAGTTTTTATAGAGCTCAATCTCCAGACACCCTCCCATCCCAGTAGGAGGTTGGTAGATGAGGCTGAATGTTCCAATCATCTAATTATTTAGTCATTCTGGCAACCAGTCCCACACCTGAATTAATCTAGAAACTTCATTGGAGTCATCACAACAGCATAAATCTAAATGTTTTCTAAAGGGGCTCTATTCATTTGGGGAATATCCATGCATTTCAGGATTGGTAACAAAGGCCAATTATTTATTATATCACATGTGACTACATTATAGTATCCTCATATCAGCATTCAGGTATGTTCTTCAACTCTGAAGCTCTCTGAATCTTTTAGTTTCAGTGATTTTGTGTTTTGGTTTTGGATATTGTATCAATGAAATTAAAGATTATTTGGCTCCAAAATATAGTAAAGGACATAAAAGAAATAATTGTTTTTTGAATTGTACAATATCTGCCTTGTATACATAAAACTTAATGAAACATATTTTAAATATCTACATATGTCACTTCCAAAACCTCAAATGTTATATGACAAATGCATTCTTACGTTTTATATAAAATATTTTCAGTGAATACAGGTTCATTTTGGTTAATGATTTTGTTGTTAAATACCTATTTTCTTCTCTATAGCTTATAATTTATTGGGGAAAATATCACTGTTGTTTTGTTGTTATTGTATAAAAGTGAATTTAAGCAATATTTTAAAACTTGACTTTTTAAAATATCAGTAATTATTTATCTCCCAAATTTCTTTACTTCTAAAATTGTATATATTAAAGAAATATTCTTTAAGTCAATTAAAAAAGTAATTCGCTGCTTGCTTTAGTAAGAACATATTCTCTCCGAAAGTGTTTGTTTGTGTATATGTGCATGTATGTATGTGAAAAAAATTACAATTTAAAGATCTTAATCTACATTTTTAGAAATTCCTTTAAATTCTTTAAATTTCAGTTTTTTAATTCTAGATTTGAGTAATACTTTCATAAAATAATATGTGTTACAGTGAGTTAAGCAGAAGAATTGGCTTTTACAGATAGAAGTTTGAAGAAAGCAGGAGTAAGAAACAGAAAATTAATTGTTCCTGTCAAAGTTACTTTCCTTGAAAGGCAGGGACTATAGACAGACTGATTGGTTAATGCCAGCTTACTTTAGAGTAGCTAACTTTTTTCTTGTGAAGGGATAAAGGCAAAGGGCACTTCATTGTCATGCCAATCGAAAGTGGCCAGTTTGGGATTTTGGACTCTCTATTTAATCCTGATTTCTCAGATCAGATAAGCTGCCTAGTTTCACTTGGTGTCTTGGAACATTAGCATAAGTGACTCCATTTTTATTTTTAGCTTGATATTTTGGGGCTCAGAACAGAAGCTTTGTCCAAAACAATAGCTTCCTGTAAGTTTATTTAACAGTGTATTCCTTTTTTGTTGTTGAGAATTTATGTAGACTCCTCTCTTGCCTTAGTTTCTAGGAATAGAAAGTACTCAGAAAAATTTGATCAAGTTTGAAGTAAGAAAAACCTTTAGTAGCTTTCAATTTCTCATCTACACATATCATACTTCATTTGTTTAGTTTTTTGTTTTGGTTTTTTTTTTTTTTTTGGTTTAAACCCAGGGATGGTCTATCACCAAGCTAAAGCACAGCCATTTTTATTTTTGAGATAGCGCCATGTTAAATTACCCAGGCTGATCTCAAACTTGCAATCTTCCTGCTTCAGCTTCTTGAGTCACTGGGATTATTAATGTGCACCATTACACTGGCTTCTCTCTCTCTCTCTCTCTCTCTCTCTCTCTCTCTCTCTCTCTCTCTTTATAAATGTGGTGCTAGGGATAGAAATCAGAGCCATGGCATGCATGGTAAGAACTCTATGACTAAGTACCACTCCAGTCCCAAATTATTATTTGTTCTCCCTCTGCCTTGATTGTGTAATGCAAGAGACTTCTTTGGAAATTTCTTTGGGAATAAATGTAAAAATTTAAGTCATAAAATAAAATAATATTGCAATAGTAAACAATAGCAAAAATAAAATGTATTTTTTCCTACTTGCTAGGTAATCTAACTCTGTCATGGACAGATACATTGTATAATTTGGGTAATGATTGAATATTTCATGTTCTTAAAACCATAGTCTTTTTTTTTACCAAAAATTTCTCAAAAAGAAGGAGCAAGAGAATAATAAAAATTATTATGTGTACAAATTAATAGAGTATTGAGAAGAAAAACAAAGTGAACAACCATATTTATTCATAGACATAGAAAAGAATTTTGATTTTTGGATGTGAAAAAAAAACTATTAATAAAACATTTTACATAGAGCCAACAATTCCACAAAAACATTGAATAACTTTTCATTATAATTAATGTCATATTATCAAGATGCTAGAAATAGAATGGCTGAAGAATATTATTAGTATTATTATTAAGCCTACTTCTCCCTGGGTACATTAAAAAATCACAAAGAGCTAGATACATGCATTTGAACTTATAAAAATGTTGTAATGTGACCATAAATTTCTTCATGTAACTTGTGGTTGACCCTCAGAAATTCAGTAATCCCTGGAAGCTCTACCCTAGCAGTTATAGATCCTCTGCCATACATTAGTCATCTCTACCGGCCACAGAAATTTTCTACTTGAAAAACAAAGTTTAAAATTATTTGATTTAGCCTAATTATAAATGTGACAAATTCAAAATAACACTGCTTAATAAAATATGCAGAATATGGTATGGTGGTTATGAGACCACAAATGAACCCTCTTATCAAACAATAAGCAGCTTGGAGCTTTGTTATCTCACTTTGCAAAAGATTTGAAATTATACTACTATTAGAAATACACACAGGAAGTTTATTATGAGTTTGGATCTCCTATATTTGACTTATAGGGTGTATCTTGTAAGCAATGTTTCCAAATGTAATTCTGAGCCAAAAAAAAAAAAATTCTACAAGACTTTGGGAAAGTTAGTTTTTCTCTTTGAATGTCAGTTTTCTCATCAATGAAAATAGAAATATCAAAGTATATATTTCATCAGTTTGCCTTGAGGATAGTGTGAGATAATACTATTGACAAAAATAATGACTGTGCTTTAATGGATACAAGAAAATATTTTAACTTGAGCCAAATATGAGTGACCATATCACAGGAACATTGATTCAAGTGACACTGATTGGCATGTTTTCATATACATGGAAGAGGACAGATAAGCTTTTATAGTCACAGAGAAAAAAAAGTCTTAAATAAATATATTTACCAATTTTATTGGTGGGACCGACTGTCTAGGAGGAAGACTACAGCAAGGTGGGGAAATCACAGGTATAGGTTTTATAGCATACTTAACTTTAAGGTTAGTGGAAGCTACAGGTCTGCTAAGCTTAGCAATATATTCTGAGAAGCTCATCTGATAGTTATGAAAATGTCAGGTCAGATACCAAACTTAAGGCACATGGCTATTTAAGTGGCTATGATAGCACAAGATAATTTTGTCTTTCAACCTATAGTACCTCATCTCTCCACAATCTCAATGTTCTAATCAGCCAAGATTAAATAAACAACTGGTCTGCAAGATCTTTACTTATAGATGCAGCTCCTTAGAGGACTTCAGTTCACAGTGCAAGTCATGTATTTAGAAGTGTTGGCACAGAGTAAGGGCTCTGTAATTATCAGCTTGCCAGCCTTCAAGGAAAGAAAGCAGTGTTTGGATTGAACTAAGCTTTATCTTCTGAAAAAGCAAAAAGCAATCTTCAATAAATAAATAAGCTGGGAAGCATTCTTTGAGTGAAAGCCATGGCTCATCCCCATCTCAGATGAAGTGATTCAGATCTTGACATTTATTGCAGTGAATCATAGATGATCTCCTAAAATGAAGATCCTTTCAAATCTTATTAAGCTTTCTGGGAGCTTTTTAAAATTTTGCCTCTAAATACTTGTAGTTCTTGATGCTACCACATTAATTCAAATAAGGCTCTTAAGAAAAAGAGAAGAAACAAAGAAAACAAACTTGAAAGAATTGTAGTTTATTTTGAAAAAAGATTTATTTTCTTATGGAATGCTGATGATATTGAAATGTCTTAGAAGAACAGTGTTTTTAGAATTACAATTTGAACCCAAAGAAACAGGTCAATTAGGTAAATTTTCTTTTGAAAATAAACCAAAAATCAGTTCAATCAGTGGTGCTTTGATGTTAAGAATGTTTTTTTTGTGTGTGCCTTTAGGTTACATTTGTAATAAGCATTTTTTGTTAAGGTTTGAAACTGTATTATTAGCATCACTCTTAGATACACCTCTGTGCACATGCACACATGTCAAGCAGATTGATCCTATCCTTGAACAAAGTTCAATAGTAACTAAGCACAGCATTTTTTGAAGTGCTGAATTTAATTTAAAGTTGTCTAAATTGTGATATTTTTTTCTGCATAGGCAAACAAATTATTTACTTCAGTGAGGGAGTACTGAAAAAAGAATTGATTCAAATATGAGCAAGACATCAAAAGAAAGATGAGGGATGCCAAATGTCACTCTAGATTTATTTAGCCCCACACATCTGGAGGTGGGCATGCACATAGATTTACCATACCCTCATCCCAGAAAAATTTTAGGTGATCTAAAGTGAACATTGTATTTTTTAGAGGGCCAAAACTTCCCAGGAGTCTATAATTCTAATCACAATGTAATGTTTGAGCTTCAAAGATTGAGCTTCAATAGGAAATCTCACCACTCCCACTTACTGCCTTTTCTGGGTTTTGTTGTTGTTGTTATTGTTTTGTTTTGTTTTGTTTGTTTGTTTGTTTTGAATCAGATGGGATATAATTTCTCATTTTCTGAGTGTACAGGTTGCAGAATCACATTGGTCATGCAGCCACGTATATACACACAGCAATAATAATGTCTATTTCATTCTACTATCCTTCCTTTTCCCCCCATCCCCTCCCCTCCCCTCCCATCACCTCTTTCTACCCAATCTAAGGTGACACTATTCTTTTTTTTTCTCACATCTTCATACATGTATTTTGTATAACGATGAGAGTTTGGTTTTGATCTTGTAATTACTAACATATTTTCTTCTTGCCATTTCAAATCCTTCTTATATTAATTCTGTTCTCTTTTTCCCTGCTTTCTCTTCCTGTTATGTTTTAGATATGAGGTGTCCCCCAAAGGTTTATGTGGAAGACAATAAAAGACATCATAGAGGTACAATTATTAGGTTATGAGAAATTTAACTAGTGTGTTAATTCCCTGATAGGAATGTTAACAGAGTGTGACTATAGGCTGGTAATTTGTGGCTGGAGGACATACATCATTGGGGGCACATCTTGGCGGGATATATATGTGGTGTGCTGAGCTTAGGCTCTGTCTCTGCTTCTTGGTAGGATGTCCTGAACCACTTTCCTCCACCCTATACTCTTCTGCCTCTCACCACCCACCAAGAAATGGAGTCCTCAAATTGTCTTTTGGTCACAGTAGCAAGAAAACTAAAATTCTTTCTTTCCTACTTCCATTCTCCCTGCTATTTTTGTTGTTTAATAAGTGGTTTCAAACAAATGTGTATAAAGAACTAATAGGAATTCAAGAATGAAACCAGATTAGACATCTTAGATAATATTTTGTTTCAGAAGTAGCAGTAAGAATTCATACCATAATATAAAGTATCAGCTATAATAAAGCTGTCAGGATTTTGGTTTTTGACCACACTTCAAAGAAATTTTCTTACTGTAGGAAAGACAAATGCCATTCCAAGCAATGTGAGCTTATTGTGTCCATCTAGTATGCCTTGTGGGGCAGGATTTTATTTAGTGCCGGGGATGTAAAAGGAGACTATTCTCATTGCCTTGATTTCAGACATTATTCACCTTGCAGTGACCAGGGAAGCACCTTTTAATTCCTACCACTTGTTCACCACCTTGTAGTATCAAAGGGAAAAATCAGTGTGGACATAGGAGAGGAAGGTTTCCTTGATGAGGTGAAGATGGTGCCTTCCTTAAATGGTTATGCTAAATCATAAATTCCTAAATTGACTACATATTTCCAATGGCCTCTCCTTGACGAACCTTATCCTGGAATCTATCTAATTGATTTATTATTCTATTTACTGTCTATTGTTTTAAAATGGAACTCTATCAAAAATATGTTTTTGGATATAAAATGTGAATTATGTTTCCTAACATCTAGTGCAGCCTTATAGACATTAAGGTACATTGCCTATTTTTTCTTAGTGTTGGTGAGAAAAACATCATTTCTATTACACAAGTCTAATTACCTTTAAGAGACACCATAAGAACTCAGAACAATGATGGCATCATTACTGTTATTGCACTCTGAATTCTTAAGTGACCATTGTATTCTCTGTCTTTGGGTCTCTTTCTAGTGCCAAAGCCCTCACTCAAAGGAATTAGATCAGACTATGATTATGTAGTGGATATGATATCTTTGCATGCTTTCTCATTGGAAAATATATGTCTATATTATCTATTATCTTAGTGTATATGAATAGATCCCAAAACCATTTATGCTATTGTATTTTGCTATGTAGCTTTTTTTGTCTTGTTAATTATTACCTATCTCAATATAATAGCAAGGAAATATGTTTGGCAAGGTAGTCTTCTTTTATTAAAGGTACATTTTAATTTGATATTGGAAGCAACCAAGTTTTAAAATGTGATTGACCTTTATCTTTTTAGATTCCTTTTGAAGATACATGCATGACAAAATACATGTTCTCTTTGGAAATTTTTCAAACTCACTGATAATAGGATAAATCCTTTTTTTTCAAGCAAAATAAAATGGTTCATTATTCTTTTTGCTACTTACAACTTCAAAAAGGAATACAATTTTTAGCTAGTTATGTGTTTGTGACTCTAGATATTATTTGATAAAATGAGTCAAGAGGGAAACTTCCATTTCTTTATGATGATACATCAAATGTGTCCTTATCTCTAAAATCAGTAAGAGGGAGGAAGTAAAGAAATCCTTCTACCTTGTTTAACTTTCATGCATCTTTAGAACTTATAATAAAGAAACTAGATTTTGATATGTTTATTTTGCAGGAGCCAAGGAGAAAGAAATAGCCCTACTGAATGCTTTACCGTTAATTTACATCTCCTACTTGTAAGTTTCTTTTCCCACCAATGTTTAGAATACACTCATTTATGGGATCTGATGTATTTCTATCTTTAATTCATGAGATTCTGATGGTTTGCTTATTTAAAAGTAAGTTGTGAGGTTATGTTCATTTTTACCAGAAAATGATGGCCCATGACATAATGGTTTCTACATAATCATGGAAAAGTTGACTCTTACAAGAAATTCAAAATAATGAAGAGTTCTTAGCTCAGAACTAAAAAAAAAGAGTCATAGTGGATGAAAAGAAACACTGCTTGCAAGAACACAAAGCAAATATGAATAGTTACCAGCAAAGCACTGAGTTTTTCAGAAAGACATTATCTAGTACGCAGATCTTTAGCAGAGAGAGATTATGGATCAGTATACATTTTAATAGTCATGGTTGAGGAGAAGCTTAAAAGTACCTGAAACACAGAAAGTAAACTGTTGTAAAGAAATATAGTACCTTAAATGAGCTACTGTATTTAAAGTACTTCTTACATGTTAAATATTTGATAAATAATTTTATCTCAAAATGTCAGATGTATTCAGAATTTGGTATGTAGTGTCTATTGTAATTGATGCTTTGAAGAAAATTGACTTCACTTTCTTTAGTATGATTTGAAAACATATCTGTAAATTTAGGCATAACTCATTTTGACTCCCAGGTATGTTATTTAATGTCCATTTGAGATTGGACAAAGTTTTCATCATCTGTAAGTTTTAAAGTTCTTCTTTCTAAAAATGACAATAATACCTACCTCATAGATCTGCACAAGGTTTGAATGTGATATGTAAGAACTTATTAAGCATTTGGGCCAATAATTAACAGCCAAATAATGGCAGCTGTCAATCTTGTTTTTATTGTCAAACTCATTATCTAAGAAATATGTGGAGAAATGAAGGGGCCCCCTGGCCAAATGAGTACTTTGTGCTAGTGCCTCTAAAAAAGACAGCTGTTTCATGTTAAAGCTGAAGTAGTTTTAGTTGGACTTAAAATAAATGCCATAAAATAACATTGGAAAGGTGATGTATTAGAAACAAAATTGGTAGTGCGAGATAAGTCATTGTAAATAAAACACACAGAGAACATGATGTTTCAGTCTGATACTAGAGAATTTACTAATAAATACTTTGGGAAGATAAATTTTCAACTAACATTTAAGTATACTTTGGGAATTTTTTTGTATCTGATTTACATTTCCCCCTGAGTTTGCTATTCCATTGATAAACATAATGAGCTGATATATTCTTCCTTTTTATAATTCATTGGAAACAGGGCTAATTGAAAAGCTACCCCTGACAGATATCTTAGATATTTAATTAATTAATGCCTTTAAATTTTGAAGATTCTAAAATGAAAGTGTGGAATCAACTGAACAAATGCAGAAATTGTATATTAATGCTTTCTCAATAAATCCATTTCATTGCAGTTATCATTTTTTAAGCCTACACCAAAATGGCATAAAATTCTTCTAGAAGCCAAAGCCTTCCCTTCTGATCATGTAAGGATTTCTTCAAATTACATTTATGCTCTTTCTACTCTTCCTAGAGGGACATGATTTGCCTGACTTGAATGTTTATTCACTAGTCTTTTCTGAATAACCTTACCCTAAAAAGATCTGTCAAATGCTTTTGATTTAATGATTGTTTATAGATTGTAGATTTATTTCTTTTGTTCAAGTAAAACATGTGTTAAGGGAGGGAAGGATTGAATAGGAACATTGATTTATTAGTTTTTTTTTTTTTAAATACACTGAAGAAACCGCTGGTCTAAATGAAATGTGGTTATAAATTTTTTATTAATTCTTGTTGCCTTTTTATGTTATGAGATCAAATCAATACAAACCCCACTGCTTAACCCTTTGGCCATATAAAAGTGCAATTTAAACCTGCATTTGCCCCTTCCTTTTCATAGCATAATAGCATAATTTTTCATGCCTTATTATTTTAAAAAACTACTAAAGATTTAAAATATTTCTCATGGTTCACTAAAATTTCATGTAGTATATCTTATCAGCAATTTGGTTGATAAAATTTGATTGTTCCAGACATGTCCACAGAAAAAGGTACATGGCATATTTCACTTTTAGTATTAGAGAAACTTGATTTCTGCATTATATTATGACTGTTAACTATAGGGCACATATCATAATTTTAAGACATGTAATTATGTCAGAATTATAGCCATTTCTTTACTTAAAGAATCAAACTCTAATATCTTCAAAAAAATCATGCTCCTTGCAATTGTTTGTTCCCAGTCATATCTTATATTCTCAGTAAAGTCAATTCCTATTGTTCTTTCCTTTCACTAACTTACTCATGCTAGGGTAAGCCATTTTTATATCCTCGATTCAACTGTAGCAAGTGCATACTGCTCACATTGGGTTTTCTACAGATTCTGATTGTGATTTAGATTAGGTGACTATTGATAGCAAAATCTCTCCTAACTCCAGAAGTCTAAATCACCCCTACATTTCCATTGGGCTATAACTTGTAGTATCTCAGAATGTTCAGATTCCTACTTAAATCAGATTAAGCAGTTTTTTTCTGAAGTATTAGTTATTCACTTTTAACCTTGACTTTGGATTTCATATAATACTGTTTTCATTGATAGTTTATTATTTGTTTTCCAAGTTGTTATGTTAATGTCCTTCTATGCTTCGGGCTTGATTTAATAAATAACTTCTTTTTCCAGTATGCAATAGAGTCACAGCTTCAACTTCACCAACTTCATGTTGAAAGAAGTATGTGGATGATAAAGCCATGAGAGTTATATGAGAAAGAAATAAATATTCATCATGCTTCAATTCACTATTAATTTTTTTTATCCATTTTCCTCAAAAGTTTATTATCTTCATTACTGTAATGGAACTTTCAAGAAAGTACAAAAGACTCATACTTCTCTTACTGTCAGCTCATTTTGTTTTAAATAGTGAATAACTCAGAATTGTATTTATTTTTATATTTCACGGGCTACCCATCTGGTAAGCAAACAATCTTCTATTTATGTTACTGGAGTCTACATTGTATACAAGGAAATGGGATGAAGATGGTAAATTGGGTGTACCTTTTTTAATTTTAAATTTTATTGCCCTTGAGTGCCATTAATATCAGGTAAAAGACCAGTGGTATTTGTTGAATTTAAATAGTGATTATCTTTCCTGGCCCTTAATAATCTAAGTATCAAATATTGTCCGTTGTCTTTAGACAATGGAGAAAGGATGAGGTATACTTGGAAAATCTTGGCTTTTACAGCCTGACTGACATACCCAGTAGAATCCCACCTCTCCAACATAGTAGGTGTGTGACTTTACTAAAGTTATTTATCTGAGACTCATTTATATTCAAACAGGTAACAAAAGATACATTTGATACAACTTAACCATATCTTCAAGGTCAAAACTCTCTCGTGTATTTCACCTTAAGAGAAGTGTAAGGCCAAGTTGTACACATTTGACATATAAACCCCTGCAGCTTCTATAATTTGGCGCCAAGAAAGTCACACAGAATGATTAATAGGTTTCACATATGATGCTCCTAGGCTATTAAGCCAATGTTTGAACAATTACTTCTTTCAGCCCAGAATTACTGTGAAGAAATTAAAGACCTGCTCTCTTCTCTTCTACTTGCCAACATGCAGTAAATTAATGGAATGAAAAGTTCTTGCACCACTGAGAGGATATCTGTTTCACACATCCTACATGAATTGCACATTTCTTGCATAAATGATAGAGTTACTATCAGAGGCTTTAGTTGGAAGTGCCCAGCAGTTTGAAGTCTTATGAGTTAATTGTAATCTTGAGACTCATCTTTTAGCATTACTAGATGATAACAAGTTAGCATGAATGAGGGACATGTCTTATCATGGAAAACAGTTTTTCTTATTTGCTTATTGCTGCTTCTTAAAGAAATAACTCATGAACTAATTTATATAGTACTTTCCATTACCCTTTCTTCTTAAAATTGTGGTGGTTAAACCTTATTTGATTTTTTAAAGAATAAAGAGTTTCGGGACTGGGGTTGTAACTCAGAGGAACAGCACTTGCCTTGCATTAGTGAAGCACTGGGTTTGATCCTCAGCACCACATAAATATAAAATAAAGATATTGTGTTCACCTATAACTAAAAAATAAATATTAAAAAAGAATAAAGAATTTGAATTACCAAATTTTTATTTTTATAACTTAGATTTTTTTCTAATAACTACTGAAATGCTTTATAGCATATAAATACATTTCATTTAATTACGATATTTCAATATCTATCATACTCCCATTTTATAGAGATTCCAGTCTTCTTGTAGTAGAGAGTATATTACACACACACACACACACACACACACACACAGTTAACAGGTAAGACATTTGACAAATAGCAATAATTATAAAAACTTAAAAGTAAATGGAAGGAGCCAGCACAGTGGCACATGCCTATAAAATCCCAGCAGCTCAGTAAACTGTTGCAGAAAGATCATGAGTTCAAAGCCAGCCTCAGCAACTTAGCAGGACTCTGTCTCAAAATAAAGTACAAATATGGCTGGTGATGTGGCTTGATGGTTAAGTGCCTCTGGGTTTAATCCTTGGTATGATCAATCAATAAAAATAAAATAAAATAAAATAAATTTTATTAATGAGTTTTCCTCCAATATTAATGTAATTAGTCTACATTGACTTTAAAAGAAGTCAGATTTAGCACTGCACAAAACTGATAAAAACTTGGTGTATATCTCAATTGTTAGTCTACAAGTATTGAACTGATTTTATTCAGCTCAAGTTGTTTACAAGTCTAAATATAGATTCATTCATATTTTTTACTAAGTAATCATCATTAGTTATAAGGTGATATACTAATTATTTGTAAATTATTTTTCTTTATGTTTGGATCAGTATCTTTCAATATGGAGAATATTTTACTCTTAAGTTAGAAATATTAGGTACTATTCAGATGAAAGATATGCAAGTGATGCTTTTTGGGAAAATAGTATATTGACAAATGCAATATTAATTTCCAACAGATTTCTCTTGCTATATGTTATTCGATGGGATTGCACTTTTGGGTGTTTTATTGGATGGGTGTGATGAGAAAACAACCAATAGGTGTACAAATAGTAAAGATTAACCTAAAACTTGAAGAACAAATAAGCAAGTATACTTTTGTAATGACTTGTACTTAAAAAAATAAAAAACTACTTCTATTTTATTATAATTTCTTTTTAAATTGTCATTTCTTATAGAAAGAAGTTCAAATTCTGCTCATTATCCAGGTTTTGAAGAGCATTAATGCAGTGGAAAATTTTCACCTTTAGTTTTCCTTATGGTGAGACAGTTCATGCTGAAATTATAAATTTGTGATAAGAGTATTATTGTCAATATTATGTAACTTATACGTAACTTGACTTAGGGAGAAGAAATATTAAGGATGGAGGATATTCTTGAAGTAATTGAGAAGGAAGGAGACTCTATTGCAGTGATCCTATTCAGCGGGCTGCATTTTTACACTGGACAGCTCTTCGATATGCCTGCCATTACAAAAGCTGGACAAGCAAATATATGCACATTATTTTCTCCTTCCAGCTCACCCAGCCATTGCTTCACCTGCACTTCTAGTGAAGTACCTTGGTTTCTGGCACTGTGAATTTATTATAAGGAGATTTTTTTTCTTTAAAAAAGATGAAGGCTGGTATAAATTTTAAAAAAATGCACTCTGTTCTTTTTTTGCTTTCGATGTCTCTATTTAAAAAGCCAAGTTTTGCATGTCTGTGGTCTGCTTCACTTAGGAACAGCAGCTGTCTGAAGTCTGCTTCTAGTGAGCAGCACAGGCAAGCTCCCCACAGGTGATGTCGCTGGTATTCAGCTGCTCAGATAGCAGGAAGCAGAGCAAACACCCAGCCTTGTAACTCCATGTGAGGACTGATAGATCTCTGCCTTGATACTTTGCCATTCTGTAATTCATCCTAAATATAAATTGGTTCTCATTTAACCCTAGATACATAAAGATGGAGAAATGTAGGATCAAACTTTATCAAGAAATTGAGTATTCACTCAAGGTACTTAGGAAGGCCATTTAATTTCTACGAATCTCAAGAATTTTTTTTCCTTATACATTACTACATTAAACTTAAATTTTTGACCACTTCTAAATTGTGTCTTTTTTGTAAATAAGTGTTTACCCAGAGTGCTTCTGGTGTTTATCTCCCTAACAAAATAAATAAATAAATAAATAAATAAAGGGAGTAAAATTCAATGCTCAAAATTTACTTTTAAAATTCTAAAGTAAGAATTTTATTTGATTCAGCATGTATTTAAAAAGATGACAATGGAATTTTATTCTGGACATTAATAAGTTATGGAATTCATACATATGTGAAGTCTAGTTAATATATTCAGTTATTGAAGCTAATGAGTGGAACTAATGAAGAGAAATTTAGCACTGTTATCAGCAGTCTCTAGGAATCCCCAACCAGGACTTCCAACTGGTTTGATGGATAACTGTGAAAGTGGTGCAGTACAAAAGATATAAAGATAATGTATTCTTAGTTTAGACATTAAATGTTAAGCACCAAAATAAAGGGAGGCCAATTAAAAACATCATATTTTAAAATGTTATGCAAATAATCACCAGTCCTTGATTCTTAGTATATATACATCCACGTGTTATTAAACTTCCTAAATATGAGACAGAAAGAGAAGAAAGGCAATGGATTTTTGCATCATCACACTGTCTAATGTTCAAATCCTGGCTAGGTCATTTAATTATTATATGATAAAGTCAAGTTTCTTGAGTTTTCTGAGTCTCTATTTTTAAAAATACTAATCTGAGATACCATCTACTTCATATTCAGTATGCAAATATAGAGTACAAAACACCTCTTTTCTATACCAACTAAATGTATATACACCTCATTGTTCTTTGCCTTCCTATCCCTAATGATTTAACTACTACTCATCAACTCAACTACTACTACTACTACTGCAAGAAAGCTCTAGGCTACTCTTAGAGCAGAAAACTGTCACCCACGCTCATGTACCTGCTACACCTGGATGTCCTATCCTATATGCACCTTGAGATCAGCTTGGGTCAAATAGATTTGTCTCCCACAAAATGTTCCTACTGTTTTTTACTACCATTCGGCTACACCTTCAGATTCATCTCATCTCTCCTGTCATTAATCACTCACTTTTTAATTTCACTCTTAGAGTCTGTCTTTCCCTTCATCTTCCTGAATCAGGTAGGAAGCATTTCAGCTGCAGTAAGCAACATCCCAACAAAATCAACCAAAAAGCAGGAATTCCTTTTCTAACCACAGAAGACTTGAGGCTGTAGTCTGACTGGCATCTCCAGAGTTCTCTTCAGTTTTCTCACACTTTTCACATTACAATCATAAGGTGGAGTTGTCCCAAATCCAGACATCCCATTTCTATTTAAGAAAAAGAGAAGGAAGAAGGGAGAAGTATCAGTGCAGCTGCTTTATCTATCCCTTTCATCTGAAGTGCTAAAGCTTTCCCAGGAAAAACCTAGCAAATTCCTTCTTGTGACTCACTGCCTTCTGAAGTGGCAGCTAAAACAGAACATGGGTGAAGAAAGAGTTCACATTTATAGCCCCATAGGAGAGAAGGACTAGGAAAAAGTGGTTGGAAAAAGATTTGGGCTTGATAAGGCACAATGTTTCCCATTTGTGCAGCTGCAGGATCTCATGGTTTCTAACTGGGTCATGTGGCACTTTCTATTTGAGTGCACACATCTGTTAGACTCAACCACAAGCTGTATTTATTTATTTATTTATTTATTTATATTATGGCACTGGGGATTGAATCCACAGGTGTCTTGCATCTGAGCTATATCCCAAGTATTTTTTCCCCCCTTTGAGACAGGGTCTTGCTAAGTTGCTGACACTAGCCTTAAACTTGCAATCTTTCTGCCTCAGCAGCTGAGTTACTGGAACTATAGGCATGTGCCACTGCTCCTGGCTCAGCTATTTAAATTATTAATGAATAATAATCACAGTCATGGCCCAATCAGTCTGGAAAAAAATTAATAAATAAAGTACTGGGTACAGTGACATGTACCTCTTGTTCTAGCCACTTGAATAGCTAAAGAAGGAGGATCACTTGATCCCAAAAATTTGTGGTCAGCAAATCTCTCTTAAAGAAAAATAAAAAAGGCAGCAGCAGAATATAAATGAAGACATTATTAATAAGGTATTTTAGTAAAATCAAAAACACCCAGGTAACATTCATATAACATTCACATATAAACATTAGCCTCAATGAACCATCTAATTAAGGGAAAATATAATTTTTTTTCTTGAACAATTTTGAAATTCTTCTAGGAGATAAATAAATGACTAATCAAACTTTTGACAGATAGCTTGGCTATTATCTTTCCAGGTCTAAAAATAAGGAGTGAGCTCTCATGAACTATTTTTATAGAAGAGTATCAAAAATATTTGCATATGATATCATGTGAGCAAAGAATTGACTAGGAAAAATTATTATCAAACACAACTGTATATAAATATAATAAGAATTGGCATGGTTTATGGATTTCTATTCATAATAAATTAACCTTGCTGGGCAAGATGTCACATGCATGTAATCCCTGAGACTCCAGAGGTTGAGGTAGGAAAATCAAAATATTGAGTTCAACCCAAGCAATTTAGCAACAAACTGCTCCGTGGCACATAGCTGTAATCCCAACTTCAGCTGCTCAGGAAGCTGAGGCAGGAGATTGTAAATTGGAGACAAGCCTCAGCAATTTAGTGAGACCCCATCTCTCTCTCTCTCTCTCTCTCTCTCTCTCTCTCTTTAAGTGAAGATAACCTCAACATTTTATTAGCATAATGAAACAATGAAGTTTAGAACTGGATCACTTGGCCTTTTCTCCTCTTATCTTCTCCCAGTTCCAAATGCTTGTATCTCTTAATAGCCAGCATTCTCTTAGATCTGCACTTAGGCTCAACACAGTCAAGCCTCAATACAACCTTCTTTGTAGTTTAGCTTTTTGCCACTCTGTTTCCTGTCATATGCCATTTTCCCTTGTGCATACAGATAATTCTTGCCCTTCTTGTACTGTGTCACTTTATGACCTTGGCATTCAGTATATTTCTTATAGAACATCCAGTGGATCTTAGGAATGTTCACATATTTGCAGGAGTCTTATCGGCAAGGAAAATAAAAGACCCTGTCTCAAAATAACAAGAAAAAAGGGCTGAGAATGTAACTTAATGACAGAACATCTCTTGCTTCAATCCCTAGTATTCCAAGTAAAGAAAAGAGAAGATGTATAATAAATTACCCATGGCCTTGAACTCATCCATGCAGGAGCCAAACATCAATAACCTGAAATATGTTAGGGAGGCTCAGTCCCCAAGAACCTAAGTTTTTGAAGCTATTGCTAAGAAGTTTTCAGCAGGTGTTTTATTTAAGATTTGACTAAATGAACCATGGGAGAAAGAATGATTAATTCTCCACGGAAGAGAAACATGGAATCCAGATGTTGTTTTAGGATTACAGATATGGGGAAATCAAGCCTCTTAGTTGTCAATCAGAATTTGTGATTTTGCAACCACTCTCTTCAGTGCTATAAAGGATAACTGTTTCTCTTTATCAAGATTCATAAAATCTAATTTCAGTATCTCCCAAAGAAGATATTACATATAGAGTTTCTGTAAATGATGAGTATTTTATTAAAAAAAATTAGTTTCTTAAGGGTCAGGATATTTTCTCTAGTATTCCAGTTTTCATACCACTTAACAAACCAAGGAAGGCTAAGTCTATGTTAAGCTGAAAAATTGAAAGTGTTTCAATATAAAATGTATACATCATTTGATGTATGATGGTTGAATTTCCTACAAATCATCTGATTTTTTTTCACTTACTTCTTTAAGAATGGAAAAGGAGGCTCTGTGTCATAGCAATCAAAAGGAAATTCCAAATGATCTTAAGTGGGAAAAAATCCACAATAAAATATGAGAGATTTCTCCAATAGAATTCCCCACACTCTAGTTCTTTCACTAAATTATTTAGGCAACAAGATTAGGCAAAAGTTAGTTGAGTTGAGGAGAACGTATCTTCCCAGTAAATAATTTGTCCTAAGGAAAGTAGCATAAAAAGAAGAAACTATCTTATTGTCTTTAAAAACTGTTTTTAAGTGGACAAATTTAAGAGAGAGATCTTCAAGAATTATCCCATAGACTTTCATGCAATATTGTCAAGTTTGACGTAAATTAAATATTAAAAAAACAGATTTGGTTGAGGAATTGATTTTTCAGAATGATAAAGTAATAAGTAGAAAAAATATTTTATGGGGAGAGTATACTTTGATCTCACACTTAATGGGACTGTCTCCATACATAACTATGGATACCATCTATATAATTATCATGGGTGGATTAAGTAGGTGCTTTAAATCTACTTTATAATGAAACTGGCCCACATTAATAATTAAATGTTAAAAGTCATCATGCATCTGAAAAGTCAGCTATGCTTTCTTAGGAGGGCTGCAATAGGTTAAATACATATCCTGGTTGAATTTCCTAGAACTCACTTATCCCAGCTGATTACCATCACTCTTCCACTTGTGCCACTCTTGTGGCATAAATATCCAAATCTTTGTAATTTTACATATATCTAAATTGTCAATATCATGTTTCCCACTGCTTTTCTTTACATAATTTGTCACATAATTTGTGTGTCATCAAAGCCAGACACTGGGAATGTCACCCATACACACAGGGAATGTCCAGATAAGAGACCTTCTGCCTCCATGTTTTGTATTTGTGTATTTGTGTGTCTTTGTTTATGAGCAACAAAACAAAAGCATGAAAAAAAAGTAGAGAGATGACAAAACAAAAGCATGAAATATATGTTTGATTTTCATGCTTATATTGTGGCAGTCTTGCAGTAAAGGGCAAAGTGAAGTATATTTTACAGGCCCAACTCGTATTTTACTTGACTGACTCTTGTAAAAATCTGAATGTGAAACACTTGACCTTCATTATTAAAATTTTCTAACTCCTATGTGCCAAGATGAATTTATCTTCCTGTTGGAGTTCCATAACATGATGGAAAATGTCTCGCTGACTACCTTTTGCATTGCCTTATAATTATTGCTGTGCCTATGTTAACTCTCCAATTTAGAAAGCTTATGTCTGTAGATGGTTCAGTGACTGATTAAGGATGAACCCTGAGAACCTCACAGACTCCTGACAGTGCTTTGTCCACAATGATTTATCTTTAAACACGTACCTGTAACTTTTAGGCCAGAAAATGGTTAAGAGTATGTATATCAGCAAAAGTATTGGTCAGGCTAATTTGATGGATCACAGTGTTCCAAAAACAAAATAAAATGAAACAAACAAACAAAAATAGCAGAAATGTGTTCATTAAATATAATTTGAAATTTCTGCAGAATGGTTTATATGGCTACTTATTCTGAAAATTGAGATACTTTTTGTAAATTTCTTCAAATTCCATTTGTATTCTTTGTCTCAGTTAGGACATAATGATTTTTTTAAGTTATTAAAAATTAAGTGAACTAAATTATACTCAGAAAATTACCTTAAGCTATTTCCCCATTTTGGACCTCTGAAATAAATCAAACAAACTATTTTGTGTGAGGTCCTTCGCAGGCCAGAAAAAGCCTGTAGAAGAGAATAATCAAATAGTCCTACAGAAATTGTTTTCTTTTCTTGTTTTTGTACTTGTAAGTATAATTTTAAGGTCTGAAGACTGGTTTGCTTTACTTTCTCGTGTGTGTGTGTGTGTGTGTGTGTGTGTGTGTGTGTGTGTGTCTGACTATAAATTGTACCCACTAAACTACATTCCCCAGGCCTTTTTTTTAAATTACTTTATTGTTTTGAGACAGGAGCTCACTAAATTGCCTAGGCTAGCCCCAAACTTGCAATCCTCCTGCCTCACCTCCAGAGTTTCTGAGATTATAAGTATGAGCCACTTCATACAGCTGGTTTTTCTTTCCAGGTCTCCCAAAACCTCTATTCTTACTCTCCACACAGCTATTATCTCTGTCTCATTTCTTCTCAATTTACACATTAAATTTCAGTAAGAAAGTGTTCCCCTTCTCTCCTTCTCTCACTTTCTATTTCTGAATTTGCCAGTCTCATCAATATCTCCCTTCCCTTTCTTTCTCTTTCCTTAATTCATTACTCCTTTTTTCTCTCCCTCAGTCCCTCCCTCTTACATGGAACCCAGGCCCTTATGCCAGCTTGTCAAGTGCTCTACCACTGAGCTATATTCCCACCCTCAATATCTACACTTTAAAAATAGAACTAAAATGAAGATCTATTTCTGAAATCATACATTGTACAAATGGCAATAATATTAGCTATTGCTAATAACCTACAGAGCTGCAGACACTTGACATGCGCCACACTACACTTATAATTCCCAGCGACTTTAATAGTCAACAGCCTGCACTATGTCTCAGCAGAGACAACTGAGCCTGAGAGAGGTGAAGCACTTTTGCTTGGCAACTTAACCAGCCAGTGAAACCTGGAACTGGCATCTACTGATGCTGATGCCCAAGTTCTTTGCATTGACTGGGAGAGAACTTTCCCCTGCATTGTCTCCTTTTATATATGCAAACTAATCATGTAGTGGCAAAGAGTATTTATAAAAGTCAAAGAAAAAAATATATAACACCCTCCATTTTTTTTTTACTTTTTTTTTTAAATTGGAGACCTCTGTCTCTATAGTTGATGTAATTGTTGCTTTTACAAAGATGGAAAATATAGGGAATGAGAAAAAAAATTCTGCCTTTAAAAAGCACAGATTCTGACTGATGAGATACATAGGAAATTTCTTCAAACACTGCTTTAAAGAAAGATCCACTAATGTGTCTTAGTTTAACACAACAGAAATTATAGTGATGCATGTTCAGATTCATTTATCCTTATGACTGGTCGAAAACCACATCCTCTGAATTGGCTCAAGGAGATACATTCCCACTGAGGTTCAAAAGCTGTTATTTCCTTTTGGCGGCATCTTTTCTCATAATTAGGGAACATAACGTAACGTTGGTGCCAGATTGTTCCATACCAATTTTTCCCACAGCGTAACTGACTAGTTATGTACATCTCATTACTGGTAAACTCCTAAAAATCAAATAATCTCTTAGATTACATGTATTAATTTCAAAAATATGCAAAAGTACCCTTTTGACAAATAAATTGAACCCAGAAAGTTCTCCAGAAATTGTGATAGCTTGGCCACCTTCAACATCTGAGTCAAAGTCTACCATCCTCATTCATGAATCCAGGGCTTTCATCCAAAGTCAAGGTCCCTGACTTGCTTTTGTCCTCTCTTTTCTTTCCAACATCTTATGCCCTGTTGATTTATTTTTCAACAGGAAACTTCCATCATATTTTCTTTTATGGTAACTATAGCAATAAGTTACTGCACCTTATAAAAATATCAAGGATGGCTTGATATAGATGAATGTAGCTTGATAAGAAATAAAATCTTAATACTATGTTACTCTAATATTTTGTTACTGTAATTTGCACAGGTTGACAAATAAGTGCCTACTTCAGGAAAATTTTCATTTTCATTTTTTAGCTTATCCTTGATTACAGCCAGAGTTTTTAAATCACCAGGTTAAAATGTTCATTCTCACTTTGTTCTGATTCCAAGTTATAGGTAATAATTTTTTAATACAACAAGTCCCTTGATTTCTGGGCAGATTTCTATTTACACTTTTTTATGACAGACTTTTTCATTCAAATTGCTTTTTTTTTTTTTGATTTATTATGTTTAAAATCAAACTTTCTGGAAACCCCCAAGTATATTCAAAGCGGCTAACTCCTTAGCATGAACACATGTGTGTGTGTAAATGAACATTGTTCACTTTATAAAGTCCTGTTGTCTCCTCTGTTAGCACATGCTAAGTGATATCAATCAGCAGCTCAAGGACAAAGGATTTTCTAGTCAACTTATTGTGTATAATGTTTGTTATATTTCTCTATACACAAGATATACATTTAAAGTTACTAGACCTTAATCTATTTTTTTAATGGCAAGGGGTATCACTGGAAGGCATCCTCAGCCTTTTTATTTTTGATTTTTGAGAGAGAGTTTTGCTAAATTGCCCATGCTGACCTGGAACTTGTGATCTTCCTGCTTCAGCCTTCTGCGTAGCTGGGATTACAGATATGCCTAACTTTACCTGGCTATCACATCTTACTCTTAGAGTAATTCATCAAAAGTATGAAGATGAAATTTTATCAGCTGTCCTAGTTTACCTTGTTGCTATTCCTGTTTGCTCCTGAACTTCATTACAAACATTTAAAATTATCACATAGTGGGATTCCTGGATAAAATGCTGTGTGGATTATTTTTTCTGCAATGTATGTTATGATATACTTTTTTTGGGTCTCATGTATTATCTATAAGAGCCTTAAGACTAATATAACCAAGTAGCATGAGAGCTCTGCCTTGCAGAAAATTAACCTTTGATTCTGGCTGTCATGCTGTTTGGTTTCTAAAGTCTTCTTGGAGCTCCACGTGAAAGATTGTATCTTGTCTCTTTCCCTTGGTATGTTTATTTCATTCTGTATTGTTTTCTATTTTAATAGGGAAGACTTCCTATTCTTACTGAGCTATTGGCATAAATAAGTAAAGACTGAACATAAAGCACTAAAAAGTAGCAGAAAACAGTATCTTCTATTTCCAAACTAATTTTTGGAAAGAAATTGTGACCCATATAACACATTGACTTTTAGTACAGAATGAAGCTAATACAAAATAATACTGAGTTGCTTCTTATAAACAGAGTCAGAAGAAAAGAAAAAAGAACAGGGATTTTTGATAGCACTGATATATGAAGTCTGCATGAAAGGAAGTACTTTTATTCACTCAGAAATGAGATATTTAAAGAGCTGCTGGAAGCCCTCTTACCCAAATTGACTGTTTTTGTTTTTAACATATCTATGTACACTTTTTAACCATAACACCTGAGTGTATTTTGAAAAGTTAAATGCTCTAAAATATGATAAGAAACCTTATGTCCTATTCTTAATTTCTTGCTAACATCATCCAGCAAATCCCTAATTGTGGACTTCTTAGGGAAGTCCTAATATCAGAGTTGACTAGCCAAAGGTGTATTATTGTTAATACACCGTTTGTCTATTCATTTATATAGAGTCAACCAGCATGTCAAGTGCACACTCACACACTTCCCTATAACATCCCCACCCCCCTGCCCAGTGCTGGAGATTGATCCAAGGGTTTTGCACAAGCTAGGAGTTCTCTTTTGTGTATTTTTATTTTGAGACAGAGCCCAGGATGGCTTCAAACCTGCAATTCTTCTATCTCAGCCTCCTGAGTAGCTGGGTTATAGTTGTACACCACATATCTGGTTTCCCTATAATTTGGAAAAAAGTTATAAATAATATTGGATAAAAACATTCCCTTAAATCTTCCATCACACCCTTTCTTCTTAAAATAATATTTTTTAAATTTATATCAGTGTAGTCCTATCATTATTTTCTATTGCTTTTGTATAAGCAAAAGAATACCTAAAGACTTTGTTCGTTGTTATGATGTAGAAGCTGCAGTCTCAGTCATAAGAAGGTCACATAGGAGTACCATCTAGTGGAAATTAATAGCATCCAAGGGACTATGGGGAAACTGGAATTCACCCACCATAAAGTTAGTGAAACTGATGAGGGGACTATCACATCCACTGTTGTCTGGGCAGTGTCTAGCAGTGTATGTTCAGCGACTGAATTTATGAATAGCCATAGGCATGCCTTACAGGCACCTCCCAGGGACTACAGGGCTACAATAATGGGTGGTTAATTAAGTGGTTTGGACAAAGGCTATTTACCTACTTTAATATTTTGTTTTTTCAAGAATCCACAAGCATACCAAAGCATATTTACCCTTATCATTAAATCTGCCACTTATTAATGGTCTTTAGAATTCAGAGAAGTTTTTAAGGTGAAAAATAAAATTAACTGAATAATAACAGTCAAGAGTCAATTTGTTACAGAATTAGTAAAATTATCCAAACTTTAATACCTTTAAAAAACTGTCAGCTACACCATTTCGTATTTTATTTTAATAAATAGAAAAATGATGAGTCAAAATTGAGAGGGAATGTATAAGGTCTTCCCCTAGAAAGTTTAGCCCAATCCATATGTATCATAGTACTCAACTGATTAGAAGAAACCTTGGTGCTGCAATAAGGAAGATGGCAAGAGCAAAGCACGTGTGTGATTCCTTATTTAGGGGGATTTTGAACATATTTTTAACTACTCTTTTGCCCAAGATACTTTATTTTAAAAGAAGCCACATCTGAACAAGTAATGTATATAATAAAATTGCATCAGAAAGACAGAATCTCAAAGAATATTTTATTGGGTGTGGGGGTACTCAACCACTGAGCCACATCCCCAGCCCCTTTTTTTGTATTTTATTTAGAGATAGGGCCTCACTGAGTTGCTTAGTGCTTCACCATTGCTGAGGCTGGCTTCAAACTTGCTATCCTCCTGTCTTAGCTTTCCAAGCCTCTGGGATTACAGGTGAGTGCCACCATGCAGCCTCAAATTATCTTCTTTTAAAGTTTAACATCAGTTGAAAGACTATCTGTTGACAACTGCATGGCTTTATTAATTGCCAGCTGGCAAAATGAGCTGGGTTCAAAGGAGCTGGATGCAGCAAAGAATCCACGCAAAACACGAACATGAGTTTCTAAAGACAGGGTAGGACTGCTCAGTTATCCCAAGGGTCAGCTCCACCCTGGGCAGTGCTGGAAAGAACAAGAAAGCAAACCCCCAGCCCCTAAACCCCCTATTTATTGGGGAGAAAACATTTGATAGAATATCCCACCCAAAAAAGGCAAGGGGTAGAGTTTCGAAGGGTGGAGTCTTGCTTGGTGATGTTATGTTGTCAGCAGATTGACTGACATCTTGGCAAGTCACACCCATCTCAGGTGCTATGTGGGATCACGGTAGAACTAGAGAAAAGGCATTTGCATTACACAGCCCAAGGAGCGTGCAATGCCAGACCATCCCCTCATATGCTCAAATGCACATAGTTCACACACACACAGCCCATGGATGGCTCACAACATTTATTTGTTCATTCTTTTACCTATTTTTCAATACTTTGGGTACATATTGTGCAAAAGTAGGAGGTAATGAGATTATAAAATGCTGCAAGAGAGGTAAACAAACAGAGCTCTAGGATGACAGATAGGAGAGAGATGGCAAAAGAACTGCCCCGTAGAAATTATCTTGTGAACAATATCTGAGTTAGGCAGGTGTGTGTCTTAGGTCACTATCTGTGAAAATTATAGACTGGGTAGTTTATAAGGAATAGAGCTTTATTCAACTCATGATTCTTGCAGGCTGGGAAGTCCAAAAGCAAGTCACTGGCACCTTCTGACAACCTTCTTTCTGCACCATAGCATAGTGGAGGGCATCACATGACAAGGCAGAGCAAGTGTGCCAGTTTTGGTGTCTCTTCTCTTTAGAGTGCCTGTAATGCAATCACGAGGGCCTCATTCTCCTGACCTTCTCAAATTATAGTCACCACCAAAGGCTTCACCTCCAAATATCATTAATTTGAATTTGGGGATTGAGTTCCCAACACATATAGTCATTGTAGACATTCAAAACATAGTACCTAGCAAATGAGAAAAAAGAAGCCACATTTGCAAATTAAGGGAGAGTGGTGTGGGGACTCTGAGGCAGAAGATCTAGAAGAGACCAGGATTTAAGAGTACAAAGAGCCATACCAAGGATTTTGAATTACATTTATAACTTAATGTAGGCACTTTCTTGGAATCTGGGAATCCTTTCTATTCAAATGTGTGATTTAGAGAGTTGCTTAGAATAAGACAGGTTGTGAGTTTACAGATTAGTTGAAAAATTACTGCAATAGTTTAGGGATTGACTATAAAGTGTGATAATGTGTTGACTGAACACTTCTATGTTATTTTGGGTTGCATCGATG
This sequence comes from Callospermophilus lateralis, assembly GCF_048772815.1. Taxonomy (NCBI): domain Eukaryota; kingdom Metazoa; phylum Chordata; class Mammalia; order Rodentia; family Sciuridae; genus Callospermophilus; species Callospermophilus lateralis. The sequence continues at coordinate 5,246,590 of NW_027514826.1, read as the reverse complement.
TGAGTATAAACACCTATGGGTAATTATGAATAAAAATGTGTTGATAAATATTTTTATTTTAAAAATTGCATAAAGGAGGAAAACAAGTGCAGAGTATCTGTTTGTGGCTATGTACACAGTGTAACTACTCTTACAGGTAGAATAATGAAAATATCTACCAGGATGACTGTAGTTTGGGAGTTATTCAGTTTTATTCTTTATTTTTAAGATGCTGCCATCTAGTGACACTTTTGTAAAATCACTTTGTGGTAATCTCAAGTTTGCATCTTCCAATCTTTTCTTCCAAACAGTCCCCTTTTAATAATTCATGCTTTCTGCCATCCATACGAAAAGGACTATACATGCATTAAAACATATTGTAGAAGCTGCAAGTGATTTTTTGATGTGATGCCACAGCTGTGGCCACAGGACTTTTAATAATGGGATCTACTAGGTGAAGTTTTGTGGTTTCTTGGTATCATTTTTTTTATAAATAATTAATAATGAAATAAAAGCACTGCCTTTCCTATCCTTGAGTTTTCTAAGAAAAGTTGAGTTGTAAAAAAACATATGTATGGAAAGTTTAGTTAAAAAGTGCTTAATAAAATATCATTGCTCTTATTAGAAATGTTATTCAGTAGGAAAAGGATATCAAATTCAGAGAAAGCTTTAACTTTTTCCAAATGGAATTCCAGTACTTCATGTGCATCTTAAAACACGAACAAACTAAGTATATAATGACTATCAAACCTCAATATTGTTCTACAACTTTGATTACCTCTAATTCTGGATGAAAATTAATTATGTTTCTTCTCTATCATTCTCAAAAGTTACATAAGCACAGAGAACCTCTCTTATTAATATAATATTTATAATTCAACTTTTTGGTAAGAAAAAAGTACAAATCGATCCGAAACCCCAGAAAAGCAACAATAATAAAACCAGTTAAGAAATTTTTTGTCCCTGTGAAATACTAGATGCCATCATATTATAATGAGTACAGTTTTTAATTAGCCAACTTTACAATATGTTGAGTTTTTGTTTGGGAAACTAATGCCACAGGGTAGCAGTAAGCACCTTTTCTCTGCTATAGACAACATAGTAAATGTTTTAGGCCATGTGGATCATATGATGTCTGATGTAGTTATTCAGTTCTACTGCCATAAAGAACCATATCTGTATTAAACAGACAAGACTGGCGTTCATGGTATTCCAATATAATTTTTTATATACAAATAGTTTATTGTTTACATATCTCTGCTATAGGGAAAGCACCTGTAATAAAAAGAAAATTGGGGGTTATTCATTCTTAAATGGTGTTTGAAAAACTCAAAAATTGATCCTGCAAAATTATTTGCGTCAAGAACATTATCTCAGTCAGGCATGGTAATGCACACCTGTAATCCCAGCAACTTGGGAAACTGAGGCAGGAGTATGGCAAGTTTAAGGCCAGCCTCAACAACTTAGTGAGGCCCTACACAATTTAGGAAGACCATATCTCCAAAATTTTAAAAAGTAAAATTAAAAAGAGGGGGGTGTAGCTCAGTGGTAAAACACTCCTGAGTTAAATCCCTGGTTTGAAGAAGAAGAAAGAGGAGAAGGAGGAGGAGGAGGAAGATAAGGAGGAGGAGGAGGGGGGAGGAGGCGGAGGAGGAGGAGAAGGAGGAAGAGAAGGAGGAGGAGGAGGAGATGATGAAGATGACCGTAGTCAATAAAAGTTTTTCTTAGATGGTGCAGGAAATCTAAAGTTTCAATGTGTATATGTGCTAATGGTAAACCAACAGTGGATGAAACCAGAGATAAAACAGAAAGGAATTATCAGTTTTTCTTTTTAAACTCAAGTTCATGTACAAAGTGATTTTCATATGGAATGAATCATTTAGTCTTCTAGGAAAAAATCTTAATGTTTCAATATGGAGAAATCAAATGATTTTGATCATAAGCAATTAAATTAGAAAGTTACTACTTGAGTACAATTTGGATAGTAGTTATTTGTTGTTCCATTGTCTGGGAATTTAGTAGAAAGAAATTTGCTTTCTTTTCTATAACAGCGTGAATTTCCACTAATACACTCAAAATGCTTGAAACCACATGGTAAGTAAATAACCAAGAACAGTTGGAGCCTGAGAGGTGGTTAGGGGCTTCAGATACACCACTTTGGGGTATTTACCTTGAAGAATTAAAGTCATCTTACTACAGTGATACATACATACTTATATTTATAGCAGCACAATTCACAATAGTCAAAACTATGGAACCCACCTAGGTATCTAACAGTGTATGAGTGGATAAATAACATATAATCTATATACACAGCCCTAAAGAAAAATAAAATTATGACATTTCCATGAAAATGGATGGAACTAGAGACCATCATGTTTAGTGAAAAAGGTCTAAATCAGAAGGTTAAGGGTTGTATGTTTTGTCTCATATGAGGAAGCTAGAATGGAAAAAAAAAAAAAAGAAAATAAAGGTATGGATGGATCTCCTAAAAATCAAAAGAAGATCAATAGAAGAAAGGGACCAAGGAGTGGGAGGTAGGGAAGGAAGGGGGAAATGCTGAGGAGTGACATTGTCTAAGTTATATTATTATATTGTGTGCATATATTGTTACATATGAATATGTAACAATAAATACCATCAATATGTACAACTCTAATGCACCAATTTAAAAATGTGGAAAAAATAGAAAATAAAGAATTTTTTTTAAAAAAAAGAAGTGTTAGGGTCTAGAGCCAATATGTAAGGAAAGCACATGGAGTCAAAATTATCTTTGTAATTCTCTCCCAAACAATATGAACTTTTCCTTGTATCGTTGAATAGAAAGCTCCTGATTTTTAAAAATTTGATGATTAGATAAAACAGCTTTTAGGGTCTGTATTATATATATCTTTAGTGCTGAGCATAGATAAATGCTCGTTCCAACACGCGAACTAAAAGGAACTCAAGAGTAACTGATTCTAACCTCCCATTTTATGATCATCTTGGAATGTCAGCTACAATTCCTAAGACCAGGTAAATTATGTCTTGCCCTTTTTGGACTGAGTGTATGTATCATTAGTTTTTGCCATAAAAATGCTGTGTAACAAACTATTTGAGAACCAGCTACCTTGAAATAATAATCAGTCATCTTAGGGTCACCTTGGTGTCAGCTGATCTACTCAGGACTTGGCTGGAGAGGTTCTGATAATGTCAGATAACCTCACTTATGCATCAGTTGCCAACCAAGTGGTGTAGTAATGCAGGAGACACAGGCTGAGCTCAGGTGAAGAAATTTCTTTTCCTTATGGGCTGGCAGATTGACCAAAGCAAGTCCTTTTCTAAGAGAGCAGCAAGCCAAGTCACACAGGTGGTTTTTCCCTCCTCCTCCTCCTCCTCCTCCTCCTCCTCCTCCTCCTCCTCCTCCTCATCCTCCTCCTCATCCTCCTCCTGTTCCTCCTCCTTCTTAAATATGTTTAGTTGTAGATGGACACAATACCTTTATTTATTTATTTGTTTGTTTATTTTTTAATTTATTTATTAGTGGTGCTGAGGATCGAATTCAGTTCCTCATCACACTAGGCAAATGCTCTGCCACTGAGCTACAACTCCAGTCCACACAGGTGGTTTTGGAGACTCCTTTTGTTGTTGTTTGTTTGTTTTATTTTGCTTTTTTACATGTGATAACATTATTCTTTTGGTCAAACAAATCAGATGACTGAGACCACCAGCAGAAAATTACACATTGCCCACAATGGAAGTAACTGAAAAGTTATAGAGCAAAGAATTTGGATACAAAAAAGAGCAAAGCATCAGAACTATTAGTGAAACTGACAACAGTGTGTGTACTTGGATAACTGGCTTTACTAAAGCAGGACTTCTGAAGCTTTTTAGAAATGGAAAACCTTTATACTTTGTTTTGATTAGCTGTTGCATCATTCTGGCCAAAAGACCCTGCACAAACAACTTAAGAGGAGAAAAGGTTTATTTTTGCTCATAGTTTCTGAGGTTGAGTCCATAATCAGCTGACTCCATAGCTCTGTGGCCAATAGGCAGAACATCATGGCAGAAGGGCATAGTGAAGAAAATCAAATCAGGACATGGGGTCAAAAAGCAGAGAGAGAGAGATAGAGAGAGATAGATGAGAGAGAGAGAGAGAGAGAGAGAGAGAGAGAGAGAGAGAGAGAGAGAGAGAGAGAGATTGCTCTGCTTACCAGGGACAAAATATAAACCTAAAAGGCATGCTCTTGTTTACCTTCTTTCTCCAGCCACACCCTGTGTTACCACCCAGTTAATCCACATCAGTGGGTTAATCCACAGAGTATATTACAACTCTCATAATCTAATAATTTCACTTCTGAACACTCTTGCATTTCCTCACACATGAGCTTTAGGAGGACACCTCATATCCAATCCATCACACACTTTTAACAATCATCAAGGATCTCAAAGAGGACTTGATGTGTTTAGACCTATTTATATTTACAGTGTTTACAATTAAAACAGAATTTTCAAGTGTCTTTATTTTAGAATAACAGCAAGCTTATTACTTACTAACATAACAAATATATTGTTGTGCTGGGGTTTTGGCTCAGCCGTAGAGCGCTTGCCTAGCACATGCGAGGCCCTGGGTTTGATCCTCAGCACCACATAAAAAATGAATAAAATAAAGGTATTGTGTCCAACTACAACTAAAAAATATACAATTCAATATAAAAGATTATATTGTTATAAAAATTACATTTTCTAGAACAAACAAGCTAAAAAAAGAGTCCTTGGTGAATTCATTAACATCTGACAAATGACAGCTGACATTTTATACCTGCTTCTTCTCCATTGAATCTTTGTTTTTCTCTTCATGGTGAATTATATAAAATAATTGGTACTCATGCAGATATATTGTTGTAAAAGGCAAAAAGTGGCTTAATAGCCCTTTTAGTTTATTGTGAATTTTCTTTGATATTGCACTAAACCTTGACAAGTGAGAACTTCTTAGGTGTTGCTTTATGGAATGTGAAGAAAAATCACTGAAATCACTAAACTTTCTGTACCTTATTATATTAAAATCCATTGATGTATATTAAATATGATTATACTGAATATATTATATATTGAATCTATACATGATTTGTAACATCAAGCATTGATCATTTGGAAAATATTGGTTCATTGAATTATATATGTTTTCTAAATATTGACATTTAATTATAAACATTTTTAAAATTATACTTTGTGACTAAATTTATTCGAAATATCTCAATACTGGGAAATAATCATGCTCAGAGAAGTGGATACCAGTTTTTCACAATTCTAGTTGGTCTAAGAAAGTAATTTTATCACTTGAGTAAAAATACTACAGGCTATTTTCCTTCAAGTGAAACTATACATTTTCAAAAGAATGTCTGTCAGATACCTAGTATGAATCACAAGTGTTTGTCTATCACTTGCTTTTTCATGCAAAACTGGTTCTCCATCCATGAAATTTTAAAGTGACTAGTTAAGCTAACAACTCAACCAATTACACCAGTGCATTCCTTTGTGGTCACCATCCTATTTCTAAATGTGGTCACACATCAAACATTAAAAACATGAGAAACAAGTCACTCTTGTTTAATAAAAATTGATCCTTTTTGTAGCTTTAGTAAGGATAATTTTAGGTGAACCCTCTCTTTCCCCCTAGTGAGTGGTGGGACAAATGCAGTGACTTCTGATACAGTCTGGTGCTAATGCTTTGTGTTCTGCTAAGGTGCCAGATTTTAGATTGTTGGTGCAAATGTCAACCTAGTGAAGAAGAGGGGGGGAATAGTCTTTGTGAATCAAAGGATGAACCGTGACTTATGGCATAACAGTTTGCTAAAAATTTACTTAAAGATATTTGTATTACTATTTTTAATCATTGCAATAAATTCAGATTTTTTCATGTTCTTTCTTAGGGTTGTTTTGTTGGCTTTGATCTGGCAAATGCAGTTGGAAACGTTGAACTCCACTTACATGACTGGGGAGTCGATTTGGCCTGCTGGTGTTCCTACAAGGTAAAAACAATTTAACATATTTATAGCATTTTATTTCACATTGAAATTAATCTAAAGGAAAAACTGGCTCCATGGGCCAATTTCAAAGATTGAAGTTACTTTGCTCCTTTTCTTTCATTACTGTATGGTCTGATTTGGGTTATAAGTAGAATTGTATGAAGCATGATATGATATTTAATTTTAGCACTTCCATCATTACCAAGAACTTATTTCTTTAATTCCTAAGCTGTTATGAAAAAATCACAAGGTTCTAGAGAAAGAGTCCCACAATTAGAACTTAATTCAAATTGATTAGGATTCTTAGTGCTAGTAAGCTGTGAAATTTCTACATATGTAAATATAATTCTTAGGCAATCAGCTTGGTATTTGAAGAAAATTTAATTAATAGGTGAAAATAAAACAAATTTAATATAGGCATTTAAAAATGTGATGCTTTTATTATTATTTCAAAATTCTTGTGGCAAAATAATTTAAATATGGGAGCTTTGAAATTAGACCTCAATGGAACTATCTACTAACTGAGGAAAAATTTGATCAAACTTTTAAAAAGACCAGTTTTGTTATCAACCTAACAATACAAATTTTTGTTAGGTTTTCATTTAATAAGGTTCCCCAGGACTCTGTTTTATTTCAAAAGTTCAAAAATGTTAAAGTAAAATGTTATATTTTCATTTAAAAACTATGATATTGTTTATTTTAATATATTTAGGTACATTAATAAAATTTATCTTATTTTCCATCCAGTATTTAAATGCAGGAGCAGGAGGTCTTGCTGGTGCCTTTGTCCATGAAAAGCATGCCCACACAATAAAACCTACGTGAGTACCATCTTCAAATTCTTCTTTGCCGATGAACAAATAAATGCATTTTCATAGTATGAAAAATTTACAGAAATTTCTAAGATGCTATCCAATGGGAATCAGGATTGGATTGCAATTATTTTACTACTCTATTAACATTAAAATGTTTTATCAAAAATAAACGCTTTTGAAAGACTTCAATTGGTTGAACAAGAAATTTAGTCATAAAAGGGAAGCTTCAATGCTAAAATGAGCCACTGCAATCAGCTAGAACAAATGGTTATTTGAAAAAAAGACTGCTTGAATTTGGTTTTTCAAAAATTAGACTTTAGAAAATTTTGGATTCCTCACAATGATGAATAAATCAAAGAAAACCAGAGCCGTGCCTAATAGAGGCTTGAACGTGGCATGTATTATTAAAATTAAATCTACCTTTAAAGCTATAAAATGTTACAGGATGGCTTGTAGGAAATATCTTTTGTCCTGAAAGATTTTATCTTCCAAGAAACCTGAAGAAGCTGAACACTGAACAACACTGATGACATAAAAAAGTAGTACTTTTCTATTTTATATAACTCTCTTTATGTTTTAGAGCAAGTATAAATGCAAATGTAATACACCAACACATTTACACATTTTTATTTGACTGAGGAACTTATAACTGTTCCTTTTATTTTTATCTGGTATGGAGATAAAGGAATAATATTCTGAGAAGTCGGGGAGGAAGCCTTTTTATTGTTGTTGTATTGGAATGTGTGTGATGGGTAGACTGTCTAGACTCCCAATAGATAACATAAAAATGTTTGATTAGTTTTCTGAATCCTTTCAGACACTGGCTGAGTGGTATAATCTTTACAGGAATTGAAGTGGAATTAGTAATAGGTCTTGCAGCACCTCACATTTCTGAAGTTATGTGCATATATAAATCCTAGGAATTTAAAATGGTTTTCTATAGTTTATTTAATAGTGTCTAAAATTTCTTCACAATTTTAAAATTTTTAAATTAAAGAGCACATTTCCTTTAGACAGACATTTAATAAGTCATACATCTTCATTGTTGTTACTACATTAGATTTTTCTCTCTGTCTCAAATACCCAGAGAAGAATATCAAGTATATATTATAAGGTTAGTATACATATTTTAAAAGTCCTCCTCTATATTTTTAGCAAATCCCATTGATAGCATCTCACATAGCACAATTATTTTCCACATAGGTGGTACCCAAGATGTTTCCTGCTTTTGTGTGATGACTCACCACCCTAGCTATTTCTTATTCTCCTTTAATTAAATTATAGTAGACCAGGTTCATATTCTAGCTTGACTTCTTGCTGATCTGTTTAGGCCTCTTAATGGAAATATTATCAGCATTTACCTCATAGTCAAATTTTGTGAGAAAAAAAATGAGATGATGCATCTAAAGCACTAATTGTAAACACTTCAGCATTTTACTATATGTGATACATGTGGAGCTATATTTTAAAAATCCAAAATAAGAAAAATTTTAAAAAAAGATGGGTGACATTTTTAACAATGTCATTGGGGCATTCTTTAATGTTATTCGGTAATTATATAATATTTACTCCTAGATATTGTGTTTACTCATTGTAAATTTGTATACTAACATATAGACTTCTGCCCAGTGGAGATCATTTTTTTCATGCAGTAAAGATAACCCCTAGAGTTATAATTTGTGACATTATAGGATTTTAAATAATTTTTACCTATCACCAAGTTTATTTCAACAGATCTTTCCCCAGCTGACTGAATAATTCCCCATTCCTAAACTTTCTTTTTTACTGCCCTTTTTATCTCACTGGTTCTCCCATTAATTACTGAGTTGAATGACATATTTCTTGCGTGTTCACTTTGTATTTGTGTGAGAGCAATGCTTTTAGCTTTTTTGAAAATATATGCATTGCATTTTATCCAATTCACTCTGGAGACAGATGGGACTCAAATCAGGCTTGACTAGTAAATTCTGCCTTAAAGGAAATCCTGTTCTTAACCACTGAGCTCTGAGCCACATCCCCAGCCATTTTTTGTTGTTGTTGTTGTTGTTGTTGTTGTTTGTTTGTTTTGTTTTTTGTTTTTGGGTATTTTAGGGTCTCACTGAGTTGCTTAGAGCCTCACTAAGTTGCTGAAGCTGGCTTTGAAATCATGATCCTTCTGTCTTGAACCACTTGAGCCACTAGGATTACAGGCGTGGGCTACTTACTGCACCTGGCTGGAAACCCTGTTCTGAGCTTTTTCATGTTGTTTTCTCACATTCTTAACTTTTCTTAATGTGATGCCTAGTGACTAATTCAAGTGCTGCCAATTTCTATTCTTAATTTCCTCTCCTCTACAAGGTATCATGCAATGTATTTGATTTGTGTTAGAGAATTAGAGCTTTTTAATTACTGATGGAAAGTAGCAGATTTATTTATACAAAGATCTGTTATTTTCAAATAATCTGTTCAGTATCCCTGAGAGAAAAAGAAATGCTTTGCCAATCTTTACTTTGTGTTCCATAAATGTATTTTACTTCTTTATGAAGCTACAAATAAACACCACCTTCCACAAGAGTGTTAGAGTAAGCAACAGGAAGACTTGAAAGGCAAAAATATCACATTGAGCAAGACTCATTGTTTAGATGTTAGGATAATATTCAATAAGTAAAATTATTTTAAAGATGAGGGGAAGAAACATTGCTTGTGGAAAATATGTATGGCGCAGAGATTAAATACAAGTTAAACTTCAAAAGTTCCTGTATGAGGACTAACTCTTGCCAGTTAATAATTATATTTTAGCTGTTAGGCTTTGAGGATCAACTAATTAAATATGTTTAACAAATCTTCCATCACTTGTAATTTTTTTTTCAATTTTCTTAGAACATTAGAGAGACTATGGAGAGTTTGTGTTGTTAAAGTATTCAGTATGATAGCTGAGAACCATATGGAGATCATCGAGTATACCAGAATGAATGTAACTGCTCATATATATATATTACACTTTGTGAAGTCATCTTTGTTGCTTAAAGAAGGGTGACATCTAGTGTCTAAATATATTATTTCAATGAAATGGTATCCAAATAACGTTTCTTGTTTTAATTACTCACCCTTTAACAAGTACTTTAAAGTGTGTGTGTGTGTGTGTGTGAGAGAGAGAGAGAGAGAGAGAGAGAGAGAGTGTGTGTGTGTGTGTGTGTGTGTGTGTTTAAATGATTGACTATGTGTTTAATAGTACAAGAATTTCATAGTTAAAGCCTTGAAGAAAGAGGAAGAACAGGATGAAGGTGAGAGTCCACGGAAGGGGAAATTCCTTGTGTGTGCTTAAAGAGCAGGCTTAGACCCTAATCAAGGCTGAGAAAAGAAAAGTATTAAGGGAATGGGCAGTCCCTTGGTGCAGAGTGGATTCCAGCAACGTAACAGTAAATTGGAGAGTTTAATATTGGTATGTGATTCTGAAATTGTCATTAATATAATGTTTCCATTAGCATCTGAGAGAATTTATCAAGGAATCCTTAGTAGATTAGGTAAAAGAGATTTGATAAGGTACTTCAAAAGCATATGACTTGAATATTAATAGTATAAAGAAAATGGTGAGTAACTAAAAAAAATCTTTAAAAACAATTACCTTAAAGTCATGCTGAAAAGTTAAACATAATATGAAGTGGATTATGTTTTGCTACAGTATCATTTTGTCAAAGTACATGCCAAAAAAATGAAACCTATATTTACTATATTGTCTTTTTAAGATGAGCATATTATAAATTTAATCTAAATTTTGTCAAATTATAAGTTTAAATCTTTTATAATTTTTAACTTTATATTTTAATATGCATCTCAGTGACAATTTTTTTCCTTGCTAGGTTTAAAATTGATTTTATTAAGAGACATTTTCCCTTTTGTCTTTAGATGATGAGAACTTCCAGTATGTCTGTATGCATATGAATATGTGTGCATATATGTATGCACGTGTGCGTGTGTGTGTCTATTTTCTATTTCAAAAATTTAATAACATAAAACTCACATTTTACTCTGACACAGGTATTTTTCTAAGCTGGTCATTGTTCATGTAAAATTAAGAAAACAATCCTTAATTGATTAAGAAAGCATAAGCAAATATAACCAACAAATACTTCTGGGAAAAAATCTTTCTTAAAAAATAAAACTTTTGGACTGGGCTTGTGGCTCAGTAGCAGAGTGCTTGCCTCACACATGTGAGGCACTGGGTTCGATCCTCAGCACCACATAAAAATAAATAAACAAAATGAAGATATTGTGTCCATGTATAACTAAAAAAAATTTTTAAATAAATAAACTTTTTTGATGGAATTAAAAAGAGGTTATTGTTTATTATTTTTAAATCTTACTGGCCTTTTGGAGAGAGATCACTTAAATATTCAAAGAGTAAGATAAATGACAGAAAACCTAAAATTAGAATATGTGTCCTAAGGCAACTCTAATTAACGGGCCTGGAGAATTCTCAGACTAACTTTTCCATAGTAGCTGTGGAGACAAAAATGACTAACTCAGAGGTTCTTGGGAAAAGCTTGAGCAAGGAGGTAGGAAACTAAAGACACGAATCCTCTGTAAAATAGAACACAGTGTTAACTAAGTGAATAAATTCACTCTCTGTTACCTTGAAAGCTGAAAATGTTGCCTATAAGAGAGATTCACTTCATAAATTTCATAAATTTAAGAAGGTATAAAAAGAAGAAAGAATTATTTAAATGGCATTTTTAAAGGGATATGTCAAGTGATCTTTTCCTCTTTATCTCTTTACTAGAATTTTTATGGAATCTGAGTTATTGACTTAACATTTTAAATTTTGCCTCATTATCATAAAATATTTTAGAAATTATACATGGTGGTAAAATCAGGATTTCAAGCTCTCACTTATTTCTAGAGCCACACTCATGCATTACATCTGTCCTCTGTCATGGTCTTCAAATTGTTCCTCCAAGGGGTCCAGAAATGGGCAACTTACTTAAAGAACACTCATCTGTAGCATCATAACACATAACCTAAACTTATTTTCATTCAGAAACTGTTTAATAAAAATTTTTAGGAAAGGATTTCTTGTTTTCTTGGATTGACCGTTTCAACTATGTAAAATTTTCCAAATAATTTTCCTGTATGGTGAGTTTAAGCTGCGATCATAAAAATAACTTATTTGTTTGGAAGTGTGATCACAGTTTAAAATAAATTCAGTAAATAATCTATTTTTTGTTTGTTTGTTTTTTGCTACTCAGGAGATAAAATAATCCTAGTTCTTAAATTAAGTCAAAATAGTAATTATCTGTATTAAAAAATACATTAAGTCCACTTTTGTTCACAAATCACTACTCTCAGATAATAATTACATAATCATTAATTCAGGAACACTGAAATCCTTTGAAACCTCAAAATTTATTTTTTGTTCTAAAATTGCAGTCTCTTGTCTCTGAAGATATATGGGGGTCAATGATCTTTTCAGACATTAAAAGTAAAACTTATCAAAGAGCTTCAGCTTTTGCTTTAATTGTTTCAAGTTTTGTCCTGAAAGTGACATTTGAAATCTACCCGTTTTTTTTAACTAACTTGCTAATTTTTAATGTATTCTTATTTACAAAGTGCATGTATTCATTATGTTCTTTATGAGTGCCAAAGGAGCCAGGCTAGAGGTTTGTTGTCATGTCACATGTACTGTGTATGTAGGGGGCTCTTGTGTGTGGACTCTTCACACACAGACCAGTGGGGGTCCTGAGACATCGAATACTGGGGTTAGCTTTACAGACCCCAGGACACTTGGAATATATGCTCAGGACAAACATCTAAACTATGGGATCCATTTTATCTTTGTTTACCTGCTTTTACTCTCCAAATAAGATAATTTGGGTAGGAATTACCCTTTAATCCATCACTTTTATGATCAGCTCCTGTACAGGTAGCATGCTGTTGGTTCCCACATCATTTCCTATTCCCGTCAGCTTTGGTCAGGGCTCAGAAGATTTGACATTGACCATGGCAATATATGCCTAAAAAGTATGTGGAACTTTTTAAATATAAGGTGAGTATGATCCTAGTAAGACTTTATCTTAGGCAATATGATTGAAAAAATTGGTTATAAATTTAAACCTTCAATTCTAAATTTTTGCATGCAGGGATATTTTCATTAATATTTCTTTAACAATCCATAGTGATCAAGAATTTTCTCTTGAATTTTGTTAAATATATGCCTCTTTACTCTCAGCATAATAGACTAACCATTTTCCAGCATATGGAAGATTTTTACTTTGCACATTATTCTGAAGGCAGGTGTCACTTGCAAAACTCTGACAAATTAAATATGCATTTCCATATGCTTTTGTGAAGACCAAATATATACATGAAAATTAGCTACATAGTTAAAATTCTTCATGAGAGTTTAATCAGCATTGATGAACAAAATTCAAGTCACATTGTCTCTTTTTTTTGTGGGGGGGTGATACTGGGATTGAATCCTGGGGTACAATACCACAGAGGGTTCCCCCAACTCTTTTATGTATTTATTTTTTTTATTTTGAGTCAGTCTCATTGAGTTGTCCAGGCCTGTTCAAACCTGCAATCCTCCTGCCTCAGCCTCCTGAATAGCAGGGATCACAGCTGTGCACCACTGTATCTAGCTTTGTATAGTACTTTCTAAAGTCTGAGATTGAGACATCTTTCTCTTTTTGTACTAGGAACATCTGTATTTATTTCAAAGCATTATAAACCTATATTTTAAGATAAGACAATTCAAAAAGTATATTCAGAAAAATTTCAAAGGCTTTGTGTGTGTGTGTGTGTGTGTGTGTGTGTGTGTGTGTGTGTGCCAGAGATCGAACCACCCAGGGGTACTTAACCACTGAGTTACATCCTCAGTCCTTTTTTTATATTGAGACAGTGTTTTACTAAGTTGCTTAGGACATAATTAAGTTACTAAGACTGGCTCTGAACTTGCAATCTTCCTGCCTTGGCCACCCAAGCTACTAGGATTATAGGCATATGCCACCATGCCCAGCCAAAAGCTTTCTGATTAGTAATGTAGTTATATCAAAAAATATTAATTTGGTTCTTATAAGAACAGCATATTATTCTGAGACTTCAGAAAACAATTTTCATTATCTGCATTTTTTTTATTTTAGGAAGTGCATTTTAATGAGTATGCTTGTCATACTGTTAGCTCACTGGACATATTTGAACGGCTCTTCTACAGAGTGGGATTTGAGAAGGCAATTGAGTATGAGCCCCCCTGTGTATTTACAGGTGGGTGAGCAAATGAGAAAAAGTAAACAAATTAAACTTAGTAAACTTTCTTCAAACTACTTTCTAGAGTAGTGTTAAATCACACAGCTTAGAACAGAGCCCAGCAATTCTGAATAACATTTTTTTTTAGAAAATAGAAATTGATAGAGATCTTCTCTCTGCAAAGAGTGAGGTGATATTCCACCTACTTCCTGTCATGCAATGTCAAGCCTTATATCAGATATGCCTATGGCTGGCTGCTGGTGTCTAGGGATGAGTATACAACTTATCAGTTGAACCAACTTATTTTGTCAGTTTGAAAGATTTTTTGTTTGTTTGTTTTCCTTAGGATCTTTGAATCTGTATTTATCACCTAGCCATGCTTTTACTTTCCTCACCAAGGTGCTAATTTACAACTTCCTAGCTTTAAGTTCTTCTTGCTCTTTTTCTCACTTTTTTCTATTGTGATTTTCGACCTTGTTTTTAGTTCATACCTAATGCCCTCTGGTCTTTATTTGTATGGACTAGCATTACCTTCTTTATATGTGTTTGAACTGCTGTTATTTCTGAACTCCAATATCTACTGAACTGTAGCAAGTGTTTCTCTGTATTCCCAACCTTTCTACTCACTGCAAAGATAGATTAACAACATTAATGCCCTGCCATGAAGTCATGGCTGAAGAATTTTACCAGGGAATTTATGTAGCTATGCAACTAAGCCCAAACCCTACCATACTGAATGCTTGCCAGAAGCAGACTTCCATTATACTCAAACCCACATTAGTTTACATTTGATTATACAAATTGGATTGATTATTGATCACTTTGGCTAATAAGAGAAAACAGAATTTGGATCAAACAAAAAGAAAGAGCAAATAAGTCTAAAATGTTGTTCATGAAAGAAGTTGATATTTTCACTATATGATGCCAAAGAATTTTGAGTTTTATTTCTTGAAATCACAGTTTCATAATGCCCCTGTGAAACATTTACACTCATTGAAGATATTTTTATTGAGCATCTACTATAACACTCCAGGAATTTTTTTAAGTCATTTGGAATATACCAAAAAAAAAAAAAAAAAAAAAACACTCACACAAAATAGAGTCTCTAACATGATGTCTGAAAAATCAGTACGTCTTATAGATGATTTTTAAAGTATAAGGGGGAAAGGAAGTATCAGAACATACTAGTGGCATGCTTATCAATGTGGCATGCTTATCAATGTGCAATATTAAAAAGGCATTCATGAAAGATCACATTGAGAAAGTAAGAATCAGATGAAAAGGTGAAGAAAAGAAAAAGAGGGTGAAGCATTTACCTGTGGAAAGAATTTTAGTTAGAAGAGGCATTTTATCAAAGATTCTAAGACAAGTGTACATCTTGGGTGCTTGAAGAAAAACATATCCACAAGCTGCAATAGATTGAAGGAGCTGGAGACATATGGACAAGAGATAAAAGCATGCAAATGATGCAAGCCCATGGTTGGCAATACGGAGACTTGGATCCATTGCCTATGTTGACAGAAGAGTGACCCTGACATAAAAACTTTTAAAATGATCACACCAGGGGCTCTGTTGGGAATAAACTGTAAGAGGGTTAGGAGTGGACTTTGGAAGACCAGCCAAAGCAAAGTGGAAAACAGGCTAGAGATGAGTTCAAAGCAGAGGGGTAGCAGAGGAGGTGAGGAGATGTGGTAGGACTCTGAATCTATACTGAGATATATAGCAATCTTTGCAGAGTTCAAAAATAGAAACATGATGAAGTTTTATTTATGTAAGTTGATTACATTCTGGAGAGCTGTACAATATTGTGCCTGTAGTTTTACATAGTGTTGTACACTTAAATTTGTCAGGAGGATGGTGTTACATGTTCTTACCATGATTTTTAAAAAGTAAATAAAATATTAAAATGTAAAAAAAGAATAGAATTGGAATGTCAGTTAACTGATGGATCTTTGCAATAATACAATAATACTATCTAAAATGCAGTAATGGCATATGGGATGGAGAAAGCGTTACAGTTGACAGTTATTAGGAAATTGAATGAAAAGGGCATAGAGAAAAATTTGGATAGAGGGACAAGAATGAGAGAATAAAGATGAATTTGATGTTTGTGCAAAAGAATACTAAGCCATAAGTCCTATATCATATACTTATTTAATAACTATGAAATGTTTTTCTTAAGCATCTACTATGGGCAGAAGAGTAGGCAAGAAATCACTGAAGACAAATGAACCCTCTCATTCTGGAACTTACCATTCAGTGTGAGCATTCCAAGGCAAGAGAAAAGCTGGTTAATTTTGCCAACGTGGGGGCATTTATGCTGACTGGAGACATACTGCTAACTCAGACTCAAGGGGAACAGGGAAGAGTGGGGGACTAAGACAAGGTGGTTTCACATGCATCTTAAGCAAGGGCAGAACTTTAAGGTTCTTATGTTCCAAGAAGGGAATTTTAGTTTCATCCTAAGGACAAAGGGGAGCCACTCTATGTATGGAAAAAAAAAGATTACAAATTCAGCACTCTTCATCTTTCCAGTCTTTTTTTGCTTATGGAAAAAAAATAGATCATTCTGAAAGGATCTTTTTTAACTTTTAAACTTTGTGATTCTCAAGTGTTGTCTGATTCAACACATTTAAAAAGCTGTGAAAGTGGTAAAACTATTCTATTTACTTTTAAGTTGTGACCTTGAGACAGAGAGAGAAGAGAGCGGAAAAAGAAAGACTTCTGGTCATGCTCTCATTCTTAAACACAGAAATTATTAAGTGTGTGGTCATAAAATGTCAAGTTAAGAGACATCATGAAATTAGTGTTGCTTGAATATGTTCTTAAATAATATCTGGTTTTATCACATTTTGAGTTTTGCCCAATGATGAACTAGATGTTTATTCCAATATAAGTAACAAAAACTAGAATGTTGTTTAGTTTTGTTGAGGTTTGGGGTGAGCAAAGGTGAGGGGTTTAAAAGATAATTTAATTCAGTGCATAAAAGATTTAAAACTCATGCCAAAAGTTGGGCCTTTAAAAGTTTGTTGAGGAGATCAAGATTGGCTGTTTCATTTTGTAACTGAATCTGGTGATGCCTCAAAGATGCCTTTATAACAAGTCATACTGTTGATTTAACATTTATTTGCAACTCCTTTTATGTAATTTATGATGTTCAAAGAACACAAAGAATATCACGATCTTTACTTTTTATTTACTGGCTGTCTTCTAGCACCTCACTTCTCCCAAAATTCTGTTAATTATCCCCATTCGAAGTAAATTAAATTCCTGCTTGGTTTTCAATCTTTGATTAAAAAAAAAGATTTGAATTTCTTTTCCAAGTTCAATGAGATTATATCTTGATTATTATTGTTTATTTTCAATTTTTAGGAATGATTTAAGCTTGTTACGATAATAGCTACTTAGAACTAATTTAGTTTTCTCATTCTGCATTGTTAGGTTACAACATTGAGTTTTTGTTGCTGTTGTTGTGTAAACCATGCTAAGGTTTCAGTTTAGATTACATTTCTATTTTGTTCTGATTTTGCTTTCTCTATATTCCAAGTAGTGGGCTCATAATGAATTGAATGTTTTCCTAGGTTCTAAATGTGGTACCTTTCGAGTGAATGTATCTTGAAATAGTTATATGTATTTGTTTTGTTTTGTTTTTGAAAGATTTTAAACAGTCCACATTTCCTTTCATAGGCTTGAAGGTATAACCTAGGGGAGACCATGCTTATTCAAGTTCACTAGATCACACATCTAGATTTACCCATTTTGAAGAAAGAGAATTGACTACAGAGATTCTGGAAGAACAAAGAAGGTCCAAAGAGCAGGTTTTATTTTAGGAGGGTACATTGTTCATACTAAAAAGATTGTGGGAGTTCTGCCATCTAAATTGTGTCAACAGTCTGTTATTCTCCCCCCTCAATTTCCTAAGTGCAGCACTTAGCCTGTCCAGGATGTTGTTTCCATGGAATTACCAGGGCATTGAAAATGTCTGCCCTACATGACTTTGCATTTTATGTGAATATCCTGATAATTAGGGTCAATATCTACAGTTGGGCTTCAACAACTAATAACTGAGGAATCTTAGGCTACGCATCAAGCTACTGGAGTCTCACTTCCTCATCTTTACAATGAGGAGAATAGTAGTATCTACTTCACAGGAGTATTTTAAAGATGGAGCGACTGCTTAGAGTAGTGTCTGACTTAGAATGAAAGCTCCGTTGATTTTTGGTTTTGCTGCTTTCAAAATCACCAAACAACTAAAATAAGCTAAATCAGGGAAATAAAACCGCAACTGGTTTGCCTGTTTTTATAAGAGTTTGGTTAAATGTTTGGGGAGTCATCAATCACCCAAGTTCGGGCTGCTTGCTCTCTTCCATAGAAAGATAATTTGGGGGACAGATTTGATCTCTTTCACATGTGGTTTTACTAAATAGAATTCTTTTTTCTAATTTTATTTAAATTAATAATATTTTATAAAACTTCCAGCTAGTTTACCATATATTATCATGACCACTTAAATTTAAAGTATCACATCATTGATGTTGTTCATGAAAATATGCTGAATAACCTGGAAAATACTGCACATCAAAGAAGACAGGCCAAGAATTGTATATCCAACAGGAGTTTCTGGGGAAAAAAAAACAAATTTTAATAAGATAAATATGGCACCTTCTTGTTAGAGTACATGG
The DNA here is from genome assembly GCF_048772815.1 of Callospermophilus lateralis. Taxonomy (NCBI): domain Eukaryota; kingdom Metazoa; phylum Chordata; class Mammalia; order Rodentia; family Sciuridae; genus Callospermophilus; species Callospermophilus lateralis. The sequence goes on along the minus strand of NW_027514826.1, from coordinate 5,227,885 downwards.
TTTAAATGGTTGAATTTCTTTTTATCAAGTGAAAATGTATAGCAATTAATCTTAGGAAGTTGAAATTTTTCCAGAAGAAATAACATTTAGAATTTCATTAAGATTAAAAAATGGATACCACCAGTGATTAAAATAACAAGGCAGTTATTAACATTATATATCAGAATAAAAAATCAAATGAAGAAAAAATCATTCAATAAAAGCTAGTGGGCCACCAATGATCCTATTACTTTATAGCAGATAGAATATGAAAAACCCCCTATCCCTTCTTTTTGAGCACCATATGACAGAAAACTATGCAAGAATTTGCATCTATGATTGAGGTTTTTTTTAAAAAAATATATTTAATTGCTCTGACTGCTGAATTTAATGACATCATTGTCATATCAAGATATTAATATTTTAGTCCTATTATAAAGAAAACTGTATTATTATCCTGGTTTGCAGTGATACGATCCTATTTACTACTTATAAATAGAGAATTATCTTTGAGATCCTATTTACTACTTATAAATAGAGAATTATGTTTGAAACAAATAGTCTCTATACAGAGCTGATATTTTCTTCTATTTTTCTTACTTCACTTCCCCCTTGAGGCAGAAAGATCTGGAGTTCAAAGCCAGTCTTAGCAACAGCGAGGCACTAAGCAACTCAGTGAGATGCTGTTACTTAATAAAACACAAAATAGGGCTGGGGATATGGCTCAGTGGTTGAGTGCCCCTGAGTTCAATCCCATATACCCCCAAAATAAACTAAACTAAAATAAATTAGTGTTCACATTGATGAAACTGAAACATCTTATCTTCCTGAGTTTCTGTGTTCATTTCTTTCAGGACTTTAAACTGCCGAGTAAATATTTCTTTCCTGGTTGAATATGTCAGTATCTCTGTCTTCTTTAGGTATAGTTCAATATCATACATGTAGCTTTGACTCCGTTTCCTTTTTCTTCATTCTTTCTAGCTCAAAGTGTCCTCCTTTACTCTGCTTCATGGGTGTGGAGTCCGAGGTTCTGCTTTTGGTCAAGAGGACAGTTGTTCCACAAAGGCCCAAACACCAGGAGGCAGGGATGGAAGCTCCTTAGGAGTCTGCCAACCACACTTATGCTGAGTTAATGCCTGTTTAAATTGCCCACTACCCCCAGCCACACACCCACCCAAAAGACCTTAGATTCTTGTGGTAGGGGTAGCTGGCTTCTAGTCAGGGGTCCTATTAACTGTTCTAGAGAAGTAATTAAAGAAATATAAAAAAAATAATAGTCCTCAGGAAAGAAGGGTGATTTAGTTAAGAGCATAAACCATAAAAAAATCACCCTTGTTAAAAAAACAAACCCTCCCTAATTTACCATTATTAACTATTTTGCTTTATCGAAGTCTGCCATTTACGTCTTCTCCTCTACTCGGCTCCCAGAGATTGAGCATCTCCTCTTCAACCTGCTTACTGGCTTGTTCAGATACTTATTTTGAGACTTCATTCAACTTCCTTCTGAAAATATTATATCAACCACAGCTCCTAGCTTGGGGTTAGTGTTCCTGTTCATCATGAGTTTTGTTAGCTGTGTCCCTTTGGAGGAGTCACACAACTTCTTTAATCCTTATTTCTCTGAAATCTGAAATTATGGAAATGACATCTGTTTTAAGTTGTTATGCCAAGATTAAGCTAGAATACAAGAAATCTCTTGTGCACATTTCCCAGAAAACCTTTGTTAGTTTTTGTTCTTTTTCCCTTAGCAGTTAACTGCTCAAGAACATTGCTTAATCATGCCTTTGGAATAAAATTTCTTATGGGCATGAGAACCAATAATCTAATTGGCCAGACCATTCCTTAATGCTCTGCGGGATTATATAATTTCCTTCCTAGGGTAATATATCCAAATGCTGTGAGTGTCTGGAAAGGAGATGGAGGACAAACAATTAGCATCTTCAGTGATTGTGGGAGTTCTGCCATCTAAATTGTGTCAACAGTCTGGCATTCTCCCCCCTCAATATCCTAAGTGCAGCACTTAGCCTGTCCAGGATGTTGAATGGGTGAGTGGAAAGGCATGGTCCCTTTAGAAATCAAGGTTATACCCCATTGTGACAGAAACAGACTGGAGTTAGAAACAACAGAGCAGCAAAGGAGATACTTACAAGATGTCTCCACTTTATAAAAGGCAACTCAATTCCACAAGAGAAAAGATAGGTGAATACACATCAAGGCTTAACACAAGATTGCAAAAAAGATCTGAGGGCTAATGCAGAAATTTGATACCTGACTATTATAAAACTGTCTTGTGCTGGATGAAGCTATGAATCATTTGAAGATACTGAATGCCTGGGCTTTACTAGACCATAACCAGTAGGTTGTTATAACCAGAAAATATCAAGCTGACCAAAAGTCATGAAAATGACCCAGAAGTGTCAGTAGGAAGGTCAAAATAAACCGATAATTAAAGTGATTTGGGATGACATTTACCCTTAGAAGATATATTATTTGTACTTAGAGGTTTAAAAATGAATTCCTTGATTAAAAGAGAAATGTCTAACCTATGCATTTTTTAAATTATTTTCTCTTATAAAAAGTGTTACTTTAATAAGTGAGATATCTAGTTTTCTCCATGAACCATACAAGAAACAAGTCTCACATCTGTGCCTCTGTGCTCTTGTGAGTGATAAAAGGCAGAGACAGTCTAAAAGGAATGAGTAGTTCTCTCTAGTAAGGTGTTCTTCAAATTTTTAAACACATTCTGTCTTTGTTATGTATCATGATCTCATGCATTCTTTTAATGTTCTATAAACTTCAGAGCAAACTGAATATTATTATTAACATAGAATCAAAGCAATGAAACAAACTGATGCCTGTTTTCAAACTACACAGTCCCTGACTCCATTATGATCCTGGAAGGGACAGGAAGCGGGGCAGCATACCCCTGCACACTTCTGCTTGAAGAATCACAGCATCTGTACTTATTCTGAAGGACTGCTGGATTTTACATGAAAGAAATATTCTCATTGATGAAGCTTCAGAGTTCCAATCTGGTTTAGTCTTATGACATGCCCATGACCTTAAAACGAAGCCGGATTAAGAGAATAAATGTGTAACTAATTTAGGTTAAAACAAATTAAATCTTAGAAATTGCATCCGCAGCTTTTGCTAGGTATCTGTCAGGCCTTCTTACTCCTGTGAAGGTTTCCTAATGTCACTCATATCACAAGTTGTTGTAACATTTTGTAGGTTGTCATTTTCTGTCATCATAGGGACTTAGACATTTCCCCCCTGGAACACACTCAACACATTAATGCCTCTCATAAGATATCATCATTTGTTTGCATGGAATGAGAAAGCAACATAAATCATGGAACATTCCCAAGGCTTTGACAGTCAGATAGACCCATGTTCAAAACCTCAATCTGCTGTTGACTATCTGGGTGATCTTGAGTACATTCCTGTCCTCTCTGACCCTCAATTTCTACATCTGTAATAATGAATGTTTTATAATTTCCTTCTTTTGGTGCTATTATGAGGGTGTAAATGATACATTTAATGTCATTTGCATAGCACCGGGTACACAATAAGTTCTTAGTGTAATTATTGAGTATCTATCAAGCTCATTGAAAATATTCTGTTATAAATACTTTAATTATCAGTACATACAATATTGGGTATTACTTTAAGAAAAAGAAAAGATTTTGAGTTTTTAAAATGAAAAGAACAATGTGCCTAGATTTAATGGAACTCAATCTTTTAGTATCATAATAGTGATTATTTTGAATGAAATTGAAATATTGTCACCTAGGCAATACCCAAAAATTAATTCCCCAAGACAGAGTGAAAGGAGATGCAAAAATTACTTTGGTAATTACCAATTTGTTTCCAAATGCTAGTTTTCTTGTCACATTATATAATTTAACCATACTGTGCCTGCCACTAGTGTATCAAATCTTTGTATTTTCCAATATATCAACTAAAGTTAATTTAGAACAGTTATCTAATATTAGCAAGATACCACCAGCTTCAGGAACTCTGGTTCATATTCATTTTAGCTCCTCCACTCACACAGTTTGGTCTCTCATTGGTTGTGCAGGAGCTTAATTCTTTTAGCATGAACTCTTACCGTCTCCAGCAGTCAGTCACACTCTGCTCTAGAGGAAGGCAGGGAAACATCCTTTATTTTTTTCTCCAGATCACTCAAAACCTGTTATTTGCCTATCAATCTAAACAACAATTAATTCTAGGATATACCTTTTTTCTCAAAGCTCCATCTGTTGAAATATTTGTCAAGTTAACATTGAAAATAAAGCTTTCCCTGAAACTAAAAATGCAAATGAACATATATATATATATATATATATATATATATATATATATATATATATATATATATATAAAGTATTAAGTTAGTGGCTCTAATATTAAACTTTACAAAGTTACAAGATCATTTCAGTTAGAAGGAAAGAACAGTTCTTTACATCTGAGGCAAGATCTCCTCTACAGCCAAAATTCAATTTTCTTTTTCTCATAGAAGCATCTTTCAGTGTTAATATGTAAACTAGGGCTGGGGATGTGGCTCAAGCAGTAGCACGCTCGCCTGGCATGCCTGCGGCCCAAGTTTGATCCTCAGCACCACATACAAATAAAGATGTTGTGTCCGCCGAAAACTAACTAACTAACTAAATAAATAAATATTAAAATTCTCTCTCTCTCTCTCTCTCTCTCTCTCTCTCTCTCTCTTTCTCTCTCTTTAAAAAATATGTAAACTAGAAAACAATTTGGTTATTTCAATAGGATTATAAAGCTCTTTATTCTATGAATACAGTATAAATTTATAATGTTCTATGTGAACATGGATATTATAAATCATTACCAGAAAGAATAAATAAATAAATTATCAGAAAAACCTCAGATACATTTCATTTATGACTTTTAATTCTTATTTTCAAAATTAATATCCATTGTAATTATCTTCAACATCTCATATGAAGAACTTAATCATAATATTTTTCTCCTCCTTTATCCTAATGAAGAAGTTCAAGGAATTATATGAGTTTCTGTTCCTATTATATTACACTTGACAAAGTTCTGACTTAGCTGCTAAATATACAACAACAACAATTAAAAAAAAACCTGGATATTTCTGCTTTTATAGTTTGACTCTAATTTAAAAAGTTAAAAGCAATTTTTAGAAATTGTTGGATGTATTTCAATTAATTTTTCTTCAATACATACTGACTACATTTCTCATGGGTGGCATAATTGCCATTTATACAACATGGAGAAGTCTGCTTTGGAAGGAGTGTACATTTTTGCTTGTTTATTTTGTGGTGCTGATATTCAAAGCAAGGACATTGCACGTGCTAGGCAGCAGTCATCGGTTTTGGGAAGGTCACTTAACTACCAAAGTTGCTTGCCCTTTCTCAGCTCTGGAACCTTGTACATGCTGCTCTGACTGTGTAGCAAAAGAAGGAGAGAGTGTCCTTCCCCCTTTTCTAAAACATACACAGATAGTGGATAAGGTCCTGACGGTTGCTCCCTGTCCATCTCCAGGTTGGCTCAGTTGTCCTAATTTGTGTTTCACCTGTCAACTGTTTGTCATATCACATCCCATCATCACTCTTATTTTTCCTACAAATAAGTACCAAGAGGTAAGTCTCTGAGCTCCTGAGTTTATATTGTAGCTGAGGACGAAAGAGGAAAGCAAATAAAGCAACAATTATTCAGTATGGACAAATGATATAATATGTTCTATTCTACACCTTTCCTACTCATTCACTTTTAACCTAAAATTGCATAGTATTTATTATACAAAATTAACACAGTTTATAAAATCAGCCTCCTAGTGAAGACAATGTAGTTTCCTTTCAATCCTGGATTATCACTAAAAAGATGCAATGACTACTAACACATAATTCACCTCACACTTCTGTAAGTACTTCTCCAGAGTAAATTCCCAAACATGAATTTTCCAGGTTAACTGTTATGTATTTATCACTTTTATGACTTTATTCATTTGTTTCCCACAGGAAGGCATCCAGTTATACTCTCATAATAATATGCTGGAATTTTCCTTTTCCTCACAGTCATACCAATGGAGCACATTAATCAAACTTCTGAATTTTTGTCAATTTTAGAGATGAACAATGTTGTCTCAATGTAGTTTTAGCTTGTATTCTTATCATGAGTAGGTTGATAATTTTTCTTTTTAAATTTTAAGAGTCATTTTTCTTTTCTATAAGTGATATATTTAGATCTTTGGCCTATATTTGGGTGCTGTCATAAGGCAAATCTTAAGATTTTTTTTCATTTCTGTTTTTTAACTGATATGTAAAAGTAAAAAATTGTACATATTAGTGGGGTACTATGCTTTGATTCATGTATACATCATGAATCAGGTTAAACATATCTATCTTCTCTAATAGATATTACTTCTTTATGGATAGAATGTTCAACATCTTTTAATTAGTATTTTAAGGTATACAGTACACAGTCATCTGAACTTTTTAATCCTGCCTCATGATAACTGAGTATCTATCAATTAACTTTTTTTCATCTCTCCCTTCCCTGTACTCTCAGCCTCTAATAACCATCATTGTTCTCTCAATCACTTTGAAATCAGTTTCTTATATTTCACAAATGAGTGATATCATATGGTACTGTATTCAGCTTATTTTACTTGCCTGATGTTCTCCAGCTCTATACACATTGCAGAAAATGTCAAGAATTAATTTTTTCTTATGGCTGAATACTATATCTAGGTGTTTTTATACCTAGAAGATTAGCTAATACATGGCAATATAAATTGAAAATGATTTTTTAAATAGACTGTTGCTTGACATTATTTTCTCCTTATTCATTGATCTATGGAAACAATACCAAGTTTCCCCTTAGAGCTGTTAGTGCAAAGGACTGCATATTATTGGATTTGTTAACACAACACCACAATGTTTAGAATTAGCATTTTTACTAAATACTAGCACCTTGTAGAAATATATCCCTCCATTGTTCTTATGGTTTTATGGAATTCTTATAATATCTTTTGTTTTGTTTTTTTTCCATATAATATTAGAATCCATTTCTCTATAGTTATAAGTAAAAAACAATAAACAAAAATCTACTTTTATTTTTACTTGGATTATATTAAAGGTATACATTAATTTAAAGATAATTAAATTTTTTTCTTAATGTTGAATGTTACTCAAGATTTTGTTTGTTTAAGATGTAAGTCTTAAACATTTCTTGGTAGTGACTTTAAATTCAATTTTTCATTTTTATTTTATACCAAATGCAACATTATATTATCCTTTTGTTCATGGCAGGCACAAAATTACATAGTTTGAAAATGGTAATAATTTGCTTCCTCTTTTTATTTTTTGCATCTGTAAGTAAATTCTTCTTATTAACAAAAGTACCTTTGGTATTTCGTGGCTAAGTTTGACTTTAAGATTTGAGATAGGTAGTTTCCACTATTATATTCTTTAATTTTTTAATTAAAAATTGTTCTGAAAGGGTGTAAATGCCTTTATAGGGTCTGTGGAGATAACCCTATGATTTTTCTCTAACACATATAATAAATTGCATAATAATAAATTTGCTAGTATAGAGCTACTCTTGTATGCCTGATCTGAGCTCCACTGTTCATAATGTATAATTATTTTAATGTGTTGTTAAAATCTGATTGCTAATATTTTATGTAAGATTTTATATTAATATTCTCAAAATTAGCTTATATTTTTAAATATGTGCAATTCTAAAATGGTTTAATATTAACATTAATATCAGTATCACAAGTATGCTAATTTTTTCTATAACACTGTTTTGATTTGTATTTTGTTGTCTGTGCACTGAAATAATTTTAAAAACATTGGAATTGGGCTGGGGTTGTAGCTCAGTGGTAGAGCAATTGCCTAGCATGTGTGAGGCACTGAGTTTGATTCTCAGCACCACATATGAGCAAATAAATAAAGGTCCATCAAAAACTAATAAAAATATTTTTAAAAAAGCATTGGGATTAACTGAAAAGTTTAGGTAGAATTTCTCTATGAGACCACCTAATTTTAGGAGTTTTAGATGTTTGCGATTTTTCTCTACTGCTTCTATTACTATCTGATGATTTTGATTTTCTCTCATTTTAGAATTAAGTTGAATATTTAGTATCATATTTTAAAAGTACTATTTTTATTTAGTTTTTTAAAATTAATATAATTTTTTTATGATATTCATCTTTTTTCTATTTTGTGATTTTTCCCTCCATAAAATGTTTATACTTCATGCTTACAATTGTATTATCTTGATTAACTGACATCTCTCCCCCACCACAACTGAAATTTGATCTATGTATCAACATACTTGTTATTTGTTATTTGGAACAATCAGTTTTGACTTTTCTTAATTTACTCATTATTTGGTTTCAGTTTTTCTTGTTTAATAAATTTTTCAATTTTTTCACTGATTTATTTCAATTTCCTGAATTGTTCTGAGATGTAGTGTTATGAATTGTTTTTTATCTACCATCTAGCAATACCAAAGTATTGATGTTCCTACATATTGTGTATTTTGTGTTTGGCTAATTAACCTTTTTTTTGGAACCAGGAATTTAACTCAGGGGCACTCAACCACTGAGCCACATCGCCAGCCCTATTGTGTATTTTACTTAGAGACAAAAACTCACTGAATTGCTTAGCACCTTGCCATTATTGAGGCTGGCTTTGAATTCACAATCCTCCTATCTCACCCGCAGGTGCCTCTGGGCTTATAGGCATGCACTACCAGGCCTGGCCTTAACATTTTTATTAACAATATGAAAGTAACCAATTTCTTTAGAACTTTCATTTTAGAATACCAATGAGTAAATAGTGCTTTGGAGCTACCATTTCTCTTTACAGATTGTGAAAATATTATATTAATGTTTTACCTTATTGTGATTTTAACTTTATTTTGAAATTAACATACTCCATAACATTTCAAGTCATTTTAATTTATTTTAAGTAAGAAAAAACTACATTAAATAGATGATTTGCCAAATAAAAATTAAATTGATTTATCCTTACTTTTGACAACCTTGCCTTCTTCTATCATTTACCTTTTATCTGTTTAAATATTTCATAACTTAAAACATAAGTGATTTTAATATGCTGGCTGATTCCTAAAGTAATAACCATTTGTGTAGGCCAAAACATCTAATGGGTACCTTATATTTTAGGTTAGTGGGATGGTTTGGCCATGAACTTAGCACCAGATTTAAAATAGATAACAATAAGTATATTCAATTTTATTTCATAAGTCACTTTATTTTAACTTCATTTGAATTTTCATCTATGTGTATAACATATATAATATACATGCCCCATGGAAATTGCACTTTGAAAATGTCACTGAGATTTTTTAAAATAAGAAATGACTTTTTCAGTGTGTAAGAGTGTTTATAGATTTTAGCATAATTTTGAGCCTATTCATTTGTAGAGAGATAAAAGGAAATGAAATTTAACTTATGGCCCATGTGGCTTGATCAGATCCTCTCAATATGGAGTGCCCAACCCATCAAGCAGTGAGAACAAGAGGGAATTGGGTACTCAAGGTCAGACACAGAGAGTCTTGGGTCTTTACTGTGTAATAGTTTTGTGATGCTGCAAATCACAGTATTCATCTTGTGTCCTTGCTGTTTTGTTCCACATACCTAATATGAATAATATCTATTTCAGGGTCTTGTTTAAAGGTAAGTCAAATTCAAAACTGTAAACCAAATAGCATATAGCAGTACTTTTAAATATGATCAATTTTTACCCCATTTTTCCAAATATTTTTTATGACTTTTGCAATGTTCCAAAGAGTGATGTTAACCCCAGTGAATAAAAATAAAACTGTGCTGTATATTTGTCTCAAAGAGTGCCCTATTTTGTTTCCTAAGTGACCCTATTTTTAGTCATATAGAATACAGAAAGCATTGTAAGTGCTTTGAGAATTCATTGTAAACTAAATATTTCAGAGTGCTTCCAAACCTGTGTATATATTTGAATTTGCAACAATTAGGATACAAAGGATCCCAGAGGGCAACTTTAATCAAATCATGAAAGCTTTATTTTTTTAATGTGGTTGTTGAATGATTAGCTCTGTTATGACTGTTACTTAAATTCTTTAATTCTTTGAGAGGGGTTTTCTTATCAGTAAATAAAGAAATTTGATTAAGTAAGGAAAAACATTTTCTATCACAAAAGACATGATAGGAAAAATTTTAAGTTTTTTTGTGTTATATTTGTCTCTGAGAAAATATTCAGCTCTGCATTGTGGAGCTAAAACAACCATAGATATGCACAGATAAATGATTTTGATTATATTCATCAGCTCTCCATCCTTGTGACAAAATAACTGAGAAGAGCAAGTTAAAGGAGAAAAGATTTATTTTGACTCAGTGTTTCAGAGCATTTGGTCCATGGTTAGCTGGTTGCATGAATTTTGCGCCCGTGGTGAGGCAGGATATGATGGTCAAATAGCAGGTAAAGCAAAGCTGCTCACCCGTGGTGATCTAGAAGCAGAGAAAGACAGTGTGTCAGAGGTTAGGGACAAAATAAACTTCAAAGAAATATCCCTGGTGACCCACCTTTTCCAACCCAGCCCCACTCTTCCCAAAAGCATCATCAACTGTATCCTGAGTCTTAAATACATGAACATTTGGGGTACATTACAGAATCAAACCATAGTAATGCCAATGTTCTAATAAAATTTTATTTTAAAAAATAGGTGGTAGATTGGATTTGACCTAGGGGTCACAGTTTAACTTGTCCCAGATTAGAAGAATTTTTAAAGACCTTTTATTTTTTTAATATTTTCTTGGTCTTGCTTAGTTTTAGTTTAATTTTTTCCTAGCCATCTTACCCTGTTGGATTTAGCTTGCTACAATTTATTGTACTTATTCTAACTGGAATAATATCTGTTATCAATTAATATTTCCAATATTTCATACGTAGGCAAATTTTTTCCCCTTAGTTCTCCTCTTTTTCCTAAGTATCTACTTGACCTAATAATCCTGGAGTTCAAAGTAACCTTTGCAGTTTATTTTATTCATTTTTCTACCTTTGGGTGACATTATAATTACATAGCATTTATATATTGATATTCTTTTTCAGTCATGCCTATAATCCTAGCTACTTAGGAGGCTGAAGCAGGAGGACCTCAACTTCAATGACAGTCAGAGCAAACTTAGCAAGAGCCTGCTCCAGAAATATAAGAATAAAAAGGACCAAGATATGGCTCAGAGGTAGAATGCCCCTAGTTTCAATCCCAAGTACTGAACAAAAGGAGGAGGAGGGGAGGGAGAAGGGGAAGAAAGACATTGCTCCATGATAGAAAATCAAAGCATGGGGTGAACAGGAATATTGGCTTGGAAGTTGGAAGGCAGGCAGAGGAGAGAGTCAGTAGGAAATTACCAGAAGAGGTTATTTTTGTTGTTTATTTGCTTTGTTTGTTTTTGTGATGGGATCTTGCCCTGTTGCCCAGGCTGCCCTTGAACTTGGTGTGCTTCTGCCTCAGCCTCCTCTGACTAACTGGAATTACAGGCATGTGCCACTGCACTCAGATTAATGCACGACATTCATTTTGTATATAAGGGCTGTATTGATTGGTAGTTTGCTGAGAAGGTAAGAACGGGAGAGATGGGAATTGCCAATGAAAAGAAAATATGCCAATATTTTTATTCCATTAAGTTTCTCTTAAACATCTTAGGCATTCCCTCTGAGTAATAAAAATATTTAAGTCCTAATATTTTACTGTTCTTTCTTGTCTTGTTGACCCTCTTGAAAGCATATTCTTTAATAAAGACATGATATTAACTTTTCAGAACTGCAGTTAATCCCTGGGGTCAGTGGATTCCATATTTCCAATCCTCCCATTTTGTTGGTCTGTTCATTGCATGCTAGTTCGGAGGTAAGAGATTTGTATGTCAGTCTTTCCTGTCTTTACTTTTTCTCCTTACCTGGTTGCCACAGGTTGTAGTATTTTTTTCTGCTAATAAGCAAGATTATAAATGTACACTGTACATAAATGAAGGACAAAAGGCAGCATCTTCCTATTGGAAAGGTGACTATATGGTGATTGTCACCTGTCATTTACATTTTCTGCCCCAGACTCAGTGCTTGGCACATTGTTGGAATGTAGTAAACACTAAATGGAATTTAGCTGGGGAGACATATATTTCGGTTCCACTTAAAATCTGTGTGAATTTGAATAAGTTATTTGACCTTCTCTCTATATATAAATAATTTAGTGTCCAGCGTTTAAGTCTTCAGTAATTCACTCAAGCAACATGTATTCATTGAGAAAATATTTATGTGCCAGGCACGATTGGATTTCTGGGGATTCTGTTTCTTCTACTTCTGTGAGCCAGTGAACTGACAAAGTGCCCGGTGACAAAGCTATAAATGACTTACCTTTAGGGGAGTTATTAATAATTAGAAAAATGAATTGTATTATATATAAATTATTATAATGCATCAAATTAAAAAATAAATAAATTTTTGTTCTCTTTTATAAAATAATAATATTAGAGTAAATCAAAAATTCTGTATGATTTCCTCAGTAGATAGAGTTCTTGCTTTCCTGAGCCTTCTATGCCATTATACAATCTACACTATTGTGACTTAATATGGTCCTTTAAATTAATATTTTATTTAAATTTAGTTTCACCATAAATTAATATTTACATAATGAGTTAAGTTATATATATATATATGCATATATACACACACATGAAAATAGAAAAATATATATCTATATATATATATATAAACCAAACTAATTTTTTTGATATTATTTAGGAACAGATTCAATTTATTTGAGTAAATATAGATTGTTAATAATTTTATGCTATATGATTAACAATCTTAATACACATATTTATTAAATTATATATTGTATATACAAATATTTGGGTAAAATATATTTGATGTAAATGTACATACCTATATTAATAGAGGTTTTACATATATAGCTATTCAAATAAGGCTTTTATTTTTTCTTCAGTGCCTCTTAAACTCATCAAGCTCATGATATTTTGGGAAATCAAATTGTGGAGAATACCAGAATCAAATGAGTGACTGAATAAAGACTTCCAAATCCCTTCTATGCCCTAATTGTCAAATACTCATGGCAGTTTCTCATTATGACCACTGGATGGCAATGTCAAGTTCCTTTGTTTTTATTCAAGTTCACCACTATGACAATGACAATTGCCTTATATTCATTTCATCACAACTTAGAAAGCACCTACTCAGGTTGACCACTTGATGGGGCATGAGCTGTTTTCACTTTGGGGCAGATTTTTTTTTTTTTAAATTGGATTACACACCCAGTGACAAGATTTTTCAGACAGATATTTTTAAGTAAATATCTTAGTAATTCATAATATTTTAGTTGCTTCATAATATCTATTTAGGAAAAAAAAGTGTTTCTCAAAGAAACAACATTTTAAAACAAAGTGAAATTTCAGTTTACTCTACAAGTTTATATCAGGAAGATGAGTTACAATCTGAAAGACACTAAGACATATCATAGAAAGACTAGAAAATAACATGATTTTATCTGATTTTCTTTATCTTTACAAATAATTTTTCAGACAACTAGAAATTTTCTTTTATAAACTGTCTTTTTGGTATGGCCTGTGCAGTAATCTGGTCTTTCCTCCAATAGTCACTCTTTCTTCTATGGAAAAAGAGAGGATTCTTGTTTTTCTCTACCACTAGTTTTCTACCAAACTGCATTAATGGAACCTAGACAAAATTTTATTCTAAGACTCTGAAGACCGATTTTTTCCCTTTAATATATAAACTTAAACCTAACCAAAGAACCCTAAAAGCCATTAAAAGGGGAATATAGACATCCATGGAACTTGTCATCACTTAATTATTAATTCTCTAGAGCCTCCTATCAAGGTCATTCACTGTAAGACTATGTTCTGACCATAATTATCTTTAGTTAGTCAAGCTTTATGTTTGTGAAAGGAATGTTCAAAATCCTCCCCATTATAAATTGTAAAATGTTTAAATTACAAAGTAATAAACGTTCCACATTGTGTGCTTTCTACACAATGTGGAACATTTACTGAGCTTGCCCTGTGAGTCAGTATTAATGAATTAACCATAGTGGTAATTACCTATCTTTTAAAAAGTTAAAGCATTGTAGGAGATAAGTGGTTGAAGTTGAAGTAAGGTAAATATATGCATGACTTCAACTTTCTCCTTTGTTTCTACCTTCCTTTCAGAAAATACTATACATACTCTAATTTCAACTGTACAGAAAGATTCTATACTCAAGAATCAATATTACATAGACATGACCTCTGATTGTCAAAGCAATGAATTTGTAAAAGACTAATAATGAGTGCAATCACGTGTGCACATGATGACTAATTCCATTAAACATACCTTATTGTCAGTTTCAAACTGTCTTTCCTTTTATATCCAGGCTTTTAAATGACTTATACAGTATTTAAAATATTGTGGATGAAAGGAAGTAACTTGAAGCTAAAACCCAAGTGAGTACTCTATTGAATAAGTGGTTACTAAATGTGACCTTAAACACAAAACTAGTGCTCTTGAATTCATTTGCATTATTTTTCTGAGGATGTTTAGAGTTGAATACTTCAGAAGTTCTCTCACTCTTCCAATTACTTACTTGAAATTTATATATATTATATTTTGAAGTTTCATATTTATATATAGCAACAGACAATTTTAGATCTGTTAATATATAAACTTATAATAAAGGAAATTGTTTTAAAATACAAAATTAAAACAATTAATATGCACAGAAGATCAGAATCCCCCCAACACACAAAAAAGAAAGAAAGAAAGAAAGAAACTCACTGTGTTTCTTCACACTGCATTAGGGACCTAGTTTTAAGAATGTAAGAGAACAGTATCACAACTAAAAACATCATACTATGTGTACAATTTTAAGTCAATCTTATCTTCTTTTCCAGATTTCTAATTATTTTACTCAGTAAGAACAAAATAGCCCAAGTAGTTAAAACTCTGCCAAGAATTCTCATAAGGTGAACATTTTTAAGCTACATTAATATTTTCTAAAAAATTTTTTTGAATACTGAAAACATAAAATAACAAGAAACAAAAAGAAAAGAGATTATTTGTTTTATTTCCCTATTAAGTTCTATTAGCCTCTATAGTATTTTTATGTGAGGATTCAGAATAGACTTTTATATTCTGTGAGAAAAATTTAAAAGTGCTTCAAAACACAATTTGCCCTTGTTGTGGTTGTAATGTGGAAAATATTACATTAAAGGTTATATTCTTATTAAAGAGTAGCAACTCTTTAACATTTTAACATTCTACATTCATACATTCTACAGTATGTTAAAATCAAGACTATTTGCCATTTAAAAAGTGATTTCTAATTACCAAGAGTAATCTAGAAGAGCAAAATCTCCTAACTCACTTTAAAATTTTATAAATGTAAGTAAATAGTGCCGCAGTCTGGCTGGGCACAAATTACGAGCCACCACACAGCTTGTAGATTCAAACAGCAATTCTTTATTCCCGATCTCACACCGGCCTTCTACAAACACGCTCTGCGGAAATCCACGTTCTCTGCCCAAATCCACCTCCACTGGGCTTCTGTCTCCCAAAATATACTGTCTGACCCTAAGAACTCAAGAGGAACTCAGGCAGCAGGATATGCCCTATTCTAAATGGGAAACACCCTAATCTCGTATTATGCTAACCCGGGAACACCCTAAACAGGGATCCACCCTGGTCCTTGAGCAAGATCACCTTTCAGGAGTCCTTCCACTAGACAGCATGGGAGTACACTGGCAAGGAAATTGTCATACCTACTTGGTTGATGGCTCCCAGCATCTCCCCCCTTCTGATTAATTAAACAACAAGTAATGTGGCTTAAGGACCATGCCTGATAGGTTGTCCAATTCAACATATGGTTCTTACCTGTCATTGGAAAACTGACCTTTAGGCATCAGTCTCCTGTCTTAGGTTGATACCACTGCAACTGGATCATACCTGTCACTGACTACCGGTCCAGCATATAGCCATTGGCCCCCAAATTTAGACCATCACTAGCAGAAGGGAGGAGGATACAGAAATGCCATGACATCAAGCCAATTGACATTTCCTTTGGAAAAATTGCATCACTGGTGACACCATCAGCAAAGATATGCCATCATTACCACAATTTGCTGCACTAAACGATAGTTACGTAGTCCAGGCAAGTTCTGCAAGTGATTCAAAGTGGAGGAATCTATCAATATGTCCGTCTCCTCCCAAAGTCCGTTTCCTCCCAAAGTAAGTTGACTCCTTGATTGAGCATTACTTGTTGAGTTTGTCTTCACCGGCACTGGGATGAAGATAGGAATTCTGGCAATGATGCTAAAGAGACATTATCCTGAAAAGAATTATTAAATATAATGAAAAGGAAAGGTGAAAGTAAACAAACAGATCTGTTAACCTTTTTTAAAAACAATCCTTAACAGCTGTTTACCTGATTTAAATTAGTAAACAAATAGATCTGTTAACCACCTTTAAAAACAATCCTTAACAGCTGTTTACCTAATTTAAATTAGGCCATTTAAATCACGTGAATAAAAAAATAATTCGGATCCATTTTCTCATGAGCGCTCCTCATATATGAAATATGGACATACGCACACACAGACATACAACACAAAACACAAATGTGCAAACAAACGTACAACACATAAGATAATAATAAAGACCTTGTAGTTTTACCTAGGTGAAATCTCCATTGCAATGTTTAAAAACTCCAGTCAATAAATAGAACTGATCAAAAAAACATTAACCTAGGTGTGTATAAACTCAAAAAATAAAATAGAACCTTATGATGTGGAAAAATGCAATAATAAAATAGATATTGAAAAAAGCACCCTGGTTAATCACTGTCGCAGATGTAAGAATGGCCAATCTGGAGTTCTGGATATCAGCTGTTATGGATTTGAGTCAAATTATCTTATTTTTGGTCTGTAGAAATTGCTTTAGTTAGTCTTTCTGGAATCCAAACCGGCTGCTGTTCTCACTGAGGAAAAACAAAAACAGAATCCTGACTCCAGACAATCACTGGGTCAGGACCTTTCCATTGTCCTGTTAGAATATCTTTCCAAAGTACCTTAGGCTTATGAACATTTTTTGGATACATATGTCTTTCCGCAGCACTAAGTCCTGATGAATCCAAATTTAAAAAGTTTAGAGTAAAAAGGGTTATTTTAAGTTAATCTTTGGGGGATAAATACCCCTTTCAAATTTTTAAGATTAACTAGGCTTCGAATGACACAATCTTTCCTCCGTCATAAAGGCATCTTAATCACCTTCAAATTAACCTTTTAAAGCCTTCCAATTATCATCTATACTGTACTTTTAAATGTACTTTTTCACCACCTACAGCTTCACTCTTTTAAATGAGGCTTAGATTCTGTTTAAATCGCTTTCATGTTAGTGTACATGGCTGCCCTTCAACCAAAGGCCTTTTTTACTACATTAAGAAGCATTGTCTTAATCTTCCATGTACAAATACCTTTTTCTTCTTTCTTCCTTTTTCAAGCTTTTAAAGTACAACTTTTTACTTTACCACACAGAGATTATCTCATCTAGAAACATTTCTTTTTCTTTTAACCTTCCATATTAAAATGTATTTTCACATCTTGAATCTTTTTATATCTCTTTTTAAGCTGTTAACCCTTTTTATAAATTCACATTCTGAAACAACTCTTATAAAATTTCTGATTTAGACAAATTACTCCCCTTTAAGAAGATGAAAGACTTTCATGTTTTTTATGATACTATAATACTATAACTGAAACCCAACTGAAAATTTTTCTACTCTTTGTATATAAATTACACATGATAGAATCTTAACACTTAGTATCCTTGTTTCGGCAAAGACACAGACCAAAGCAATATTAAACCATTTTCCATTCACCAATTTATGAAAACACACATAATGTTTAAGTATATTACCTTATGGAACTTCATAAGTAAAGAGTAATTGATTTCCTATTTAGTGGTTGATATTTTAACACTTTAGCTTTGTAAATTAATCAGATGTCTGTAAAAACCAAGATCTTAGACAAGTGTAGTAAACAGAACTGACCATCTCTTTCTTGTTGAAGAAAAATCCTTCTACAGGATATCATGATGGTCCCATTGATATATTTAATAACTTCTTGTTAAAAATCCATGGGCTACATTTTTGTATTGTATCAACATATGCCCTAATTGTTTTGGGTCTTATTGGGTTGCCTCCTTTCTCTAACAATTTCTCTTCCTCGGGAGTGAACAACTTCAAACCTTGAGTCAACCATTTTCCCCAGTTTGCCTGAGAAAGTTCTAGGAACAGGCAACTTGAAATAAAAACAAAATAAATCAAAACAAGAAAATACTGTTTTTTGAAATGGTCACCCATTCTCTCACCTTCCCTCAGGAGCGAGCAATTTCACTTACCCCCAAGCTTCAGGCATTCCGCATAGGAGCCACCAGATGCCGCAGTCTCGCTGGGCACAAATCATGAGCCACCACACGGCTTGTAGATTCAAACAGCAATTCTTTATTCCCGATCTCACACCGGCCTTTTACAAACACGCTCTGGGGAAATCCACGTTCTCTGCCCAAATCCACCTCCACTGGGCTTCTGTCTCCCAAAATATACTGTCTGACCCTAAGAACTCAAGAGGAACTCAGGCAGCAGGATACGCCCTATTCTAAACGAGAAACACCCTAATCTCGTATTATGCTAAACCGGGAACACCCTAAACAGGGATCTGCCCTGGTCCTTGAGCAAGGTCACCTTTCAGGAGTCCTTCCACTAGACAGCATGGGAGTACGCTGGCAGGGAAATTGTCATACCTACTTGGCTGATGGCTCCCAGCAAAATAGTACCTAAATTTTACAAACCTTTGAATACAAATTAATTATCATTGTAAGTATACAGGCAACCCTCCATTTCCACAGACTCTACATCTATGGAGTTCACACTTGAGCTGAAAATAGTCATGAAAAAATTTTTGCATAAGTACAGACTCCTGTTTTCTTGTCATTAGTCCCCAAATAATGCAGTATTGCAACTAGTTACACAGCAGTTACATTATACTGAGTACTGAAGGTAATCTGGAAATCATTTAAATTATATGGGAGGAAGTACATAGGTGATATGCACATACTACACCATTTTTATTCAACAGACTTGAGTATTATGAATTTTGTTATGCAGGGTGATCCTGGAAGCAAACCCCTGTAGATTCCAAGGGACAACTGCACTTCACTCATTACACCCATCTGTGTTTTATGGCACCTATAGTAGAACCAAAAATGTTTCTAGAATTATTTATTAATTAAAACATCTTAGCATATTGTTGATCTCCTAAGAGTCTTTTTTATCTATCTCATATTTTTTTTATTCCAAACTTATCCAGCAAGACTTATTGTGGGCCCTGCCTTGTGAGGCTCTGCTCCTGTCCTCTGGAACTATGTTAATCCAAAAGTTATTGAGTTCCCTTGAGTTTTTATTGTTTGAAGTCTACCTACATTTTGCTTTACATAAGGAAATGATGAAATACCACCTATCAAATTCCATGCAATCTGAGTCACCTAAGTCTTGAAGCAGTTTGCTTGCATCCAGATCTTAATTGTCCTTCTGAAAATAAAAGTATCAGTCGCCAATGGTAGCTGATTACCTTTGCAGGCCTATAAACATGGTCCCTGAGGTGTGGTTGGAGAGTCATGGTATCATTTTGTCTTTTCTGCCCCACCCCCAATTTTTAAGAAACCATTACCTTTTAATACAATTCTCATCTTCTCCTTCAGCCAAATTCAAAAGCTCCAACAGTGTAGTTCCTGAAAATATATACCTTCAACTGAGCCCTATTAGAATGCCAATCCACACATGTCACATATAAATACAAAAAAAAAAAAACCTGTATTTGAATACTTGAGGAACTCTAAATATCACCACATGACCCTATCTATATCCTTAATAGTTTTGCTCAAAGTGCAGAAAAGGGACATTAAGTGTCATGCCAGCACATCATGGTGTTTGAAGTCTATTCAATTCTTGTGCATAGGATATATTTTTAAACTTTATTTAACCTTCAGAGATAAGCCAAAAAAACATGTCTATTCTTACCCTAATGTTCCAACATTTGGTATTGTGGGTCCTTGTCACTCATCTTAATGTATGACATCTCCGGCAGCAAATGGCACTTTTTTAACAACAGTGCTTCTTGAGTTTATCAAAAAAAAAATTATAAAATAAAAGAAATAAAGAAACAAACAAACTATCCTAATGCTTCAGTAATAATAAGTGTATTATGTGACATTGTTTGCTTCTCGGTCCAAGAAAATGTAGCTTCCTTATTTAACTATTTGTTTTCTAATAAATCAGTTAAAAATGACAGATAATATTGGTAACACTGCCTTCACATAAGCACATATATTTATCTCATATTGCACTTTTTTCTAACCAAACCACATATAAGAATAAAAAAAGGTCTTTTTTTAATAGGTGAGCACAATATGTTTATTTTACTATTTTGTTTTTATGTGGTCCTGAGGATCAAACCCAGTGCCTCATGCATGCTAGGTAAGCACTCCACCAATGAGCCACAGTCCCAGCCCTAGAAAAAGTCTTTTTGATTTTGATTTTATTAACTGGTTTTGAGAGACAAGGTTAAATTTCAAAATATTTGAATGCATTAAGTTATGCTTTACTTGGTGATTAAATTAATATAAAATAACTCTGAAGTCATATGCTATTAACTCAATTTTTCTTCTTTCACATGTATTGTTTAAATGATATTTGCAGTTTTCCTCTCATGGAAATTTGCCATTATATTTAATGGTAAAATACTTAGAAAAGGACATGTTTTTACAAAAAAAAAAAAAAAAGATTAGCTAAAACTGAGTGTTTGTTGGATAGGGCAAAAGTCAGCATCTCCTTTTTCATGCATGATTTACACTTAATTTTGGCTTCTTTGAAGATCACTAAAATACTGCTAACCTGATTGTTTGTCATTTGGCAGATCTTTAGGCAAGCGATCATAAAAGCACTGAGGAAAAAATCCATTTTGCTAACTGGTTATCTGGAATACATGATCAAGCTTTACTTTAACAAAGATATAGGAGGAACCAATAAACCAATTGTGAATATAATTACTCCATCCAATATAGAGGATCGGGGATGCCAATTGACACTAACATTTTCTATTCCCAAGAAAAATGTTTTTGAAGAACTAGAAAAAAGAGGAGTTGTTGTAAGTATATTTTTCCCATTGCTACCAGGTTATTTGTGTTGCAATTGGGGGTAAATTTTGGATTTGTTGGTTTATTCATACTTGCATGTCATTTCACATCAATCCATTAGGATATATTTTGTGCCAAATAAGCTTTCAGCGCACTGCTAATTGTAGGGCACAGAGATGTATCTGTCATTTCTGATAAAAGAGAAGATGTCACAAATTTTTGTTGTGAGAAATGTTGTTATATAATTTACTCATTTTTAAATTATAGTGCAAAAAGAAATTATTTCATTATGATGCATTAGTATATGTTTTTCATTAATTCACTAGATTTAACTCAAGAAAACTCCAGTATACCTTTATTTAATCTATGAAAAAAAAGTAGTTAGTGAAGGATAAAAAATAAATTGGTCTTACTTAGAAGCCTAATAAACTCAGTTATTTTTACCCTTGTCAAAAAGATTTGGAGACAATTATCAAGAGTAGTAACATTGCAAGGAATATATAGTTTTTTAACCCCTGGGCCTATGTGGACTTTAGTCTCCTGAAGAGAAATACAACAAATGATAGGAATTGAATAGGACAGTGTGCATAGACTATATATTATCCCCTTGACTTACAATGTTGTTTCTTGAAGTAGGCTATAGTGATCTTCAGGGTCAGGTCAAATTTTCTATTCCTACAGCGTTCTTGCATATAACCAACTTCTTATCTGTAACATCAGGGATTAGATAATTAAATTTAAGGAAAATTTGCTAACACTCCCAGTAAGAATATCATTCATTTAAATTTGTCCAAGGATTCTACTCTGTCCAGGATTTCCCCACAGAAAAAATGAATATATGATCTATTGGATGGTGAGAGAAGATAATTATTGATTGGACCTCAGGCCCAACCCATTATTATTTTCATTATGAAGAAGAAAGTGATTCTGCAATCTTTGTAATGTTTCGAATAACCAATTAAAAAAAAGAAGAAAGTTTCAAATTACAGAAACACCATGTTTTACTGAAAGTGAAAAATTGCTTATGCATTAAGTTTCAAGGAAGCCAGCATGAATGCTTTATGGAAGTTTATCTTGAATGGACATTTTCAGTATGTGCTAAAATTTTTGTGACTTTATATTATTTTATTTTTCCTCCAGTGTGACAAGCGAGAACCAAATGGGATTCGAGTGTCTCCAGTTCCTCTCTACAATTCTTTTCATGATATTTATAAATTTATCAATTTGCTTTCTTCTGTACTTGATTCTGTAGAAACAAAAAAGTAGCAATGTTCTTATTATTAACTTACACAAATTTACTGAAAGATGCCTTATTTTACTACTATTCAATTTTTAATTTTTAAAAATAAATTTTAATCATTAAAAATATTTCAAAATTGATTTCTTTTATTGATTCTTTAAAAAAATAAATGTCAGAAGAATGCATTACAATTCTTATTACACACATATAGTACAATTTTTCATATCTCTGTTTGTATATAAAGTATTTTGACACCCAATTCGTGTCTTCATAAATATACTTTGGATAAGGATGTCTATCACATTCCACCATCTTAGCTAATCCCCTGGCCCCTCCCTTTCCCTTCAACCCCCATGGAAGGAATAGATCAAAATTGATTTCATGTAGATGGCAATAAATCACATGCTTTATATTAAAAAATATGTCATTTTTCAAAATATCTGTGTCCTTGTGAAATCCACATGGTTGTCCAGTTTCTTGGAATTTGGGGAATCAAAGACTATGTGTATCAACCATTAGGAACACAGTCTTAATTAGCTATCCCATTTCATGGTTATTGAAATGTTTTCTGTTTAATTTATAATTTGACAACTGCATAATTCTTATGGAATTCTTATGTCAGTATTGGAAATGTATTAGTTTTAATTTATCAAAGAGTATATTTTAAGACCTGAGATTGAACTGTCATATATATATATGATTTTGCAATGTTCCAAGAGTTCCAGGCAAAACAAGTACATTCTATTTGGCAATAGCTTTCAATTATTTTCAGTCACGATCTATGATAAGAAATATATTCAATATCAGAGACCCACATTTATAATGTGTACATCATACTTTATTGATTCTAAGACATTTTTGTCATGTTGAACATCTCTGAAATAGGACATATCTTTTTATTTTCAAAAAACAGCTTCTTGAAATCACCATTAGCCCTGCTTTTATGATCTCTCACAATGAATATATAGTATCTTTGATTTTATTTAGAAAATAGTATAAGTTACAAAAGATCCATAAGTTATTTGGCTGTGCTCTAATTTTATTACTTTATTTTATCTCATTCAAGAAATGCTGGTAGCTGGGCATGGTGGTACATACCTCTTATCCCAGTAACTCTGGAGGCTGAGACAGGAGGATCATAAGTTCAAAGCCAGCCTCAGCAACAGCAAGACCTAAGCAACTCAGTGAAAATCTGTCTCTAAATAAAAAATAAAAGGGTTGGAAATATAAATCAGTTGTTGAGTGCCCCTGAGTTCAATACCTGGTACCCCCACCCCCACCCCCCAAAAAGAAATGCTTGTTATAAATAATTCAATTGATTTCCCTACCCACACTTGATCTTAGTTGGTACTTTTCAAGGATGGTCTTTTATTTATATTATCATTATTTCTAGTTTCTTTCAATAGGAAAGTCCCCTGACATTAGATACTACTGTCTCTGAAGTACTGAATATTTGCTATTGAGGGGAATTAGGAAATGAGTGATTCATCTTTCAACTTCTTTATCCCAAATTTTTGGACCTTTCTTATCTACTGTGAAAACTAAAGTTATACTCACCTCTGTTAGACTTCCCTAGTTTTCCCTTATTGAAGCCTCAATAGTATTTATAAATTGACCAAACATGAGTGTACATAACCAGCAGTAAAAGGCCCATATATTATGATTCCTCTTAATTAAATAAATTTGAATAAAATAAGCTGACTTAGACAACTATTTTGGAGGGTAGAGTTAAAAAATAAGACATAAAACTCCAACATCAACAACTACCAACACTGACAACTACTCGTATTTATCAACATCTTGTCATGCACCTTGTTGTGATACATTATGTATACTATATCACTTAAGTGAATGATTACATAATTGCCTATGGTAAATTTCCCACTTCTTCACTGGGTGAAATTCATCTTCAGAGATGGAAGAGTTCCCTAACCCTTAAAACTCAAGCATGAGTGGCCCCATATAAGAGAAACTGTTTGTGAACCTCCCCAGGATGAACGAAACAGAGCAGGTGCCCGTTCTCAAGGAACACACAGATTAGTAGGAGAAACAGATATTAAACATGGAAACACCCAACTATGTGACTGCAAATTATAATTTTTAGGAATGATGAATTGATGACGCTGAGTTATTAAACTGATGGTATTAATTAGATGGCTGAGTGACAAAGTGCTTTTAAGAGTATATGATATTTCATACTAATCACATTAAAATTATATCAAGTTATACATACAAAACAGCCAAAGAATTAATAATCACCATTGTTCCATTAGTAAATAGAGCATTAGAAATCCTTTCCTTCTAGCTCACATTCACCTCCATCTCAAGAACCAGAGATAACCAATATATTCACTAACTTTGCCTAATTATAAATGTAATCACGGGACTGTTTGGGGATGTGGCTCAAGTGGTAATGCGCTCCCCTGGCATATGTGAGATGCTGGGTTCGATCCTCAGCACCACATAAAAATAAAATAAAGATGTTGTGTCCACCGAAAACTGAAAAATAAATATTTAAAAATTCTCTGTCTCTCTCTCTCTTCTCTCTCTATCTTTAAAAAATATAAAATAAAAAAATAAATGTGATCACATTGTATATATTCTGTTTTTGCTCAACATTGTGGGTTTACTGTTTTTTGGTGGAGTGATTCATCCATTAGTTGTCACCTTCATTGCTGAATAGTATTCTATTTTAATATTCCAAGTTTTACAAACATTTTAGAGACGATTCATAAACCACCTAAATCACCTTTACATCTGAATACAAATAATATTTTTTATAAATGGTGGGATATGATAATTCTATTATATTTCCCCAATCGAGATTATTCATATGATCTGTAGTTCATTTTTTTATGTCAGTTTTCTGCTTGTGTGTGTGTGTGTGTGTGTGTGTGTGTGTGTGTTTGTGTGTATTTCAGAGGTATCTGTACTTTCTGATTGGCCAATTTGCTTGGTATTTCATCAATTCTATACTGCCTTAATTACTATAACTTAGTGTGGTCTGGCATCTGCTCAATTAAATGTCTCAGTTTCTTCTTGTAAAGATTGCCTTGGTTATCCTGGACCCCTTTATTTTTAGTTATAAATTTAGAATATATCTAATTAAATTTAGAATACATTTATTGTGCTTCATAAAAACTCCTGCTGGGATTGCAATTGAATTGCAATTAAATCTTAATTCAGTTTCATAAGAATTGACTTATTTCAATGTTGAACCTTTCTACCAAGAACATAACATTTATCTCCATTTATTTATGACTTCTTTAATGTTTTTCAAAAAGTTTTATTTTCTCCATTAAGGAACTTCACATTTATAGTTCAACATTCTCCTATTTATAAGTGCATTATTATTCACATATCTTTTATAAATGTAATGTTTAACTGATAGTTGGCACTACATACACACATTTGATAACATTTGTACTCATTTTTTTATCAGAGGTACAATTCTTTAATCATTTAGCTATTGATTCTTTTTATCTGCAATATTCATTATCTGTGAATCAGCATAGTTTCATTCCCTTTTCAATTCTGTTATTTCTTCTATTTTTCTTCTGGTGGTTTGAGGTGTGCATGTGTGCATGTGCTCAATCTGATATTCTACTATGTAGAAGTACTTGTTCTTTGTTATGTTATTAAACTTTGCCTATTTTAACATGCATGGATGACAAAGTTTAAATTAGCCTTTTTGTTATCTTTCCCTTAATCTGTTGAGAATTGAGTGCTTTAACAGTATAGCATTTCTGGTCCAGATTCCCACTCCCACACATCTATATACACACATTGAACACTTTGCTCACTAGTCCCCTTTCATCCATATATGGATTAAATTTATTTAGAATTTATTTTAATGATAATTATTCATTAGTAAATTCTATTAGTCTTTGGGGAAAATACTTCAATATTTTTCTCATTCTTAAAAATGGTTTCACTTGCAGAATTCTATGTTGACAGTTTTTTTCTGTCAGGAAATAGAAAATATTGACTCACTCTACTTTACCTGGGATTATTGCTGTTAACTATTCAGCCACTCCTTAATCTATTGCTCTGCAGTTTTATTATGATTGTCTAGAAAGTTTTTTTAATCTATTTTTCTTTTCTTTTTTTTAATTTTCTATACTTCCAAAATCTCAGAATTAGTTCTCTTTTTAAGTTATTGGAAATTCAAAGCTATCATGTCTTCGATGACCTATTCTCTATTATTTCATATTGAAACTTCAATAAGATGAATATTAGACTTTTTTTACTCCCATTCAGGTCTTTAATCTCATATTTTCTATTTCTTTAAACTGATTTCTCTCCTGCATTCTTGATTAAAAATTTTATTTTTTATTTATTTTTTAACACAAATTTTAAAACATATTTTTAAGTTTCTAGAATTTTAATTGTACTCTTTTTCAAATTAGTTGGGTATTCTCAATCTTTTGAACCTGCTTCTGTTTTTAAACATTTGTAGTGGGCCTTGGGTGCACATCTAGATGCCCTTCACCAGCTGCTGTGTGCGGTGGCTGCCAACCACCTCCAGCTGCCTCCCTTCTCCCATTGGATCAGGATGCATAGAATCATTGATTGGGAAAAGAGTAAAAAATGGAAATAACATACCCTTTTGCATCAATGAGTGGTACAGATCTTCACACTGCTGTATTTGCTTCAAAAACCTCCTTCCACTTGTGGATTATGCCGAGATTAGAATTATACCTGAGACTCTACCTTGCTCTGAACTTTCCCTTCACTATTTTTCACTCTCTCCTTTCCAGTTTTCCAGATATCCAAATCCCAATGTCAAGCTCTATGTCCTGGAGATCCAAGATAAGGGAGCATTTTCCTCTTCTATTTATAATAATAATAAAATCCTTTATACTTGTTACCTAATATATAATGAATATACAGTTCAGTTGCTATTAGTTTTCACATCTAATGCCACCTTTTCCTCCATATTTTGTGATTGTTGACTTTGAGCTCTTTATTTGTATTGACCACTTTGAATTCTTTGAGGATTGTTTTTCCCAAGATTACTTATATTTGCTTCTGCCAGTTGCCAAGGATTACTGACAAGAAAATTTTAAAGTGATTTTTGGGGTTTTTTCAGACTATATGAACTCCATGAAGCTTAATACATAAATCCATGTGAAAGTCAATATGTAGTGACAAATTGTCAGGAGGTACTACTCTGGCTGAACTGTTCCATATTCCTTTGGTTGCCAATATTATGCAAGGGTTTTCTACCAACTTTTTCATCTTGGACAATCACAGGTTTTTTCATTGACCATTTGATGAACACCAATGAAGCTCGATGTTTTTTGGATTTGATAGAAACTCTTCAGATGAAAGTTGGCTTTGAATGGTGACTACTTCCCTGCCTCCTGATTTCATTTCACATTGGGGTTCTGATAATTTTAATTTCTTGCCATTTAATTTCAATGATTTATTTATTCATTTTTTAAAAAAAAGTTTGTACCAGGTACTTAACCACTGAGCCACATTCCCAGCCCTATTTATTTTTTTATTTTTGAGACAGAGTCTTGTTAAGTTGTTTAGAGTCTTTCTAACTTGCTGAGACTGGATTTGAACTTGTCATCCTCCTACCTCAGCCTCCAGAGCTGCTGGAATTATAGGCATATGCCACCACACCTGGCCCATTTTATTTTAAAAAGCTTACTACTTTTTTCTGGTATCTAATCCCCTACAACTTGCCGAACTGTCAAGAAACATTATAAGACTAAAAACATAAAATGTTTTCTACTAAAAATTTTCTTAAGTAGAATAAGTAAAAAAAATGAATTATAGTATCATAATAACTTAAGAAAATTTATAAAAATATAAATTATTTAATGTGATGACCTTGGGGGCTATTATAACATATAGATCCATTTGTGAAACATTGTTATACTTTTTTATAATGCTTTAATTTATTTAAAAAAACTGATTCAAATACAAACTATATAGTCAATATGTCATTAACTTAATTACAATGTAAATAAACTTTTTCTATTAAGCTCTTTATACTAAGCTAGTTTCTGCTGAATATCTTTCAACTTACTCTCTAGGTTTATGTCCAAATTATATATTTGTTCCATAAGCAAATTTGTTAAAGCAATGATTTTTTTAAGTAAATGGATTTGAACAATGTTCAGAAAGAAACATGAAAACACCCTGAGGAGAATCACGTCAATAAAATGCACCTGGGATTCTCTGTATTAGTATACCCTAAATATGGATTTGATACTATATGGGGCATATTATCTGCATGGTGTGCATGATATACCCTCTGCACACTAATAACATATATTTTAATCTAGGTAAGACGTATTTTCAGAGAACAAGATATTAAATGAATCATTATAAAATTGTGGTTTTAAATATTTCTGATGTTTTTCTTTTATTGCAATAATTGTTTTAATTCTCCAATTTTTTAATTTTTTTTTTTACTTTTTAGAGTGACTCTTGAATCTGTTTTAACACAAACCCAGCTATTTTTGATAACTTTGTTGCTCATGAAATGGCAAGGTAGAAGGCTTTCTTTGTGAATATTTTTAGCACAGACTTGATATCACGTATTTCTCTAATATTATCCAATTCCTTTCAAAAGAAAATGGTATGTAGAAACCAAAATCTTAACAGTAAGAGTGCTTAATGTAATTGACCTGATCATTGTTTTCAAGATTTTTTTAGTTAGTAGGAAATACATATTTTTTAAAAAGAAGTTAGATTTTTATGCCATAGTAACATTTTAAATTTCATTTAGGATAACAAAATTTTAAAAATTAACATTTTATTTTATATTTTTGTTATATTGAAAAGGTTAGTTCTAATTATTATATTAATTTAATTACTGGCTTCATTATATATGTTACCATTCTCACACATGCAATTTTAGAATTATTAGTCTCAAAGTCATAATGAGTAATATGTTCTTTATAATGAACCAGCAGCATGACTGTTTCCCTGAGTTCTACGAGACATTGTAGTAGTTAATTGAACTTAGGTGCAGCTCCTTGGTCAGAGCACAGGTAAAACAACCTACAGCATTTTTTTTGGGCATTAGAAGTGAGAGGCAGCCTTTTAGGAGTGAGGCTTCAACCTGTGAAGTCTGATACTGTCTCCAGGTTGATAGCATTAGAAGTGAATTAAATTAGAGGACACCCAGAGGATAACAACTTCAGAATTGGATGCAGGTGAAAAGAAATTTCTAGTCACATTGTAATGGCCAGAGGTGAATCATTCTGTCCTGATACTGAATGATAGAGTAGTAAAAACACTGCTCTTTTTCTATAAACTTACAGCCACTCATCAGATGCAAAATTTAGAATTTGCATTTTTCCTCATAAACTTTAATGGTCTCCTTTTTATTTAAAAAATATTTTAACATTAGGTAAAACATTCTGATGGTTTCAAATTAAAATCTGCAACATGAGAAATAGCTCTAGAATCTATTACTACTCCCTGCATTCTATTCTCGTCCATGTATAAGCATCTTCCCGTGTTTTATCTTCCTACTATTTTTTGTTCCTTTGTTTGTGAGACTTTTATTTGTGGTAGAGGGATTTGATTTTAGGAAGTCACACACACTAGGTAAATGTTCTTCCACTGAACTGCATTTCAGCCCCTTTCATTTTATTTTTGGTCTGGGTTGGTCCTGCTAAGTTGCAGGATTTTAACAAGAATGGCAATTTTATTCAAATCATTAACTGTAATAATAGAATTGTGGGAATGAGGCTGGCCTCAAACTTTTTATTCCTCCTGCCTTAGCCCCATGAGTATTAGAATTCAATATATAATATGTATAATAGACATAAACACACACACACACATATACTTATGTATTTAGTACACAAGCATTTAAGATTTTAAAGTTCTCTTGATGAATTTTGAAGTTGTTTATCTCTGATAATAATGATTATTCTACAAACTATTTTGATCAATATTGATACAGTAGGTAAATCTACTTTTTTATTCATATATACTGATTTATGTATAATATTATGTAAGGATTAATCATATATGCAATCAATGCTTAATATTTAATACTTTTATACACACATACATATATAACTTCCTAGGATATAATATAGAATATAGGAGCATATTATAAAAATTCCACTTATTCTACTAGGGGCTCAGACCCAGGATCCAATGAAGTAGAGAGGAACAAGTTAAATGATACTACAAAAAAGAAAATGCAGAGCATTCAACATGTCAGCTGGTTTGGTTTAGTCAATAAGCCAGTGACATAACTAAAATGGCACAAAAAGAGAACTATCCTGAGTTTGAGACTGAAGAAACACAATTTAAAAATTGTAATTTGTGGGCTTGATTTAGATCTTGATTCTAAGACCAACTATATAAATACACTGTTGAGGGAATTGAAAAAACTTTAACAAGAATGGCAATTTTATTCAAATCATTAACTGCAATAATAGAATTGTGGGAATGAGAAGCTATTCATTATTTCTAGATATCTGTCTTTAACATCAACTGCATAGGAATGAAGGGATATGAAGTCCAGAATTGGTTTCAAAAAGTTTTGGTAAAAATATCAAAGAATAAACTAAGGCACTTCATTAGTTACTTATGGCTACAGTAACAAATTGCCACAGACAGTGGTTTAAAACAGCATACATTTATTACCTTACTATTTCATAAGTTAGAACTATAATATGGGTCTTCATTGGCTAAAACAATGTGTAGGCAAGGTATCTTCACTTCTGGAGGCTCTAGAGAAAAAATACACTTCATTAAATTTTTGAATTCTAGAGGCTTCCCACTATCTTTGGCTCATGGTCTTCCTGCTTCTTCAAAGCAGAATTGTTACCCATCTCTGAACATTGTTCATAGTCATATTGCCCTCTAAATTGATTCTTCTTCCTCCTCCTGTTTTTATGAATCTTTGTGATTTTGATGGGAATTATTGTATTAACCAATTTTCCATCACTATAATAAATACCTGAGACAATCAACTTACAAAGAGAAAAGGTTTATTTTGGATCTCAGTTTTGGAGGTTCCAGTCCATGGTCAGTTGGCCCCCACTGCTTTGGGCCTGTGTCATGGCAGCAGGGTCACATGGTGAAGCAAAACCACCTACTTCATTACCAGGAAGTCAAAAGAGAGAACAGAGAAGATATGCTGGGGGCATCTTCCAATCCCTTTGGGGGCGCACCCTCAAAGAACTAATTTCTACTAGAACACAGCTCTCAAAGGTTTCACCATCTCCCAGTCCCACTTCTGAAGAGATAAAGCCTTTAACACATAGACCATTGGGAGACATAAGATCCACACTGTAGAAGCACCCAATTACATGATCCAGGATTATCTATCTTGAGCTAAAATGATCAGTGTCTCACATAAATATCCATAAATTTGGATGAGACTTGGATATTTTGGGATGTCACTAGCCTTCTTACTAAAAAAGAAGAAAATAAAGAAGTGAGAAAAGGAAGAAGGGAGGGAGAAAAGGAAAGTGGAAGGAGGGAAGAAAGGAAGGAAAGAGGGAAGGAGAAAGAGGGAGGAAAGGAAGACATGAAGAAGGGAAGGAAGAATGGAAGGAAGAAAAGATAATAAAATCTGGATAAATTTGCAAACTTGGTGATGATATTTAAGATTTTACTTTTGTTAACCATTGAAAATTAAGAAAAACCTATAAACAGTGATGACTTAGATAAGAATCAATTGCTCCTGTATTCACATATATGACTTCAATAGTATCACACACATCCTCTTTCCCACCATATATTTTTATGATGGAAATAATTCCTTCTGTCTCCATATGTCAGTAGGTTGGGGGGTGTTACTGGGGATTGAACCCAGTTGTGCTTCACCACTCTACCTCATCCCCAGCCCTTTTAAATATTTTTATTTTGAGGCAGGGCTTCACTAAATTGCTCAGGGGCTTGCTAGTTTGCTGAGGCTGGCTATGAACTTGCAATCCTTCTGCCTCAACCTCCTGAGCCGCTGGGATTACAGGTATGCACCACTGTGCCCAGCTGTCAAAATTTTTTATCTGTAATTTTCTTACGTTGATCATTTGTTTTATTTTTTTTAACTTAGGGTATTTAAGATGGAGAGCACCCACCAATATTTAGAAGGAAAACAAGATGTAAATAGTTTGTTACTTACAGATCTTTGAGTGAGGACACAGCATGCATAGAGGCCACACACATCAGAGGGCGAGTGTCAGAGAAGAAGCCTCCATGAGCTAAGTTCTTATTGGGATTCAAGCTTTATTCAAACAGGTTTCCCACCGTGAGTTTTATTTATTTATTTATATATTTATTTATTTATTTATTTATTTATTTTAAAAAGAGAGAGAGAGAGAATTTTTAAATATTTATTTTCCAGTTTTCGATGTACACAACATCTTTGTTTGTATGTGGTGCTGAGGATCGAACCCTGGACCCATGCATGCCAGGCGAGCCTGCTAGCTACCGCTTGAGCCACATCCCCAGCCCCCACCATGAGTTTTAATTGGTGAATTTAAAGCAAGTGGAAAAGAGTTCCAAGAGGTCACAGAGCGATTAAGAGGAGGTCGGAAGGGCATGTTCACACAGCCCGTGCAGGGAGTGTGGCCAGCAGAGCTGAGTAACTTGCATCTAGCTGTCCCACAGGAGGGTATTCTCTAACAGGAAGTTGAATTAAGCAGGTATGTGGATCACCCACACTGAAGAACTGAAATGAGATACAGAAGAGGAAAGTGGGTCAAGCATGACTGAGCCCTGCTGCTGGCATGAGTCCAACGTATATTTAAAATGAGTGACAAGGCCACATAAAATTATCGAAATTTACTACAATTTTGAAAGGAGCATTACCGTCCTATTCTATATTTATGTACATGTACATGTGCTTGTCCTATCCATAATGTACTCTGCTCAATGATATGGTAAATGTACTGGTTTTTTTGAACTGCTCTCAAAATTTACCACTGTGCTGCACACATAATCAGCCCCACACCAGGGGGGTCATTAACAAGAAATGTATGGCTCTAACAAGTCATATTTGTTGTACATATTTACTTTGAGGCACCCAGTGTGGCCTTTGCCTCAAAAAGTAGCTCATAGAAAATCCTTTACAATTGAATCTGGTTCAGACTTGACTCCCCCTCCCCTCAGAATATGGGAGGAATATATGATACATAGAATACCTAACATAAAAAACTACCAGTTTTCCAAATGTACAAATTCAGTTTCATTGCTATCCAGTTTGGAGATAATTAAAAAAAAATTTTAGATTCAAGGCCATTGAAACACACTGATTATTCAAATTTACTATCACATTTCAGTTTCCTTGTCTTTCAGTGCCTCACCTGAGACTAAATATGGGAAGGCTTCATGGTCATCAATCTAATAAAAACATATTGATTCACTTCTTCTCAGAAAAGGCAAACAAGCTAATATTCGATTACTTGTCCTCATGGAAATTTTAATTTCATATACTTAGACAATATTATTTTGGGTGAAAAGAACTGCATTTTGTGCCAATATTTACTCAAGAGAGGTCTTAACTTTTCTCTTTCTCAGTACATGGGAGCTTCACTTCACGCAGCTCTCCTTCATTCTATTGTGTTAAAACAGCAAACTTGTCAAGAATGGAGACTATGCAGTGATAGTCACAGTGTATGGGAGACATTGTCTATGGGTTAAAGTAAGCAGTTGGATCTAAGTCAGGACATAGATGCTACAGCTGGTCTGGGAAAAAATGGCAATTAAGAGGGAAAAAAAGAACAGAAAGAGAGAATCACAGACAGTCTTTTTTTAGGTGGCAACAACAGAACCAGACTGCTTGAAACTGGTAACTGACTCCAAATGTCACATTTTTCGCTGAATGCTAAATAATATTGCTATTTTATAATGGTTACTTAGTTATGCTGGTGGCCATATTAACTTATTTCATAACAAACTTGTTACATATATTTTTTGTAGCTATATGTGTTATATTTTTCCATGTTTCTTTGTCTCAACAATACTTAGGGGATTGAAGGAAAGCAATTTAAAAATAAAGGAACATTTCTTTTGAATGGTTTTCAGTCCAACCAAAGCTGACAGGTTCACTGTGATCTATTCAGGCACTCTGTCCCATTTAACATGCAGTATTTGTGTGATTACACATCCATCAAAAGTTTCAAACTCATTAATATCAATGTATACAGTACTCATGATCCCCCAAAAATATTTTAAATGAAATAAGGCAACAAGAAAAATAAATGTTTTAAAATTCTTTTCCTGGCAAAATTGTGTAACTTGCAATTATTTTATGTGGGGAAAATTTATCTCTACAATAATCTGTATTTCCAGGTAATATTAGTAATATAACTATCCCAAGAAAAGGGAGTGAGTAGATAAAACTAGTGTCATGGTTTAAATATTAGGTGTTGCTAAAAAGCTCATGTGTGAGACAATGGAAGAAGCTTTAAAGGTGAAATGATTGTGTTAAGAGCCTTAAACTAATCAGTGAATTAATCTGCTGTTAAGGATTAACTGGGTGGTAACCATAGGCTGATGGGGTTGTGGCTAGAGGAGGTAGGTCATTGGGGGCATTTCGTTGGGTATGTATGTGTGTGTCTTGTAATTGTTGAGAAGAGCACTCTCTCTGCTTCCCTGTGTGATGTCTTGAACCACTTCCCTCCACTACACCCTTCAGCCATGATGTTCTGCCTACCCTTGACCCTGAGGAATGGAGTGGGCCATTTATGGAATGACACCCATGAAACCCTGAGCCCCAGAATAAACTTTTCCTCCTTAAATATGTTGTTGCAGGTATTTTGGTCACAGCAATGACAAAGCTGACAGAAACCAATAGCATTAACATACAAAAGTTTCTCTTCCCAATTTCCCTCTCCTTCTAGTAGAGGGAAATTGGGAAGTAGAGGGAAATTGTTTAGCATGGTAGAGAAAGCTGGAATATAATTTCTGTGGGAAGGGAACAGATAACCAAAACTAGAGGTAGAAGTAGAGGGAAATTGTTTAGCATGGTAGAGAAAGCTGGAATATAATTTCTGTGGGAAGGGAACAGATAACCAAGTGTTGTGGTGCACACTTGTAATCCCAGTGATTATGGAAGCTGTGGCAGGAGGACCTAATGTTAAAGGTCAGCTTGGGCAATTTAGCAAGACTGTGTTTCAAAATAAAAAAAATAAGAACTGCTGGGAATATAACTCAGTGGTAGAGTGTCCCTGGGCTTAATCCCCAATACTGGAAAAATAAAATAAAATCCCTGAACCATTGAACCATGTGGACAAAAAGGGGAAAACACTGAAATTTTATGCTCCCAAAAGGATTTTAAAAAAAGAAGAAAAAGAAAAAGAAGACTCTCTGCCTATATCTCTACACTCTCTTATCCAGCCTCTACCCACTCACACATACAAACTGAGTAGAGCTCCAGGCCTGATAAATTTAATTCTGACAAGAATTTTAGGTTCAGCCAGAATTAATTTAAGGATGTAAATAAATATTGAGAAAGTAATATTGAGCAAATGTAAAAGAGGACAATTATTTATTATAAAAATAAGATTGTAAAGTAAAAGAAACATCAGAGTTAATCATGTAGCATACAAAATATGTCATATTTGATATTAAAAATACTGTTTTCAATGTATTTTAACATATGTACCAATGCTTTCATATGTACACAATTGTAATATTTATGTAGTCACATACATGCAAATAATAGATTTTGATGTAATATTATCATGATCTCACTATATTTGGAGAATGAGAAAATCCATGTATGGGTGTGTGCACTCATGTATAATGTGGGAAAGGGAGATGTAGAATACCTAAGTCTTTGTTCCCATGGTCAGAAAAACAGCAATATAGCATATATGAAAACAAATAGCTATCAAATTCATTTTTTAAAAATATCACTAAATATAAGTAGAAATAGAGAATAAACTTTAAAGAAGTTGCCTCCTCCCTATTAGCAGGAATTAAGGTAGGTGTGGATGGGTCAAAAGTCCCTTGTCTGTGCCATAAGAGATGAACTGTGCAAAGAAATGCCCTCCAGGAGCTAATTTCACAGACTTTTCGAACCAAAATACAATTTTCAGATACGGTTTTCACCACCTATGAGTTACGCTTTTGTACCTTAAATGCACAGTGCATTTATCCTCCTGTTTACAAAGCTAGATAATAATAGTGCTATCTCATAAGCCCATCTTACAGACTGAGTTACTATTTGAAATTATTTAAAAATACCTGGCACAATTATTATTATTAGCAGTCATATGTAGTTGTTAATTATTTACACAAATTATTTCTATAAAAAATTTAAATGGAACACATTGAAAGTAGTAAATAAATAACAAGAATTATTATATTTAAAAGCTGACAATTGATGAATATTTAATAATGAAATAAACTGTCTTAAACTACAAAAGTATATTTCTTCTTAATATCTAAAAAAAACCAAAATATTAATTATGCTTAACATGAAAAATTAATGTGTGTCCACTCTCAGTGTATGACTATCAGTATGTAATATGTCACCTAAGATATGAATTAAAATAGGCTTCTTGATAATAGAAATTCATTCACTGAAAAGAATGAAGACAAAACAATGTATTTCAAACTAACAATGTTTGTTAGGAGGATAATTAATGCTTAGGCTAATATTTCTTCTGTTCTGTTGAATATGACTACCATATGTGCTTTGGATAGGCTCTTATGGTAGCAGATATACCCTCTATATCTCAATTTAACATAACAAAATCCTGCAATTTTAAAATGTCAATACAGCTCTATTCTTTCACGTACAGTAAATCTGAAATTTTTGTAAAACTGATATTGAATGTTTTATTCTCTTTTCAATAGAAGTGTAAGACTTTTTTTTTTCAAATATCAACTCAAGGGATTCTGTTAAGTAGGGAAAATCAGATAATGCTTTGATCACCGTGGATTTATTAATTATAACATGAAGTAAGGCATGTTTGTGTTTTTATTTGTGTTTTCAACCTACAATGTAAATAAGAACACCTCCAGATATTCTTTTGGCAGGCACAAAAGTTGTTTATTCGACAGATGATATAGACAATAATGTATGGCTCATAATTAGGGAGAAAGCAGCAGCTTAAGAAGTTCTGGTGTCAAACAGTTTGTGTGTAACTAAACTAAGGCTGTTAGTGAATGGCAGCTTCAAAACATTTTAAACATATGGACCAAAAAATTGAATTTTTATTATTGCAAATGAAAAAGGAAGATTTCTGGAGAAGCTAGAAAACATACTGCAATCCAGGCCTGAGTGAGTTAAGGAAGAATGGTGTTGTATAAATAGAAACCTGCTCTTCCATGCATGGGCCAATTCCTTGCCTCAAATCCTCAAGCACAACACATTTCATGTTGAAGCAAAAGGTAATTGAAGAGACAAGTGTAGCTATGTGGAACATAGAGTGTACAAAGAGCATTGTTGGGGGACACAAACACATATTCAATTTAATTACTGGTCAGTATGATATGCATAAAACCTTAAGATATGCCAATTAATAATTGATATAGCCTGTCTAAATCTTAAGCCAGGTCTTCATATGTTAAAATAAGGATAAGGCATCAGATTCAAGAATTTTGGGTTTCTTATTCACCATGAGAGTTGTCCTTTTATTTTCAATTAAATTGATTACTGCACAACTGAGCTTCAAGAAGTTCAGAAATAGAAAAGCAACTATACTTTTTTCAATTTTGCCAAGTCACATTGCCACAACTCTAATAGCTAGCTTAATATTGTAAGTCTCCCTTTATTCAAGAAACCCAGTGAATTCCGTAAACAATAGGCAATAGTAATGTATGCTGTTTTTAAATCTTTGCTTATGTAACTATTAAAAAGATTGATTTATAAATAGGCACAGTAAGAGTTTAACAATAATACCTAAAAATAAAATAGAACAATTGTACCAATATACTTAATAAAAGTTTAAAAAACTATGAATTCTTTATTTCTGTAATTTTTTATTTAATATTTTTGAACTGGGTTTGACCATGGTTAACTGAAATAGCAAAAACTGAAGCTGTGGATGAGAAAAAATATAGATAATCCATGATTTATAATGGTTTGATTTATGTTAGTTTTACTTCACCATGGTGTGAAAATGATAAGCACTCAGAGGAAACCATATCTTCAAATTTTGAATTTTGCTGTTCTTCTAGGCTAGATATATGTGGTAAGGTGCTCTCTAGCCATGTTGGGCACAGGCAGTGAAGCACAGCTCCTATTCAGTCATGTGACCACAGAGTAAGCATCTGATAGTATAGAGTATACTGTGACACTAAGTTATGATGTTCCATACTTTAGATGTATTAATACTCAGATATATAAATGAATTTTTGACTTTATGTTTTCAACTTCCATCGGATACCTGTATACCATCTGCTTTTCAAAGACCAACAAGCAATGGAACAAAGGAAAAAGAAGAAAATCCAATTTTACTGATTTAATTCTTAAGTAGATATCAATATTTTAAATGGATGTTTGGTGGAATCCAATAGAGCCAGATAATTATACCATCTTTTATGTTTCCAAATACTAAATAATAAAACATCCAAAATTGCTATTTAAGTTGATTTACTCATTTGATTTTCCTCAGACATAAAACTATAGTTAGAAATAGCCTTTGTATCACCATTCTTATGCTATTTGTGAAGAATTGAGGGTCATGTTGTGAAATAATAAATTTTCTATTCACTTTAATATTTAAGACAAAGAAGAGATATTATTTGATAATGTGCAACATCATGCTCAGTTCATGACAGCCAGGAAGGAGACAGATGGGGTGGTGCCTGCAGAAAGAACAATCCTTCTAGACAATACCACAAGTGACACACCTCCTCCAGCTATGCCTCACCTGCCTACAGTAACCACCCAGTTTAAACTGAGATGGACTGATTAGGTTGCAGCTCTCAAGATCTGTAATCATTTTAGCTCTGAACATTCCTGTATTACCATAGGAGCCCTTTGGAGGAAACCTCACATCCAAACCATAACAAAGTCTTTCAAAAGAAATAGAATAATCAGGTCATTAATTCCAGACCCATAACAATACTCAAAGACATTTTTACTGTTATTCTGCAACCTGTACACTCTGAAAAAATGAGAAATTATACCGCATCTGATTCAAATGTATGATATGTCAGAATCATTGTACTGTCATGTGTAACTAATTAAAACAAATTTTAAAAACTTTTAGGTACACTGAGATTATATGATAAAGAAACAATTATTTGCATTGTCCTCTATTCATTCAACTTTCATTTAGTTACTTATGTTACTTAAACCTTACAAAACATTTTAAAATCATTTTCTACATTTTTTTAACAAGGGAAAAATGAAAAAGAAAAAAAACAAAAAAAAGGAAAAAAGAAAGGGGAATAATGGATTAATAGGAGAGAAAAGGTATAGAGATACTTTCTTTTTGAAATACTTGTCAGAACAAAATATGTAATTCATTTTTATTATAATTATTAATGCATAGAAGTTATAAAAATTAATGTGTTTCACTGTGACATTTCCATACATGAACATATTGTGCTTTAATCATATACCCCCACTCCAATGCCCTCTCTTGCCCCCTCTCTCTCAGTTCATTTTACTTAAAATTTTTCTATTATAGAATCCTGTATATAACAGCTATTTAACAAAAAAGTCACCATGTATTGAATGCCCAAGTTGTGTAACATAATATTTTTACTGGCTGAACAATTATAAAGGAGACAAATTGCTTCTCTTGAGGATTTTGAACATCTAAAGCTACTTCATCTACTTAGTTTCTTAAAATAAAAATAATTCTTAAGACTGTCTCAAGTACTGCATTAGAATGAAAAAAAAAATGTAGGACAGTGGTATCCAATTCAAATTACACTGTGGATTTGCAGACTGTATGCATTCTAAAGAATGATTTCATGAATAGAAGACAAGTCATTTGGAACAAAAAAAGCTGGTACATACCAAAATATATGACTGTGACTTTATTTTTATTGGCACCTCCTAAATGAATTAATTCATATCATAGTTAAAAGACAATTTTATAAAGTAGTAGTTACAAAATTATGTTGATAGATTTATAATGTGTGAAGGTATGATTTGAATGAAAATAATAGGAAAAGAAGGGAGGAGAGAATGGCACTATAGTGAAACAATTCTTTCATGTACTATTAAAATTACGCTATGTTTATCCAACCTAGATTGTTAAGATTCTATCATTGTTGTTGGTGGTGGTGGTACTGGGCTTGAACCCAGGGTCTTCCATAAGCTAGGCAAGCACTCTGTTTCTGAGCCAAATTGCTACCTCTAAGATATTATCTGTATTCTCTTAGTATAATCACAAAGAAACTATTTAAAAAGTAGTAAAAGAAACAACAAGGGAATAAATAATAATTAATATCTTATATAATTACCACATATTAAATGCATATACATTTTATATAATATGTTGTTATAGATGTAAATGTATAATATTAAAGAACACATTAATATGGAAAGAAAGAACATAAGATACATAGAAAACAAATAAGAAGACATGAGACAAACAAAAAGAGTAAAAATAGCAGATTGTAAGTCCTACCTTATTATCAGTTTACATTAGATACAAATAGACTAAACACTCCTATAAATAGGCAAATACTGGCAGGAAAGATCTAAAAAGATGAACCCTTCTATGTTGTCTAGATACAACACGTTTTGTATTCAAAGACACAATTAGGTTGACTCTAAACTAATGAAGAAAAATATACATTGCAAGCAGTAACCAAAATAAGTCTATAATGAATATCCTAATGACAAACAAAATATATATTAAGACAAAGTTGCTACTAGAATCAAGAAATTTATTTGGTAATGATTAATGGGCTAATTCAGAAGACATAAGACTTGTAGGCACGGGTACACATCACAGCAAAGCCACATAATACATGGAGCACAAATAGAATTGATGGGATAAATATGAATTTCAATAACATTTTTATGGAGATTTTATTATCAGAGTTTCAACACATGGTAGATCAACACATAAATATAATGCTATGACACTATAGACAAAATGGTCTTCATAGTTACCTAGGGAATACTCCACCCCACAGGGTGTCCAATAAAATTTCCTCCTAAGTGCCAATAAGCCTTCTTGAGGATAAACCAAGTGATTCCATGATACAAGCTTCAATAAACCGAAGAGTTGAAATCATGCAAAATACATTTCCAATAACATGGGATTTTATTAAAAACCAATGAGAAGAAAATTGTAAAAATTCACCTCAATAAGCAGTGAGTCAAAAAGTAAAATAAAAAAGCAAATTAGCTGATACTTGAACAAAAACAAAAATATAACACATCAATGTTAAGAGATACAGAAAATAGAGGGAAATTTATAGCTGAAACAGCCAATTTTTCAGAAAGAAAAAAGAAGTTTAATTAATAACATAATATTCTGTCTTAAATTACTAGAAAAGAGTAAGATTATATCAAAAAAATAAGAGCAAATAAATACTAAAGACTAGAATGAAAACAAAGAATACAAAAACTACAGTGTGAATCTATTAAACTAATTATTGATTCTTTGGGTATTAATAAAATTGACTAGTCTTTATCTAGGTAAACCAAAAAAATAGATAAAGCTTAAATTACTAATATCAGGAAAGAAAGAATAGATATCATTTATTAATGTAAACTAGATTATTTTAAATTATAAAAAATGAGCACTCAAAAATCAATTGCATTTCTCATCTAACAATGAAAATTTGTAGACACCAAAGCAATAAAAATTTGGTGGAAACCAAAATTTAAAACATCGTACCTTTTACAAGTTATTCAAAGAAAATGAAATATTGAGTTAAATATTGTATGAAACATGCACAGAAACTTTATACAGAAAACTATCAAATGTTAATGAAAGAAATCAAAGAAGATATAAATAAATGGACAGACATTTTGTGTTCATGGATTGGAAGACTCAACGTAATAAAATTAACCTGACAGTTCTCCCTAAACTGATCTGAATAGGACAATTCTTCTCAAAACTGAAGTTTGGTTTTTGTAGACATGAATGAGATTATTCTAAAATTACATGAAATGGCAAGGTATTCACAAAAGCAAAAAGTATTCTAGATTGCATAAACAGAAACAATGTAAAAATCACTCTTCTGAACATTAAGGTTTCCTGTATAGGCATGGTAATAAAGACCAATGGTACATATGGCGTAGGGATAGGAAAATAAATTAATAGAATATATAAACAATCAAGCTGCAGATTCACACCACTAAAGTGTCCTACAGATTTTTGTCAAAAGTGGAAAAGCAATTAAATAGCAAAGTGCAGCCATTTTAAGAAATGGCATAGGGACAACAGGACACCCATTCACAAAAGAACAAATTTTTATGTAAACCTCACACCTTACACAAAGGTGAGCAAAATTAAAACAACAGAAATAAATATAAAGTGTAAAATGATAAATTATTATGGAAATACATAGGGAAAAATCTTTGGGACTTGGGCTGGAGATGTGGCTCAAGCGGTAGCGGGCTCGCCTGGCATGCTTACGGCCCGGTTCCATCCTCAGTACCACATGCAAAGATGTTGCGTCCGCCAAA
Organism: Callospermophilus lateralis; assembly: GCF_048772815.1. Taxonomy (NCBI): domain Eukaryota; kingdom Metazoa; phylum Chordata; class Mammalia; order Rodentia; family Sciuridae; genus Callospermophilus; species Callospermophilus lateralis. The sequence goes on along the minus strand of NW_027514826.1, from coordinate 5,184,852 downwards.
TACTAAAAAATAAATATTAAAATATTCTCTCCCTCCCTTTCTCTCTCTCTCTTTTTCTCTCTCTCTTTCTCTCTCTCTTAAAAAAATCTTTGGGACTTAAGGCTAGGCAAAATATATTTAGACTTGATACAAAAAAATAATCTCTCTGAAGAAAAATTAATAAATTTGATCTTAATCTTATCAAAATTAAAAACACCTGCTCTAAGGAAGTCATGTTTAAGAGATGAAACTAGAGAGAAAATATTTTTAAAACCACATATTTGAGAAGGAACTTTTACCAAGAATATGTAAATAATCTTCAAAACTCAACATTAAGAAAACAAATACTCCAAATAGCAAATGGGCAAAACCAAACATTTAACCTAAAAAAAAATAAAGATCATAAATAAGTACATGAAACATCTTTGACATTATTAGCCATGAAGATAACAAATTAAAACCAAAATGAGGTATCAATACATAGTAATAAAAATAGATAAAATTAAAACCAAAAAAAAAAAACTAGTGCTAACACAAAGTTCTGGTGAGAATGCAAAGAAACTAGATCACTCAGATATTTCTGGTTAAAATATACACTGTCATGTACTATGCAAAACAGTTTTGGAATTCTCAAACCAAAAATATGCTTATATTAGAACATAACAATTTAATACTTGGGAAACTGTGCCAGAGAAATGAAAACCTATGTTAACATAAAATCATGTACAAATACTCATAGTGGTTTTATTTATAATATTTAAAAACTAAAAGCAACTCAGGTGTGTGTTCTTCAGTGGATGAATAGTTAAATATGCTATAGTATATCTATATCATGAAGAACTTTTTACACTTGTAAACACTTGGATGATCCTCAAGGGAATTATTATCAAGGGGAAAAGTGCCTGTCTCTAAAGATTACACATCTTGTGGCTTGATTTGTATACCATCCTTGAAATAACACATTTTTAGATATGGTGAACATTTTTATGTTTTCCAAGAGTCAATGGCAAGGAATTGAAAGAAAATTAGTGGTGAAGGGATACTTTAGGGACCCTGGGAGTGAAGAAATAGTTCTGTGTCTTAATTCGTGTGATAGATACATGATATTATACATGTGTTAAATTGCATAGACTATACACACACATAATGAAAGCATGCATAATTTGTGAAATATGAACAATTTATGTATATTGTATTAATGTCAACTTCTTGATTTATTAAATAGCTCAGTATGCTTGCCACCACCTTAGTTTCACAGATACTGGTGGGACAAAGAGAAGCATACCATGGATAATTAAACATGAGAGAGCATTCAGAAGTTTGAGAGAGAAGCCTAGTTTGGCTTATGCATTAACATTATGTTATTTCACATCACATTTATTAAATGAAGTCACTGTAGATATAAATACCCCAAGAAAGTATATAAAATTATTCCAGGAGCCTTTCACTCCCTCTAAACCCAAATATACTGGTGGCGTTCATAGTGTCTTCTGAGTCTGCTTTCTCTCCATACACTTACAAATGCCTCAGTTTGAGCTATTAACACGTCTTGCCTGATTTAGGCTAATAAATTCCTACTGTCTCTCTTATTCCTTCAAGCCCATACTTTACTCCACTGCCAATACATTTTCTTGGAGCCAATCTACAATGATGCTCCCCAATAAACCATGCCTGCTACTGTTGAGGGCCTTATGCAGCTCATTTCCACAAAGAATAGATCCTGGTCCTGTAACTTGCTTTGATTAATGAAATGTAGCAGATGTGACAGTATTTATAACCACAAAACTTCTTTTTAAGAAATGTACAGCTTTAAATTTTATTACTTTCAATGTTTTTTTTTCCTTGAAGCCAGTTACCATGCTCTGTGCAAAGCAGACTCTTGCACATTTTTACATGGAGAAGAATCAAAGTGGGCGCTGGTTCTTAGTCTGGTTTTCTGCTGCTGTACCAAATGTCTGAGACTTAATTTGTGAAAAATAAGAGTGTATTTGATTCGCATTTCTGGAGACTGGGAAGTACTGGAAGTAGTAGAAATTTATTTTTATGTTTTTAATTTTTTATTCTAATTTGTTATATATGAAAATGGAATGCATTTCAATTCATATTACACATATTGAACACAATTTTTCATATCTCTGGTTGTATACAAATAATCTTCACACCATTCATGTTTGGATAATTATGTCCGTCTCATTCCGTCATCATTTCTAACATCATGCCCCTTTCCTTCTCCTCTAACTCCTCTGCCCTACCTAGAGTTCATCTATTCCTCCCATGCTTCCCCTCCCTATCCCACTATGTATGAATCAGCCTCCTTATATCCGAGAAAACATTTGACATTTGGTTTTTTGAGATTGTATATCTTTACTTAGCATTTTTCTCCTACTCCACTTACCTGCAAATGCCATGATTTTATTCTCTCTTATTGTTGAGTAATATTCCATTATGTATATATGCCACATTTTTTATCCATTCATCTACTGAAGGGCATCTAGGTTGGTTCCACAGTTTAGCTATTGTGAATTGTGTTGCTATAAACATTGATATGGCTGTGTCCCTGTAGTATGCTTCTTTTAAGTCCTTTGGGTATAGACCAAGGAGAGGAATAACTGGGTCAAATGGTGGTTCCATTCCCAGTTTTCCAAGGAATTTATTAATAAGATGACTCCAGCATCTTCCTAGCACCTTGTGAGTGTCTTCTTGCTTTGTTATAACATAGCACAGAGTGGCACATTGTAAGACAGAGCAAGGATGTTAAAGGAACCTTACTTTTATAACAAACATGCTCCTATGTTAACTCATTAATCCAGTTATGTTTGAATGAACTTACCCATTCATACAGGCTCTCCCAAGGATCCTACTGGTATTCCTACCTCTTAAATGTTCCATCTCTCAACACTGCTGCATTGGGGACAAAGTTTCCAACACACAAACTTTTGGAAAACACATTGCAAACCATAGCAGTCAGCAACAGTTACCACACATGTTGGAACCTTTTTGTATATTTAAACTGTGTCAGACATCTGGTCATATTGGAGTAAGCAGTAGAATCACCCACTCAATTCACAAATTTCTGAGAAATAATAAACATTTTTCTGCTTTAAGCCACTAAGTTCTTTTAGTTAAATACACCATTAGAGATAATTGAAATAAAAAATTGGTATCAAAAATAGGGTAATAATTTACTAAAGCCTAAAATAATTGTTATTGAATTTAGGTCCAGAGAGTAGGTGGGGTTCATGAGTTTTTAAAAAGAGTTTTAATGGAAATTGAAAATATAACAAGAGCTTTGATATTAGAAGATTGACAAAAGTTGACCCATATTAGTTAGTGACAAGAGTTTATGTGAAAGTGAGAACAAAACTTCTAATGAACTGTGTAATTAGCTAAGATTTCCAGATACGGCATCTTTTTTGGTTTTGTGCTATTTGTTTCTCATGTAATTAGGATCAGATAGAGGAAATGAAATAAAGAACTACTGATCAATTTTCAATCACAACATAAAGGAAATATTTTCAACCAGGAATTCTTGGGTTAGAAAATAAAATGATCTGTTGATTAAAAACATTCACACTGGAGAAGATTATCCAAGAAAAATAAAACCTGAGAGTAGATATCAAATCTTTCCATTAAACATGGTCTCAGACTCAATAGCATAGGAAAAGAACCCTTGTGAAGCTGGAAGAAGCCCCAACTCTGAATTTAGAGATCACTGTAGCCCCAGAGAACACTTTGATTGCAGCCTCATAGACAAATTAGATTTAGGGAATCCAGCTAAGCTGTTACTGAACTTCCGAGCTATAGAAACTATAGGGTAATAAATTCTTATCATTTTAAGTTATTAAGATTGCAGGTAATTTGTAACACAGTTATCCATGGAGGAAGTAGGTTAAAAAAGTTACTCAGCTTCAAACTTACTCCATCTCTCATGTAAAAAGAATGAGATTTGGAAAGTGAGGAATCAAGAATCTGAAGGTGGAATGATAATAATAAGAGAGTAAAACTGAGTACTCATCAAAGAATTAGTGGCATGTGCCAGTTGGATTTCAAAATTTTTATGGACCATTTATTGTTATGTGTCTTGCATTATTTATCTCCCTTTTATAAATTCTCATGTCCATTGTGGTTTTCCTATCCCCCACTTTCACCATGTTATGTCAGGTGTGTGTCTCTTCAACATACATGTTGTATATTGAGAGAAGACTCCACCACACCAACCATATCATAGCTTGACAATTGCAATCAAGCATATTTTGTCCTGATGCCAAAATAAAATGAATTTTGGGGGTTATTATAAGAAGTTATTCGCATTTTGAAAACATCTGAGTATTAGAAGCTAGAGGATCAACTCCAATATCTATTCTCAAGATGGTGTATCCTGATGTGGATGCCTTAGTGTGATCCAGTTTCATATTCAATCTAAGCTAACCCTTTACCCAAAATTACAAAAGGCAGTAGAAATGGCACTCTATAACTTTGAAGACTGAGCCCTGAGACATACAGCTCTACTTTGCCACTTGGATTCCATTTTGAATTAGGCTACCATATTTTAAGGAAGCCTAATCAACCATGTGAAGTAGTTTGAGTTAACAAAGGCTGTAGTACAGTCAGAACTTGGCTCTAAGCCAAAAGTAAGAACACACCTGATAAACATATGGATGAGATCATGTTGAGTATTTTTGCCAGTGTAGAAGCTTCATGAAAAGTAGAAGAAACAGTTTGCAGAATCCCAGAAGTAATAAAATTGTTGCTATTTGAAGCCACTACATTTTGGGATAGTATATTTTGAAGAATCATTTAACTAAAATACTTCTAAAATATAGATCTGTAAATACATTTTAACTTACACATTCCTTCAATAACTCTGTAACTTAAGAAAAATGCTTCTTTTCTTGGAATGAAATTCAAAGCCCTTCTAGATATGGCTCTTCCTCCCCAAGACTGTTAACTTTCCCTCACCCCTTTATCACACTGTACATATGCCTTTCCTATTATTCTATTCCACTGTCTCCACATTGTTCTTTCTTTTTGAAATGCTCTTCAACATTTATCCTTCTAATTAATTTCATTTACCTTACAAAAATAAATAGCAACTTCACATTGCATGGAAAATTTACTAGACTTTCTAGGCCAATTTGAATAGTTTCTACAATGTATTCACACACTTGGAAATATCTCTTTTAATGTTTTTATTACATTCTGCGGTAATTTTTATTCACTTAACTAACTATTGAAACATGGCTTATTATTTTTCTACCCCCAAACTTCACACAATACTTAAAATATCAAATGAATAAATAAATAAACCATGTTATAACTGAAGTCCAAACTCTGAGACATGAAGATTTCAAATAATTATAATTCAATGAATGAAGGTAAACTCTTGTACAACTAAAGACTACTTCTACTCCTTTACAATTTATTTCAATTGGGCTTTCATAAGTTAAACACCTCAAATATTTCTCTAATAGTTATCATTGTTTTGTGCTGCAAATCCTAGTTCAGTAGAAGCTAGAATTAATTGTATGCTTTATGTGTACCAGGTTTTTTCCTAAGAACTATGTATTTAATTGTATTTAACAACTCAAGAAGAAACATATTATCTTCACTTTACAAATACAATAATATGTAAGATAATATTATCTTCACATTATAGATGAATCAGAAGTTAGTAATGGTTTTGAGATCAAATAGCTGTAAAGTGGTATAACTAATTCAAACCTGTCAGTCAGGTCCTGAGCTCACATTCTTAACCAATATGTAATATTTACTACCCCAAAGATTACGCTCTCTTGAGCACACTGAAAATTTGGTTTATTTTTATTGCTCACAAATTCATGTTCCTTTCACAATGTACATGTAAAACTCTTAAAATGCTAATGCTGCATGTTCATTTCTTTACATGTAAAATAAGCTGAAATGACTCCTACTCCAATCACACCTAAAAATTAAAATTAAAAAACAAGAAGCATTTTATACAGTTTGGCATTGTTTCATGAGGACTTTTGTTCATATCTGATATCCCCAGGTTTCCTTTCCTGTCTTTATAATCATCTTGCTACTGCCCTGTCATAACTTCTCAAGCATCTTCCTTTGTATTAGTAATTGCAGTCTTAATCATACTAAGTTTTTTTCAAATTCTGCCTTCATAAAAGGAAGAAGCAAGCCTGCCTTATAAGGATAGTTTATGCAACTGAATAATGAACATTGATTTATTGGACTTTAGTTTTCTCATCTTAATATAATGTACTTTTATTCCCTTAAAATCCAAGGGAAGGGCAGGAATCAGAGCAAGTGAAGGGCCTGGCCTCTCATCACTGCTCTCAATCAAAGCAGATCTGGTTTCATCTGATTTACATACTTATCTTTCCAGAAATACAGTCTGAGCAAGGCACAGAGAATAGACTGATGCACAAATGGCACCATCATTCCAGGTTACTTGCAGGTTACTCAAAGTCTGGGGTAGGTGGAGACAATCATAAATTAATACAGTGCTGACATTAGAGGATTGCAAATCTTTGAAAAGGTTGTGAAGACAAAGAACAGGATTTAAAAACAGAGGTTAGCAAAGGGAAACTTACTGATAGGGTCATCAGAGAAGGCATTGCTGAGGGCACGATATTTAAATGAGACCTGGAAGATGGAAACCACTAAGGAAAGAGCTCTCTAAACAAAGGGCACAGTGCATGTGCTGTAGAATGGTTTCAAGTTTAAATGAGCTTCATACTGCTGAGTATCCCATAAAATATTCAACATATGCTATTTAAAAGTTCAGAAATATTTTCTAAGGTCCTTTCCAGTTAAACATTATGTAACTTGATAAGTGTAATTTTAAAAGTTAGCTAATTAGTTCTTGTAGCTAATCCATTTAGTAAAAAAGCCTAGAGAGCACCATCAGATTGAAACACCATCAACCAAAATATCTACTTGATCTTTGAATGCTCCTTTAATCTCATCTACCCTTACACCAAAGCGAGAAAAAGATTTCTTCATTTGGTCCTAGGCTGACCATTTAACTAAAATGTATTGCAACAGGGCCAGTGAAGCTATATCCAAAGTCAGACCACCACCTGTCTTAGTTCAGCCCCCACACAAAGAATATTTTTACATTTCCAAATAGTGAAAACAAAATTTAAGAATATTTCATGACCCAAGAAAATTATATGAACTTCAAATTGTGTGTGTGTGTGTGTGTGTGTGTGTGTGTGTGTGTATATTTATGGTTTTTTTTCAACTCAGCCATACCCATTCATTTGTGTACTTTCTGTGGTCTTTCTTGCTCTGGTGCCATAGTTGTACAATTGTGACAATGCCTAAATTACTTACTATCCGCTCCTTTACAGAAAACGTTTACTGACCCCTGAAATAAACTTTATTTGTTCAGGTGTTATTAATAACACTTGTACCAGTAATATTTGATTCAGTTGTATACATATTTTATTGTAATATTTAAATATAAAAGAGCATTTTTATCTTTAATTTTTTTTATTCCCATGTTGTATTTATTTGATTTTTATATCTATTGTCATTCCATTATTTTAATCATTTTGGAAAAATGTTAGTCATAAGTAATCTATTTCTGGTTTTCCTTACCTGTTCATACATGAATTAAGTTACAGTACAAATACAAAGTCATCTAAAAAGTTGTTCTTAATGTTTTCAGATATTTAGCTCTTCCTAAGCCAACCAGTCTATATTTAATCTTTAAGAATATCCTTTCCATTAATACTCAATACAATCAAATAATTTTATTAATCTTAATTCTGTGATAGTTTCCTAAATGTTATTATAGGATTTTGAAAAATCCTCTGAAATTATAATTCAAAAAGTTAACATTAGGTGTCAGTATTTTACATATTATGTAGTAACTGTGTGTCAATAAAAAAACATGTATTCCATGATTGCAGGCAGCATTTTCAATAAAAATTACAAGTCTTGTTATTCTGGGCTCTGTGATTTTTTTAAAGCGATATTTATGATTTGTACAGAATCATGAAATCTTACCACTAAAAATCTCTGTCATTTTTTTATGTGTCTGCTGCTGCATTTTTGCCACATGCCTGTGAGTAGAAATAGATCTTAACATGGTACTAACAAGAATCTTCCAAGTGTCCCACATAATGATCTCAATGACATTTTAAAATACAGAACACTTAGAGCCAGGGTGTTTTTGTGGGGAGAATACTAGGGACACATTATAGGAAAGTGGAAAGGATTCTGAGCATAAATTCCTATTCAGAGGTGAAACGCTCTTGTGATGGTATGATTTCCTTAACTTTGTCTAAGCCTCATTTTCTTGTTTGTTTCCAGTGGAGTGAGAAATCATCTTGTTTCTACTATGGGGGCTGGTGGGAGGTAGTTCTATGAGGGTTAAGTAAACTAAAACTGTTTTTCATAAGCCATTTGTCGAAGTGGTTGGCTCAATGTAGACTCCAAATGATAGCACCCTCTTGTCATCTCCTGTGTTTCTTTGTGGTCTTTAAATTAGTGTGCATAATTGGGTTAATAGAACATGTGGAAAAGGCTCAGCATACAATCTTCAGGAGTTAGAGGCTTTCACAAGGTGGCCAGGAATAAATCTACTCAGTGTGGGAAGACAGCTAGGATTTAGACCTGCCTATTTGGCACCAAGAACTCCTTTGAAGGCCACATGAGGATCTGAGACCTTAAGGACAAAAGAAAAACTACTCTCTAGGGAAGAAATGGAGATTATATTTAAAAGAAATAAATAGAGTCTTTCTTTAATCATTTAATTATACAAAATCTTATAATTTCATGTGTATGTTTGTTTGTGTGGTGTTATATTATGTATATCTCAAAGACCTTTTATTTGTGTTTATATCACAAATTTGGAGATAATATTTCAAAGAATCAGAGATTAAATGAGATCATATCTATTCCATAATTTGATATCTCTCTGGAAATGGTAAGTTCACTTTAGCATTTATTTATTTCATACTTTAAGCCTTGTCTATATGCATCATATAAGCAAAGAAGTATCCATAAAGATACAAAAAATGTATTAAACCTAAATGGATCATTGAGGGAAAAATAAACACCCAGTAAAATACAGGGCAAAGAACATAAAAAGATAATACACATATGTGCACAAACATTACATATGAACACTTAATAAAATGTTAAACCCCACTAGCAAAAAATAAAGTAAAAATTGAAACATTGATGTTGGAAGAGTAATCACTAAAAAATTATTTTTCTTCCTGTTTTTGAATGAATTTATTGGATTAGAGTGGTCAGAGATTCTTGGCTGCTCTTCCCATTGAGAAGTGAAATCTCTCTCCCTCTTGAATCTGAATTGACTTCCGTGACGTCATTGAGCAATAGGATGTGGGCCATTTGGGCTGTCTCAGAAGCACTGTAGTTTACACTCTATCTACCATGTGAGAATCCCCAGGACTCTAAGACCCCTATGCTAGTAAGTGTGCTCAGGGGCATTCCCACAGCAGAACCCTTAGAACTGGCCAGGTAGCCATCTCTCCTGAAGCAGCAGATATGTGAGGAGAGAAATGTTGGCACTACTCTATTTGCCAGATGAATGAAACTGTCTATGACCAATATCGCACAGAGCAGTCAAATCTCTAAATCAAGCCCTACTCAAATTCTAGACCAAAAATTCACAAGGTGTGTTGATTTTAGTCACTAAATTTGGGGATGATTTGTTAAACATCAAGAGATAATGAAAATTATGACAGTCCCCAAGGTTGGTGGACTACATGTAGTGGTAGGAAAAAAAACTTATATTGCTATTCAACTTATGACATGGTGGTAAAGCAAAAAAGCAAAATTTAGATATTACATGCAATTATGAAAAAATATTATGTGCTTGTCCCCCACTCCCAGTAAATCTCTGTTGTTTCAAAGCACTATGAAGAAACTTAAATTAATTTGATAGCAAAATCTGATTTGAAACAAATTCATTTGAAGTGAATTCACATCAGGCTATTTATTGTTTTTATTTATTAAACTTAATGCAAATACTTAATTTATAGATTTTGTGGCATGTATATTGTGGCAAGTGGTGCTGCCCTAGCCCCATTGGTTGTGTTATGTATTATACAGTATATATATGTATTACATTACTTTGTAAACTTAGAAAATTTTTTGTTACAAGCAGACTCAAAAGTTTTAGATAGACGTTTGAAAATCTATATTATATAATGGTTAAGTGTATTATCTCAGAAGCCAGATTTCCAGGTTTAATTTTCAATCCTGCCTCTTACTTATGCTATGGACAATTACATATCTCTGTACCTTAATTTCCCCATCTTTAAAATGGAGATAACAATCATATTCATGTTATAAGACTACTGTAAATATTGAATGAGTGTATACATGTATATTCATTAAAAATTATCTGGCTGGACTGGGAATGTGGCTCAGTGGTAGAGTACTGAGCTAGCATGCATAGAAGGTCCTGAAATTGATTCCTAGCACTGCAAAACAAAGAAATGAGTTAAAAAACATATTTGGCCCAGAGTGAAAGCTTAATAAGTTAGTTATTTACTATTATCATCTTTTTTAGACAGTTTTTTCACTGCTGTAACCAAAAGACCTGACAAGAACAATTTTAGAGAAGGAAAAGTTTACTTGGGGGCTCATGGTTTCAGAGATGTCAGTTCATAGACAGCCAGTTCTATTTTTCAGGCCTCGGGGTGAGGCAGGACATCATGGCAGAAGAGTGTGGTGGAGGGAAGCAGCTCACATGGTGAGCAGAAAGGACAGAGAGAGAGAGAGAGAGAGAGAGAGAGAGAGAGAGAGAGAGAGAGAGGTAAGCCCCGGTGACCCACCTCCCACAACCACAACCTACCAACCCTCTGTTTACTACTCAGTTAATTCCATTAGGGGATTAATTCACTGATTGGGTAAAGGCTCTCATAACCCAATTACTTGTCCTCTAAACTTCTTTGCATGGTCTCACACATGAGATTTTGGGAGACACCTAATATCTAAACCATAATATCATCACAATTTATTGCCTTTCCCCAGACTTATCTTTAGCTAAGGAGAATTAGAACAAAATTTAAATGTCCTGATGGTACATAGGTAGAAGTGTTTCTTAACTATGTATTTGTCTTTGTTGGATTTTGCAAAGATGCCCTATACCCCTAGCTGGGGATAAATCTTGCTGCATAAGATTTCTGAGGTCCAGTATGGGAAATCTGGGCAGCATTTTTACTCTCTTCTACCTTCTGCTTTCCACCTAGAGAGAGGTGTTAATACCCATGCCTATGAATGCCAACAACCATCTCTGGGGAAACCAGGACTAGCTTGGAGGTGTCAATGGACAAATTCCATAGTCTCTGCCTCTCCACATAATATGCCACACCACTATTTCTGCTTTTCCATAGACACCCCAGGTCAATGTGGATCATTATGCTGTACAGGTTTCCCCTCAGAGTTCTAAAATGATCAAAGCAAAAAACATCCCTTCCTTCCTTTGACCAAGGTTCCCTCTGTCCTCAGTACAATATTTCTTTGAACTCTCAGCAGATTTTCAAAAAGTTTTCTAAGCTCTCTTCAGATTAATCTTAGTAGATGCTTTGAATTCTCATTATTTTCTTATATGGCTTAGAGCAATGCTTCTCAAAATATGGTCTCCAGGCCTACAGGAAGAGCAATAACTCCATACTTGTTGAAATACAAATTCTTGGGTTCTATTCTAGATTGGCTAATTCAGAAACTCTATAAATGGGGTCCAGGTATCTGTGTTTTAATAAATTATCTAAGTTATTCTGATGCATGCTAAAGTTTACAATCTACTAGTTAATTTTTTTTAAGAGTAGAAATTAGAAGTTTATTGAAGGACAGCAGAAAAGACTTCTCCCGGAGAAAGAAGGGGACCCAAGAGGTGGAATCCATGGAAGGGCTGTTCTTTCCCTTTTTTATAGTTCTTTCAGTGATGGAATGTAGGTGGGTAAGCCCGAGGGGTGGGACACAGGTGGGTTTAATTAACATTTCTTTGAGGTGGACTTTGGCCTAGGGCCTTTTCAGGACTTCATTAACATTCCATGAGTTGTCCTGCTTTTCCCTGAGTCATTCCCAGCATGGCCTCCATTTTAGATTTCACTCAATATTAGACCCATTTACCTAACTACACTGACTACCTAATTTTAAATCTGGCTTCATTCCCCCCTCTAATTTGGGAACTCCTTACTGCTGTAAGGAAGGGGGGCGAAGAAGATCTTTCTGGCTTCTTCGGGCTGAAAAGGGATGGTGTGGGGCAAGCAGTTTGGAGTCCCCCTTTAAAAATCGGGCCTATCAAGTGGGTCCAGGATAGAAGTCTGATTGAGAAGTAATAGACTGGAAGGCCATTTGAGTGATGGGTGGTCTATAAAAGAAACAAGAATTCATTAGTACTGGAATCAGATTGATGCAGCAATAAATCCCATAGCACAGGAATATGCCAATGAGCAGATATCATAGCTAAGTCTACTTTACACTGTTGGCATAATTTAGGATTTTTCCTTAGAGCAACGAAAATCTGAACATACAGCACCTCACACCATTTCCTTTTTGTAAATTTTATCAAACTGTAAAATTGAATTAAAATTGATATTTTCCTCTGGTGGTCAGGTTTCTCCATCAGAGAGTTTGTATTGAGGCCAGGCCAAGAAAATGAGGCGCTTTGTCTTGAGCGTCTGAGGTTCAAATCTATCCCAATTTTTCAATACTCAGGCTAGTGGTGCACCTGGTTTATTGGAGAGAGAGAAGCTCCCGTCTGAGTGAGAAGAAAACAGGATTCAGGCGCCCAGGCCGCACCGGAGAAAACTGTTCTCATTAGGGACGTCTCCCTAGGCTTGAGCTTCCTAAACGGTCCAGAAAACCCGTCTCTCACCTTGCTTTGCCAAGGGGTTTCTGGTCCCCTTGAATGTGACAACTGACACACATTCCTCCTTAGGAATGTGTGTCAGTTGTCACATTATAAGTATAAGAATAAGTATACTTATACTTATATCTCTTTTCTAGCCATTAACCTTTTTTATAAATTCACATTCTGAAACAACTCTTATAAAATTTTTGATTTAGATAAATTACTCCACTTTAATAGGATGAAATACTTTCATGTTTTTTTTATGGTACTATAATACTATAATTGAAACCCAACTGAAACTTTTTATACTCTTTGTATATAAATTACACCTGATAGAATCTTAGCACTTAGTAACCTTGTTTTAGCAAAGACACAGACCAAAGCAATATCAAACTTTTTTCTATTTCCCAATTTATGAAAACACACATAATGTTTAAATATATTACCTTATGGAACTTAATAAGTAAAGAGTACTTGATTTTATATTTAGTGGTTGATATTTTAATACTTTAGCTTTGTAAATTAATCAGATATCTGTAAAAACCAAGATCTCAGAAAAATGTAGTAAACAGAACTAGCCATCTCTTTCTAGTTGAAGAAAAATTCTTCTACAGGATACCATGATGGTCCCATTGAAATACTTAATAACTCATCTTTAAAAAGCCATGGGCTACATTTTTGTATTATATCAACATATGTCCTAACTGTTCTTGGTCTTACTGGGGTGCCTCCTTCCTCTAACAATTTCTCTTCCTCGGAGGCGAACAACTTCAAACTTTGAGACAACCATTTTCCCCAGTTTGCCTGAGAAAGTTCTAGGAACAGGCAACTTGAAATAAAAACAAAATAAATCAGGAACTAGAAAGAGATGAGTCAGGTTGAGAGATCTCCCTGCCTAGTTGGGATCCTTGCAGTGGTTGCATTTCATTATGGCCACAGCTTGACTCCAGATGGTCTGGTTTACATCTCCAGTTCTATTCAAGCTCCAGAGACAACATTCCCTCCTCTTGCCCTTTAATAGTGGGATGGGAGGAGGGGCCAACAATCCATTGCTCTTAATCCCAGGGTACCCACCAATCCTTATTGTCCCCTCACATTGTTTAGTTCCTTCAGGAATTTTTGTTAATTAAACTCATAATGGTGTCAGGATTTTGAGTTTATTCTATCATCTCTTTGAATTTATTCTTTTATATATTTTATTGTCTTTTTGGAGGATGTTGTAAATAAACACATTACATTGAAATAACATTTTTCTGTGCAGATAAAAATTGGAAATTTACAACGTAGTATTATTTTATTTTCTGTTCCTTAAAATATTGCTTAGTGAGGCTTGTTTATATTTTTACACTGATTCCAGATGTAAGACAGCCAGTAATTGGTATAGTATTTTGGAGCTTCAAACTCCTGGTGCTTAAACATTCCCATTCTTTCCTTGCTATCTTACTAAATTTGGCATTTTAATTGATCATTCCTCCCCCAACATTCAGAACTTCTCACTGTGCTTTCTATTGACCACTAGCATACTTTCTTCTCTCTAATATTTTCTTTTATCTATCTTTTTATCCTCAGAGAACTCTTACTAATTGAATCTTCTCACAGTGAAACCTTACAATAGATCTTCCGTCATTTCTGGATCTTGAACAACTGGGTATAGAATCAATGAGTCAGTGAAAAGAGGATGAAGCCCTGTGGTTCTGTTTTAGGCTTTTTAAGGACAGAATATTTGTGTCTTTTTGTCTTTGCTTCTTAGGTCTTCAGAATGCTAGGTAAAGCAGAAGTCAGGGATCACCAAAAACAAAACAAAACAAAACAAAAAAAACCCCAAACACCTAAATACAAAGAAACGGTAGTAATTTTTTGAAATTTTCTGAAACTAGTTGTCCTCCATTACCTGTGGCTTATATAATAGGTAGTCTATTTTTGTATTTCTCTGTGATTTTCTTTTACTCTGCTCAAAGATGGCTTGCAAATTTCCTTCAGATTGTTACATGGTCTGAGCAATTGACCTCTACTTGATCATTTCTAAGGTGGATAGAATGATTTTGAGTAATTTGGCTCTTTCAATTTTTTTTTTAGAGTGAAAGAAATGAAGACAACTATTTGTAGCCTGAGTCCTAGTTGGAAAATTTTGTTTTGTTTTTTTTTTTCTCCCATCCCACCAAATGTTCTATTTTCTCTCATTCCAGTGATTATTAAACACATTTAAACACTCCTGGGTTTAGTGAGAATTAGTGAATTAAACTGGGCACCTCACACTAAACTGGGAACCTCTACATTATTATAGCTGATTCATGTTATACTTACTCTATGTCAGCAGACCAGTCTGTTTCCTCCCATTATTAAAATTTAGATTTAGGGGCTGGGGTTGTGGCTCAGTGGTAGAGCACTTGCCTTGCATGTGTGAGGTGCTTGGTTCTATTCTCAGCATCACATATAAATAAATAAATAAAATAAAAGTTCAACAACAACAACAACAAACATTTAGATTATAAAAATCTTGTGAACCTCTTTTATTATCAAACACCACTGGCATAATTATTTCCCTTTATTTCCAAATGCAAAGAGAGATGAACAGTAATTTTTAATAATGATGGTATGAAGAAAATACAGAGGCAAAATTATGTAACTAAAAAGTAATAAAACATATTAATCTAAAAATTTAAAGAGTGTGATATAACAAAGTTATCAGAAATAGATTTTCAAGAAATGGAGGTAGGTGATATCTAAAGATATTTGCCTTACTGTTACTAATAATAGGGAAAGCAGGATGTTACATAAGCATAATTAAAACATGTCTTATTTCTGTTTTTGATAGTACCAATACATAATAGTCATTTCACACACATTTAATAAATATAAAGTTAAAGTACCCAATCTCAAAGAGTGTAGTTTACAGCTTCAGGTTTATAATAAAATGTTTCTGGTTCAGTGGAGAAGAGATATTTTAATACATGATTTACATACATGTAACTGTACACTTTTAAATGAAATTTGCTATTATAATCACTTAATCTTGCAACTGAAATTTATAATATATAATTTTTTGTTATACAAATGAATATTGTCTTAATTTCTTTTTAAAAATAGTTTTATATGAGCAATGTCGTAATTGCATATAAAAGTAATAAAGTTATGCTTACATCCCAATGAGAACATATTAGTTACTCATTTTCACAGTGTCTGTAGAAGACACCTCCTGGGATATATAAAGTATAAATATTTGTACTTGTCTTGAGATCAAACAGAAGATCTATGGAGGCTCTGGGAAGTGAGGATCTTTCTTTGATTTTTATACTCATTGGATAACTTTGAAATGAAATTGGAAGCACAGACAACGAAACTCTAAGAAATTAACTTCCAGATATTCTGATTTTTTATTTATTTCATTTATTCTTTGACAATGTCTTTACTAATTTATTGTCAAGAAATTATTATATTATATGAGATGAGATGAAACCATTTATAGATATCTTAATTGTTTTTCTGATGGTTTCAAAGTTAAATTTGTTTAATCTATGAAAATCTTTGAGAACTTTAAAGACTTTATTTTCATTTGATATATTCCACTTAAGTCATCTTATGTCTACTTTTTTTATCCCACACCCTAACTCACAATTAGATCGCATTTATAAAGCTTCACTAGTTTGCTCCTTCACTCCTATTATTTTTACTTGAAGGAGAAAAATAACAGAAAATTTAAACTGACTGAACATTATTGTGTAAATAAAAAGATATATACTCTCTGAGAACATTTCCTGAATTATTGCAAAATTTCATCATGTTTCAGAATTCTCATATATTTACATAAAATAGTTCATTTACTCATTTTACAGGTTAAATACTATAATCTCTGTCCTATTTTAGGTTCACATGTTAGATGAATATTGGCAAGAATAGGTTGCACACACACAAAAAAACTACATGTATATAAGAAACTTATAGTGTCTGTTGAAATAACATTAGATTGGGAAAAAATGTTGAATCTGAATACAGTTGATCTAATTCTGTTAAACAAATCTTTTGACATGGATATATCTACAGTTTTTAAGGATTTAATCTGTCTCTGATCTTTAACAAAATTCTTGCTACTACTAATATACTTCTAACTCCTCTTGGTTTTTCTTGGAAAGTCTTGTCAGAAAGATCTTCCTTACTCTGGTGTTAGCACATGTGTCCTCATACTATTCTTCTCATTTGAATCATTCACATCAGTCTTAGCTTCACTTTCCTGTCTGTATCAGGATGGTCCAGAGAAACAGAACCAATAGCATCACACACTATTTAGGTATTGTAAAGAATTGTTTCACATTATGAAGGCTGAGAAATCCCATAGTCTGTAGACAGCCAGCTAGAGACACCGAGGAGCTGATGGTACACATAATGATCTGAGATCAAAGACCTTGTAACCAAAAGAGCTATTGGTATACCTCTCAGTTCCAACCCAACCAGAAGAGAGTAAATTTTTCTACATCTTGTTCTGTGCAAAGCCTCAGTGGATTGGCTGAGGACCATACTTGTTGAGGACTGGAGCATGTGTGGGGAATCTGCTTGACTCAGTCTAACCAATTCAAATTCTAATCTTATCCAGAAACTTTCTCACTCACATACTCAGAACCAATGTTTTTTTTTTTTAAGAGAGAGTTGAGAGTGAGAGTGAGAGTGAGAGAGAGAAAGAATTTTTTAATATTTATTTTATTTTAGTTATCGGTGGACACAACATTCTTGTATGTGGTGCTGAGGATCGAACCTGGGCCGCACGCATGCCAGGCGAGTACACCACCGCTTGAGCCACATCCCAAGCCCTCAGAACCAATGTTCACCAAATAGCTGGACATCCCATGACTCATCCAAGTACTTCCCTTAAAATTAGTCATCACAGCGCTGAAATTTATTATCCACTAGACTGAAGTGTGAGTACTCTGGGATTTGTCTTGTTTCCTAATGACAATTATAAAATTGGGTCTTTGGTCCTTCCAAGTGTCACAGATTCAGTTCATTTTCCTCCAACTTTTTTGTAGTGTAAGCATTCTTCTAGGAGCAAGTTAGGTTCCACTTCTCAATGGATGTCAGCTGCACAGTTCTGCCTACTCTGAGCTCCAAGGGTAATCTTCCACACAGGGTAGGTCTTGATTTTGTTCTATCTTCAATGTTCCTTCACTAGTGCATATACATTGGAGAAGATTGCAAACTTCTTGAAGTTGTTAAATTTAGGATGCTTTGTATTACTTTTTTATTTTAACATATTATTTGAATTACAGAAATTTAGGTCTACCTAATTAAAATATAACATTCACACAAATACTATATCATAGAACATAGGAGTTTGAGGAAAGTTTGGATACATTGGGGAATCTCTTTCTTTCCTTAAAACTAAGCCTAGTTCTACAACCAGAGGATACATGCATTCTTATTTCTACCAAATTTATTCCTTGATTTCTTTCTATTTTCTACCCAAGTAAATTAAATTATTTAATTCAGAAAATAATCTCTCTTTTCCTTAGTTCCTTACATGTCTTAAGCCCTTAATGTCAAACATCTTCCTACATTGAAGGACTTATAATGAGTCTTTTTGCTTTCTAGAGACTTAGGAGATTCAAAATTAGACCAACCTCAAAAACTGAGAAACCTTCCTGCTTTCAGCAATGAAGGCAATGAGGAGCCATTAGAGGCTATTGAACATAAGAGTAAAAGGATGTAACTGATATTTTGAGAATATTATCACACTTAGAAAAATCAAAGGTCTATTTTACCAAGTATAGAGTGTTCCAAGCAAGAAGTGATTGGTGTTTCAACTAGAAAATAAAAGGAGAGGTAAATCAAAGAGATCATTAAAGGAAAAGCAAAAGAACATTGTTACTAATTTCATTTGAAGGAAAGAGAGACAAGTAAAAAATAACTTACATGAATGCATGATTCTAGGACTCTAATTTCAGATATGATTATATGATGTCATTGAAATAAACACCAGCAGACTTAATCTTGAGTCACCAAAGAATATAATTTATCTTACATTGTAAATTTACTAAAAGAGTATCTATGATACTGAATATGGTTTTTGTTTTTCTTCAAAATAACACTAATGTATGCCTACCATTTGGTCAAATGTTTTATAGGTTAATCAGTGGAAAGATAAGTTAGAATGTTCACTTTTTTCTCTGAACTCCGTTTCTCAGATACTTATTCTGATAAGGTTAAAAGATAGTCTAACCTATTTTTTCCTGGAATAACTAACACCATCTTTCACAAACATGATTAGAGGACTTTTTTTTCCTTCAGGCAGGAGAATTATTTACCTATGTATATTTCTCAGGGTAAAGGATATATATATGATTTTATGGTACTAAAGCTAATGAAAACAAAAATTTGCAATGTTAAAGGAGGATAATAAATGAATATTTATGGGAATATTTTAATTACTATTTAAAACTCTTAATAAATAGCTTTATTCACATATTAGTAATTGATGTCAATACTATAACTTTACATTGAGCATATGTATAGAAACTTCAAGCTTGAAGTTTCTGTAAATATTTTTTAAATTTATAGTTGTAGTTTGTCATTATACCTTTCTTTTATTTATTTATGTGGTGCTGACGATCATACCCAATATTCCATGCATGCAAGGCAAGTGCTCTACCTCTGAGCCACAACCCCAGCCTATGAATAAGATTTAAAGACAATCTAGAATTGTATCTAGAAATAGAAACCTGACAGATATCTATCCCTTAAGTCTAGTTTCATGTCTAATCCTAACTCTAGATAAAACAAGATAAATGTATGGGCAAAAACAAGAACCAGGTAAAAAAAATTTTCTCTTCTGGAAAGTGAAGCAGAAAAATTCCTTCCATTTGTGGAAATGTGTGGAATAGGATAATAGGTTCCTTCCCTATGATTTAAGAATCATATTAATATCTTAACTCACAGCATTCAATCAAGAGGAAAGTGATATTTTAATACTTGAGAAACAAAGTTAAAAACAAAAGGAGAGGCCAGGTGCCATGGTGAATGCCTGTAATCCCAGTGACTCCGGAGGCTGAGGCAGAAGGTTCACAAGTTCAAATCCAGCCTCAGCAAAAACAAGGCACTAAGCAACTCAGTGAGATCCTGTCTAAATAAAATAAAAAATAGGGCTGGGTATGTGGCTCAGTGGTAACTATATCTGGGTTCAATCCTCAGTACTCAAAAAATAAACAATAAAAAATAAATAAATAAAAGGAGATGAAAGGTTATATAGTTCTCTTTGCAATGTCTCACTGTACATTTCTTGAAGTCTATTATTTTGATTTGCCATAGAATCATGTTAGAAGTGAGACTGACATAATGAAATATCTAAATGTGCTCTGTGATGTATCCTCATTCATTATAGCTTAGTATACTGATAATTTAGCTTCACTTAATACAGTGGAAAATGTTGCTATAAATTTACCAGTTGGATTCAATTTAAGTAACTTTAATGACTTTATATAACAATTAGGCAATAAACTTTTTATATGGAATAAAATTATTATGTACTAGCTAAATTTTACATAATATTTGTATTGTTGTTATTATAATAGCTAAATTGTTTTCCTCATAAAAATTTCCAGATTTTAGACATTATTGTCAATAATTGCACATTTTATGTATGTTTTTAAAGACTCTCTTATAGTTTCCAGATATTAGAGAAACTTGGATCTATCTACATTTTAAAGATTATAAAGCTACAGTCATATGTTTAAAATCAATGTTTGTAACTTATTAACTATCGATGGGTTAATGTAAGAGAAACTTTCAAATACAATAATTGCACTTTCTTTTTCCTTGAAAAAGTTTCATTTTGAAGCTTCAGTTGAAGATTCTACTCTTTTGTTGATTCACCAAAGAAATTATGCTTTTAAAATGTGCTTTTAAATTCACTGTTTTTTTCCTTACTATCCCTGGGATAGATAACATTTCTTGTTTTTAACAAATGGATCTTTTCCCGAACATATACAATGAAAATTACATATAATTTGATTCATGAACATATTGTTACTAACAACTAAACCCATCCTCTCTGCAAAGCCAGACTTTATGACCAATGAAATGTGATATTTGTTATACATGGGTTGAGAAATTTAAGAACTGATTAGGTTGGTTCCACAGTCAAGCTATTATGAACAATGCTACAATAAGCATAGAAGTGCAAGTGCCTCCTTAATTTCATTTCCTTTGGGAATATATATATATATACAAGCACTAGTGTTATTCCTGATGTAATATGGTAATTTAATTTTTAGTTTTTTTAAGAAACCTCTAAACTTTCTTTCACAAAGTTGTAGAAATTAACCTAAATACCCATCAATGGTCTAGTGGATGTAGAAAATGTGATATGTATGCACATAACGGAGCATTACTGAGCTATAGAACTATATATTTCAAAATCACTATAAGACAGTATTTTGAGTGTACTTACTGTAAAGAAGAAATAGTAAAATTTTAAGGTGGTGGATATGCTAATGATTGGTTTGTTCATTGCAAAATGAATACGTGCATTGAAACGTCACTCTGTACACCAACATATGTAAAATCATTATATGTCAATCCAAAACATTTAGAAAGGTAAAGAACAGTTAAAAAACAAACAAAAAAAAAACACTATGTTACCTCTTCTGGGGTCTAAGAGCCATGGACACTTCTTGTTGAAACGATTAAAGGGGCCTGTATTCACAAGCTAGTGGATGTGGGACAACTCCTTTCTAATTCACACTGGATTTACATAAGTGAAAAATAAGTTTCTGATGTGTTAAGCTATTTGGGATTTTTTTTCATGATATTCTACATCGCTATTGTCTAACTCTCTTTCTAAATTCTGTTTCTTATTTACCACATATAGTAACTATTTAAAAGATGTCAATAATAGTGATTTTTTTGAGAAAACTTGTTTAAAATCACTATTAGAATGCAGTGTCATTCATGATCATTTTATTTTATAATCTTGGATATAAAGTGCATTTATTTATTTCATCTAGCAAGTGCTTGTTAAGTGTTTTAATATGTGTCACAAACTCTCTTTGAGTCCTGGTAAAAGAGTGATGAATTAAAACAAGACAAAAAAAATCTGTGCTTGTGAATATTAAATTCAACTCTAGGAAATAGACAATGAGCAATAGTACTAGGTCAAATTTAGATGCTAAGGAGGAAAGATAAAGCAGAGAAAAGTGCCCCAGGAATCCCTCACTGAAACAGTGACTTTTGAATAAAGATCTAGAGGCAGCAAGGACCTGAGCCAGGTAGACTGAGGGAAAGCTTCAGGTTAGAGGAAATTGTGAGCAAAGTGGGGAGCATGTCCAGGGTACACAAAAAGCATCAGAAAATTAATGCAACTGGGATGCTGTGCAAGAAAGACAGGGTGGGAGGTGAGACAATCAGGGAGGGAAGGAGAGCCCAGGTCATTTAGGGCCTTGGAGACATTTTAAGAAGTTTGGCTTTGATGGTAGATTGGGGCCCATTAGAATTTTTGAGCCTGGAAATGACATGATATAAATGAGATTTTTATAAGGTCAACCTGGAGCTCTGTGGAGAGTAGACTGAAGTATGATAGCACGGAAACAGGAAAGCCTAGAGAAGGGTCATTGACATACAGATGGGAGATGCTGCTGGTAGCTTGAACCAAACTGGTAACAGTGATGGAGTGAAGAAATGATAGATTTCTAAATATATTTTGGTACTCAAGACCATAAGATTTGCTATCAGATGAGATATGGGATTGAGCGAAATACTGGCCAACAATGACAACAAAGTTTTAACTCAAATGATTTGGATGAATGCAGTAGCCATTAACAGAGATAGGAAAGACTATTGAAGGAACAGTTCTAGGGAATATCATAGATCCGTTTTGAAAGTATTAGGGTTGAGGTGCCTATTAAACAACAAAGTAGATATGTCAAGTCTCTTGAATATACAGATCATTAATTCACGGGGGAGTCCAGGGAGAAGTTACAGTTTTAGGAGGTGTCAGTATAGGATATTTGGAGACATAACCTGGGTGGCATCATCAATATAATGACTGAATAGAGAATGCCGTTCATTCTTGACCATTTTATTTTATAATCTTGGATTAAATTGATACCAGGAAAATTCCAAACTTTAGAGGTCAGAGATGAAAAGAAACCAGCAAAAGACTATGGTGCTGTGGCAATAAAGGTAGAAGAAAACCCACATAAGTGTCATGTTTTGGAAATAAAATTTTAAAAAGGCAAAAATTTTAGGAGACAACGATTAACTGTGTCAAATCATTCAGATTGATGAAGTAGGATGAGGTGTGAACAATGACTCTGTGATTTATCAAAATGTAGGCCATTGCTGAAGTTGCTAATGACTCCTTTACCATAGTAATTGTGGAATTTAATTTAGTAAATTCAAGAGAACAGGAAGGAAGAAATAGAAAATCACTGTGCGTAAGGGTTTTCAAAGAGTTTTGCTACAAAACCAAAGACAAGAAATGATTAACCTAAATGGAGAAGTAGGATCTAGACTTTTTTTTAAAGTAATAGCTTGTTTTGTTTTTAAAAAATTATGTTTTAAAACACAACAATGTGTTGCATGTTGATGGGATGATTCAATGGAAAGGGAAATGATGGGAATGCAGAAGAAAGAATAGCAAATTACTGGAATCAATTTTGGGGGCATCTATGAAGGGATTGCCTTAACTTTGAGTATTCAGAATACATTTATAAGTGGAGCAAAGGTAGTTCTTGGAAATTATTTTTTATTGTTTCTCTTACTATGTAAACTAGCAAATTTATCTGAGCTGCTAGTCTTATATTGCTTATCTATCTTTTTCTATATAGTTTTTTTTCTTTTATTTTTTTATTGGTTGTTCAAAACATTACAAAGCTCTTGACATATCATATTTCATACATTAGATTCAAGTGGGTTATGAACTCCCATTTTTACCCCAAATACAGATTGTGGAATGACATCGGTTACTAATATGACATTATGTAAAAATGTGGATGTGTTAACTTTTTCTATATTAAACAGCAGAAATTATGGAAACCAGATGATCAGAACAAGGCCAATGGAGGCTCATCACTCTCAAGAAAATGACTTTCTGATGGAGTGTAAGAGTGAAAAAGCAGAAATAATTTTCTAACACTAGACACCTGGGAAAGTGGTAGGTGGCATCATCCTTAACATCTGTCTCTCATTTTTAATTTAATATTCTTACTTGCTCCTTGTTTCTACCCTGTGATAATCTTATTTTCCTTGCTCTACTCTAATTTTCAATTTAGTGCTCCATTAATTTTATTTATTTTCCCCAGTAACCATTCTGACATTCTTCTAATTCTTAGGATATGTCTTCATTTAAAATAATTCATCATTAAACCCTGATTATTTATTTTATATAGTTTATTTTTGTTTTTTCAATTTAATTTATATCTTATATATAGTAAAATGTACTCTTTTTTGTTATACAGCTATTTGAGTTTTATGTGTTATTTAGAAACATATAAACACCATTGCCATTGATACACAGAAGAGTTCCATCATCCTTAAAATTCCCTTTGGCTGCCCTTTGTATGAAACCTCTTGCTGCCACCCCTAACCTCTGACAACCACTGATATGTTCTCTGTCCCTAATGCTTTGACTTTTCCAGAATGGAAATCAAATAAGAATGTCATTGGTCTTTATTCATGACAGAAATTACATTCACCCAATTATTCAGGACAGACATTTGAGAATCACCCTAAAAATTTCCTTTTTCCGACTATATCTAATTATGATTTCAGACTACATCTAATCAATTATGAATTTCTTACTAATTCAAGAATATCTTCCTTTCAATGATGTAGGAGAAGTAACAAAAAGAGTTAATGCAGTTTCACATTTAATCAGCATGGCTTAGATATTAACGGTCATTATTCTTCTGTTTTACTTGAGACTTTTCCTTAGAAGACAGATTTTATCAATATGTAAGCTTATTTTGGTATTAGGAGGAAGAATTGAGGAAGTTTAAACAGAAAATTTAAGTGGAAGCCATAGCTTTTATTTGGCAAGGAATGTACAAAAGAAATAACTTTGTAATGTGAAAATATTTTCTAGGGATAGTAGAGATCTTAAAAAAAGGGCATTGGCAAAATTAGAAACTGAGATAGATTCTGGTTATCTAGTCTATTAGCTTTGCAAACCCCAATGAATTTTTTCTACTTATTTGCTGTTCATTCAATGCTGACCTATTACTGGAGTATTCTGCATTTCCATTATAAATGTGCTATTTGATATACTTCTTCCTGATTTGCCTTCTGAACACCAAAACACCAAAACCAGAGTTAATGCAAATACATATATATATATATATATATATATATATATATATATATATATATATATATATATGAAGAGAGAGAGAGAGAGAGAATAAAGGAATCTGCATTTCTTGGAGTTTTCTATAGCCTTTGTATAAAATATATTGGATACATACCTCATTAATGGAGTGACAATAATATTTAATGTTTCTAAGTTTTGTGCTGCAGCTCACATTGCTTTATCCTCCCTGTGTTGTACAATATTAGGTAGTCTCAATCTTACAATTAAGTACTGAGTACTTCTTATCCTGAATTTTGGTCTTTTTAAAATAAATAAATATATAGCTCTTTTGATTCTGATAAAAATAAAAATTTCTCCAGAAAAGGCATAAAATAGCAAAGGCAGACAAACGAAAACAGAAAATAACAATACATGAACACAAATAGAGAATGTTTTGAAATCTGATTGATTAAATTCTCACATCATGAAATTTGAGAAAACTTGAAATAATGTGACTATAATTGACATGAAAATACATTGCAAACTTTGGGATGAAATCTTTTTATTGATGAATCAATCTCTCTCTCTTTCTTTTTGATATTCAACCCAGGGGTGCTTTAACACTGAACTAGAGCCCCAGAACTTTTTATGTTTTTAATTTTGAAACAGGGTCTCACTAAGTTGCTGAGGCCCTTACTAAGTTTTTAGGCTGTCTTCGAACTTGTGATCCATTTGTCTTATCCTCCATAGTGAGGGGAATTGTAGGCCTTCACCACCACACCTGTTTGGATGTGCTGTACTCACAAATAACTAGGCCTGTTTTAGGCAGTAAAGCAGAACGACAGGAGTAAGGACAGTTGGGTAGGCATCAAAAGAATAAGGCACCTAGAGTGTCTATGAATCCTGCAGTGTTGAAGGTCTTATTCATGCTAAAGGTGTACAGATCATCTGCGACTCAGAGCTATTTTTGTTTATGAACACATGGAAAAACTATCTCTTTGGCTTAAGTATTTCCCATTGGAATGCTGCACTCTATCTCAGACTTGACCAGAGTGAACTCTGAGCACTAAGCTGTCTCTCTCCACCTGTCCTTATCACTCTTCTCAGACTCTAATCATTCACCTGTATTATGATTTGTTTGATACCTTTCATCACACAGGCTCCCATTTTCTAGTATGAAATTCCCTGGTTTATTTAAATAAATAAATACATTATAATCTTAATGTCCTTATTCCAGAATCTATGAAATTAAGTTTGAGATGAGAGTCATTTTGAATAACACAAAAATTTATAGTAAAGCAGTTGTTTATTATGTTTCCTATTAAGCTTTGCCCATCAGATATCCCAAACTCTCAAATATAACAGACCAGAGAAAAATCATTCCTGACAGGTTAAAACCATTAATAGGAAAGTTAGTGTTTTCAATTCTGGTTCTGCTACCAGCTTATTTTTAACATGTTTCTAGGGACTTTCCTACTTATGGCTGCATTCATTTTTAAATGATAGAATTGGGTTAGGACAGTTGATGTCAACATGTAAACAGCAACAGATGCCCTTCTCCAAATAGAAACATATGCCAAGGTCAAATGTTTAAAGTAAACAAGATTGTCTGTAATTAAAGTGTAGGAAAGGGGTAGAAAACTCAAAACCCTGAAAGGATCCCTGAAAAGAGTTCATTTTGAATTTTTCAAAATGACCTGAAAGCTAACTTGCACTTGTAATATTCCCTGCATCCAATTGCATGAGGTGTATGTGAGGATTTAATATATGCAGATAATATGTCTTAAAACGTGAAACATGGCCAGGTATGGTGGCACATGCCTGTAATCTCAGTTGTGTGGGAGGCTGAGGAAGGACATTTCACAAGTTCAAAGCCAGCCTCAGTGACACTGGGAGGCCCTAAGCAACTTAGTGAGATCCTATCTGAAAATATAAAATATAAGGGCTAGGCATGTGGCTCAGTAGTTAAGTGCCCCTGGATTCAATACCTGGTAAGAAAATAAAAAAGTGATTCAGGAAAATAGGAAAATAGGAATGAAAGATTATTAATGGAAATTTTATATCTGGGGTTTTATTTTATCCCACTTTTAGGTTTGGTTTAACATTTACACAAGGATCAATTATAAACAAGGCATTATGGCACTGTTTCTTTAAGCCTCTAAGTATGACCCCAACATAACTCTTAAAAAGGTGCTTGAATCTTGAAATAAATGGCTTTGGAGAGCTGGGAAAAGACAATCAGGGAGGCCTGGGAATGGTTGAACCTCAGGATAAAGTGGTGAGTCCTGACTGCCAGCCCTCATTCAGCTCTACTACAGTCCCTGCCTGGGGATTGGTGCGCAGTAGTTTCTCCTTTAATTTAACTATTTATTTTCTTTTCAAGTATTAAGTGTATTCATTTCAATTCTGCTCATCAAACACTCAATGAAGGCTCACTCTGGCAGTCACTCTGCTCTGCTCTTTAGCAGAAATGCCAAGATGCATTCCAGGTACACTTAAATCTTTTGAACAGGTAATTTCAAATGCAGTTTAGAGAAATTGCAGTTGATGGAACAGAGCAGGATTAAAAATTAGTACATGTCTTTTTGTTCCCTTAAATACTGTTTGAGAAAAAGATGATATGTTAAGTATGTTTGTATTCAAGTGTTGCAACCGAGTTAATATTATTTTCTAATGTTTGAGACCTTAATTTTTGTGTTTGTATCACAGAGTACTGAGTTTCCTTTCTCACTTCTATTATATTAGGAAAGAAATGAGAGATGAATGAGCTGGATAGGAAGTAAAGAGGAGAGAGCAAGTGTGTATAGTAAAGGTTAATGAAAAAGAAGATAGGAGATTAAGTTGGAACTGAAAGGAAGTGTTAGTGGAGTTCTGAGAAGGAAATTTAATGGAGCTAGCATATGCTAAGGAAAAAAAAAAAGAAGAAACACAGCGAGCAAACCCCACCCCCACAAAAAAAGAGAAACTTAAGTAGACACTTATGAAATATCTGAAGGAGACACCTTTAATTAGTTTTTGTTTGTAGCTAATTTTAAATGCTACTGAAAATTTACATTTAAACTTTTCAAGTCAAATATATTATGGCCTCTTGCATACTTTTCAGGAGTGCTGAAAAACAAGAGGGTGCCATTTTATTATAGAATACAGCATACCTATAACTGGTGATATAGTATTTAAATACATTATGTAAAATAAAATGTAAATAATTCTATAAAATTTTTACATTATAAATTATATTTAAAATTATTACTCAATGAAATTATTACTCAACGAAAAAATGTGTGAAAAGAAAATTTCTTTGTCTTTGATGATACCATGTGGTAGCCATGCGCATATTGATTTCTAAAAACAGAATTCAGTACTATGACTGGTTTAGGAATAAGAAAGCTTATTTCTGGGTCTAGTATTCATATACAAAGACTGACATCTCCTATTATCCTAATGGTATAATATTAAGAATGATCTAAAGTTTTAAAACAAAGTATAAAATAGATCTTCCATCCCAGGTGATATGTGAGTGGACTGTCTCTCAATTTTGATCAGCAACTCACATGAAGAATATGTATCTGACTTGATTATATCGGACTGTTCAAGGTATGATGTAATGGTACTTTTGATGGATGAATATAAAAGATGAATGACAAGTTGATCTGCATCAGTGCTCTGCAGCATAACCCAGGAGAAAAGATGCCCTGGGTGAAAGGAGCCGATGCTCTAGGACTCATGGCAGCCTTGACTCTGGAGCATCCTGCTACTGGGATGTACAATGTGATTCACTGACATGGTTCCCTGTCCTGGTTTTCAAGTTCATTGTTCAGAAATCGTGCTTCAGAGTTAAGTTTAACTCTTAAAACCGGTACATTTAATCAAGTTATTTAACCTCCCTATGCCTCAGAGTCCCTATCTACAAAATTAGTATAATAATAGCAAAATTTCATAGAGTTGTTATGTCATCTAAAGTGCTTAGAACACTGTCTGGGATATAATAAATGCCAAATAAGAGTTATCTAGGATAAAAATTCCATAAAAGTGTGTGTGTATTTTTGCAATTAAGATTACTATTTTATTTCCAGCACTCACTCTAAGTTCTCAATAATATTTCTTGAATGGATGAGCAAATTTAATATCTTATATAGCCCTTTAAATGTGAGATCATGAAACAGAAAACAATATTCTAGCCTACTCAGCATTTTAAACATTATTAGAAATTAATAAAATAGGATTCTGCCATATGGTTTAGTGACTAATGAGATTAATTATATTGCAGCAGTAAAACTAGTACCTGATATGTTTTGGAATATTGATAAAATAATTTCTGAACCTTGGAAAATGAGAAGGTGGATGGATGGAGACATTTGGATAAAAGATGGAAAATCGTGAATCTTAGATTTAACACCTGAGTAATCTTGGCCACTCTTGTTTCTCTCATGTGTTTTATTGCAGTAGTAATCACACATATTATCTGAGTGAGTTCTTTTAGAGAATAAATGAGGTAATTTATATAAAGTGCTTCACAGACTGTAGAGTATATAGTAATGACTAAAAACTTTGCTTCCAAACATAATATTAATTTATTTACTAGTGCAACCAACTAACTTTATTCAAACATTTGCTAAGTCAGATATGCAAAAACACATAAAATGTGGTTTCTGTCCCCAAAAACTTTCACTACAATAATGAAGAAGAGCAATGAACAGTCAATGTGCTTTCATTGCAGAATGGCAGGGAATTTCATCAACATACAGAAATGGAATTTGAATCAATAGTAGTAGAGAAGAAGGCTTCCTAAAACAAGACCTGTCTGATATGTCTTGAGGCAAGAGAGCTTAGAAGCAGATGGAGGAGATACAGCCGTGCAAAGAATAGAGAAGAGAGAGAGTTCTTCAGCAATGTGTGACGTATTCAGTACAGCTTGAGACATAAAAATATGGAATGCTACTAATATAATCTGTGAAAAATAATAACATACTGGCATAGTTCTGTCAGGTTTATAGGGTATCTGCATATGTTCATGTATTATATATCTTGAATTCTCTCGGATTTATAGGGTATGTGCATATGTTTATGTATTATATGTCTTGAATTCTCACCCAAATCTCCAACAAGAGAGAGAAAATATTATTTTATGTAATTTATAGATGAGGACACTAAATCTGATTTTAAAGACTTGTTGGTGGTGATATACCTTTTAGTAAAAGTGAAAATTGAGCCTTGATTCTTTTTATGCTTAGCTTCTGTTGACCTCTGAGCCAAAACAGAAACAAACCCAGAAGTAACTGTCAGCAGATGTTCCTTCTTAGGGTAATGATGCTTGGTGAAATATCATTTTTGCATCTATCATTTTTGTTTTGAATGTAAGGTTTCTCATTTTCTTTCAAAATGACTTGGCTGAAGAATGACTGTTAAATTCTACTTGATATTGGCTTGAAAATATTTGTGTCTTCTGCATGATGTTTAATATGAGTTTGTTGAATGAATGAATGATTGCATGACTTTATATTTATCTGACTCCTGGATGGTAGGGTTATTCCACATACTTATTTGCATACACAATAAAATTTTTTTATTTGAAACTTATATTCAAGTGACTTCATTAGTAATATATTTTGATATTTCTGTTTTTTTCACATTTTGCATTATTAAAAGACTAATATTTATTAATCAATAAATTAATTCACTTAATCAAGAAACACTGTAGACCAACTCTATTATGTATAAGGTACTAAACCAGGTAAAACATTTGTCCATTGATCAAATCCTTATAACAACCTAATAAGAAGTGTTCATGTACTTTCATAGATACTTAAACAATAACATTCTTCTATACTATCATTCATTAGAATCCCTTTCAAAAACTTAAGCGCTCTGGTTTTGGCTGCTTTCATTTTATTTAGTAAACATTTACTAGCACTTTGCATTTTCTCAATTTGAGATTAAAATTATAAATAGAATTTTCTTTTATTTAATGAACTCAGTGTCCCTTATTATATACAATTTTTATATAAAATAATGAATTATTCTAGAGTTATATAGCTCTTGGGGAGCACCACTAAAATTCTGGTTTTAGTCTGAAAAAAGACCAAAAGAGTGTATGATCATTGAATCTTGGCATTTGAGAATGTTGACCAATGCAGCCTTGACTAAATCCCAAGCAACCCTTTCTGTTTCATTTCCTTACCTTACATTTCTGCTCTATTTCTAGTTTCACTTTTTGTAAAAATGTCAATCAAAAAGAAAATACCTATAATTATAAATTTTGTTCCTCTTACATTATTCAAGAAATTGTAAGGGTTTGCTCAGTTTCTTCCCAGAATGTGATTTTCAGATAAGTATCTGATGGCTTTAGGTGTCCCGTTATAGTCATTGACAAGGTTCTGTGCCTGCTTTTGCTGTATTTATATCCTTGTTATGATTGGAGGATGGGTAGAACTCTGAACATTTTCTGACCAGGAAAAAAATCAAATAATTATGAGGGTTTGATTAATACCATGATGCTTTAATGGCATATTTTATATCCTAAATGCTGGGGGCAAATAAGTTCCCTTCCGTAAAAACTATGGTTCTCATGATTCACTTAGCATAGAAAGTAAAAAGCCTGGATGATCTCTAGTCTCACAAGAAGAAATGGGTAGCTGTATAATGCCAGTTGCATATATTACTGAACCGCTACAGAGGAGAGGAAATTACCCAGTCAGAAGAGATATGTCTCTGTAGCCTTGTATCCGCATTCTAATAGCCACAGAGTTTATCTTAGTCTGAATGGAGCTCTAAGTTATTAATTGTTTTAATGATTTCATTGATTTCTGTTAATCTAGGTAATGTGCCTTACTAAACTCGGTAGTTTATTTTGCTTTTCAATTAACCTTTTACTTTTGTTATATCATTTTTTATTAAAAACAAAGGTTTTATCTGCATTTTAATGATATGCCTAACTTAGCATATTATGAATTATATTTGGCTATCTTTTCAGCAATTTTCCTGAATACTTCAGGATAATGGCAAATCATAATGGTTCAGTTTTTATTACAGATTATTAGTGATATGAAACATTTTTCAAAAGTCTTTGAATAAATGCTAGAATTCTTTATGTATGACCAAAGGTACTTTAAAAAAATATTTTAAAGACTACTACCATGTTATAACTTGTGCTTTAATTCCTCATATTAAGAAATGTGATAGAATTTTTATTTAATTATAAATTATTTTGATTTTTAGTTCATAGGTACAAAGTGTTTTAAAACCTTTGAAAATTTGTTTAAAATAGCACATTCTAAAAAGATCAGTATGTGTATTCATACAGTATTTATAAACTATTTTACTAGCTTATATAGATTATTTAATATTCAAATACATTCTGCCTAATTGTGCTCCTAATTTACTTTGAAAGGTATAAAATTATCTGTGCATTCATAAAACATTAGTAAAATGATCCCATGTGATGCCAAAGTAGATTCTTTAGTCTTCATTTCTGGAGAGTCACATTCACATATAACCTTTGTACCAATTAAAAACTGTTAATGACAAAACATTGTAATTGATTAGTCTTTGTATGTTTACAGCTCACTTTAATTGCTGAAAAACACCATTTGTCAGCTTCATGTTCTATTGACAGTGCTATTGATTTATCTGAATTTGGCTTTGTCTTGTCTCTCCTACATAAAACTCACATATGCAGTTCAAATGGGAAATGACTGTATTGATTTCCTTAACTTGAGCCCAAATGCTAAAGATTTTTGGATAAGCTTTCTCATTACTTAAGCCAAAATCAATAAGAAAGAACATCTTTTAATGAAAGAGCAGTTTGAGCAACGTACTTCAGAAATAGGGTCCTGTTCATTCTTTGCTTTACAAATCGATCTCCTAGGTTCCTTAAGTGAGGTCCAATTGGTTGACATTGTGGTTTGTCTTTGTGTGTAAACTTGCAGCTTCAGAGAAGGGAAGATGAGCTACAGAGACAGTGGAAAGAAACTCTTTCCCTGAGAAAGAAGGATCATCCTCTAGCAGGTATAAAATCTCACATTGAAATGCTGCAAACTTACAAATATACCAAATTTGTGCTGATATGTCTAATGATCATGCAATTTATGTTTTGTTTTTTAACTGCCTTTTCTTTTTAATAACTCTATGCATACTATATGCATTTATATCAATCTTATTTCAATATTTGTTTTATTTTTTTAAAAAAATCTTTATGCTTATTGCTGCAGTTTATGTCATGTCATGTTATTCATTGAAACATCAGGCCATTAAAAAAATAGCTTTTTGTTTGATCTTTTATTTTCATTTTTAG
This sequence comes from Callospermophilus lateralis, assembly GCF_048772815.1. Classification (NCBI taxonomy): domain Eukaryota; kingdom Metazoa; phylum Chordata; class Mammalia; order Rodentia; family Sciuridae; genus Callospermophilus; species Callospermophilus lateralis. Next base: position 5,151,480 of record NW_027514826.1, on the reverse strand, counting down.
GTCAAATGTCCCATCATCTTTACGAAGAAGGTAAGCATTGGAACTGAGTTACAGAAGTAAAAGTACCAATTTTGAGCAACAGAATGAGTTTAACATATAAAACAAGTTACATAGACAGGCTGGATGTCAGGTACTGTACTATGATAGCGTTAACTTCCGTGAACTACATAAATTAAGCTGATTATGCCTTCACTTAATTAACTGGGAATGACCTATTGATGTGTAGGCCGAGCGAACTAGAGCCCACTTGCTGCACTGTACTTAATTTATTCGTTTTCAATTAGTTCTTCTCTTGCCTGTGATTGTTGAGGAAAAAAAAATATCCATTTACATCTATGACTTACGGTGTGTTTATATGTACAGTGGGTGTATGTTTAAAACTTCATCTTAAGTAATTGTTATTATTTTGCCGAAAATGCTTAGCTTGATGTGATTATGTGTGTGTGTGTGTGTGCGTGTGTATTTGCATTGTTACATAAAATTTAGTTTCTGGAAAGAATAAATATGCACACTAATTCTTCTTGTTAGAATACCATGATGCATGATGCTATTAAATAATCTTTGTAATAATCTTCTAAAGTGATCTCACATTCATTTCAATACCTTCCTTTAACTAAATTTCTGGAAATTATTTTTTACTAAAATTGCTATTAATGTACATTTCTGAGAAGAAATTTCTTATATAAACATTTAGATTTTAAAGTTTTTTTCTCTAGAAACTTATTTAAGAATTCTACTTTAAGTAGACTAAAGCATAAACTACCACTATCAATTTCTTATGAGAGTACTTTCAGACAAAAATTTATTCTTCAAATTTTGACTTTATATATATATATATATGTATATATATATGTATATGTATATATATATATATATGTATATATACATATAGGGTTTTTTTAATGGTTATCTACTTTACCATCTTGCCTTCAATTATATAGCTTTTACAGTTCACTAATCAAAAGGGTTTTAATGCATTTTTTTATTTTCTCAGCATCTTCACATTGAAATGCTTCATCAGATGCTGGTATTCTGATTTTCTGATTTTAGAGACTATAATTATTTAAAACTATTTACTAGTGATACTTAATGTAATAGTGTCAGTCAAAATATGAAACTAAATAAAATACAAAGATACTATGTCACCTTGCTTGGTAAATCACCTATGTCTCTGAATCTCAACGTTTTCATCAAGAATATAGTTAATAGTGGGACTTTGATTTTGGTCTCTTGAGATATCCAAGAACTCTCATATATTTACATATATGTGGCATAAATTTACTTTACTTTCTTTTTTGAAGTTCAGAAGAGAGAAATTTTTCTGTGAATTGAAATAGTCAGGGATGGATTAAAGATTTAATTGCTCCTACAAGACATACATGAGTAATTTTATAGTTGATAATCCATGTTAAGTTTGTATCAGAATTTAATTAATACCCTAGAAGCTCAGGGTTATATAAGGATTTAGCATTTGTGCTATTTGCCAATAACCCCTAAAGCCCATAAAGGGTTGTAGTAATGAGTGCATCTATAAGTTTGAGTCTGATGTTCTGTGCACATATCCCAGTGTTAGAAGAGTAATTTTGCAGCCACATTCAAAGAGTCATTGTTTTCCATTTTACTTTTCCAGTAACTCCTGTTAAGAATTTGTCTGACCTACTTAAGCTGTCAGTCATATTATCCTGAATTTTATATGATACTACAGAATTTGTGAATTAGGGGATATACAAAGGATTTGGAAGTTTCAAATGACTACTATTCTTTGTAAAAACAGATTTCTATAGGAATGCAGTAAAATATAAAATGATTATGTTTTGGGAACTGTTTTAGAAGCTCACTTTAAGTTTTATTATATAAGAGATTTCTACTGGACAACAAAATAGAGATATTTATATGAACCTTGTGAGTGTGTGTGTTTGTATGTGTTTACATCAGACTGAAATGCTCATGGTAAAGTTTTGAATTGGAGAGGTGAATTTGGAATTTGTCAACATGGGATATGAAAATTTACAGTTTTAGTGTATTAGTGGGTAAATGTTTATGCTAATGATGAGGATCAGCACAGGAGAAAATTTATATTAGATAGGAAATTTTATGAATTTAGAATCTTTGACTTTTTGAACCTGTTTGAAATGTTTAACAAAAGTCTTAATTTTTTTAGACTTGCTTCAGACTATCATCTATGGGATGTACTTTCTATTAGTTTATCACAGTTGCTAACTATAAAAGTTAACATTTTTATTACCTTTCTCCCTGAAATAATTATTTAGAATTTGTGATTAAATTGATGCTGTAGTAGTTGTAATTCTCAAGTAGAGATACATTAAATTACTATAATCACCTTCTATAAAACTTCACCTACAATTTTCATAGTGAGGTAAACATAGAACTTAAAATTTCTCACATGTAACATTTTTCCTGGTAAATTTCCATATTCCATTTAACTAGAAAAAAATTACTACAACCACTTGTTAAATTTCTAAGTTTTCTCTATTTTTAAAATGAGTTTTAGCTAGAGTGTTAGCATATTCTGCATTTATAAAAGACAATCCTTCTATAAGCATGAAAAAATGGGATATAATCTATCAAATTGAAATTTTTGACATTTTTTACATAATTTAACGATACAATTTCAGCCATTTGGTATTCAATATCCTGTAGTTTCAGTATAGGAAAAAAACTTAAAACCATTTAATCGAATTTTTATTTTACAAACCATCAAAATGAGATCAGAGGTGAAAATGCTCTCTTGCAGCTACAGTATATCTTTAAATGTGTTGATTAATATAACACTAGCATGTTAAAGTTCATGCTGTGGGGGCACATAATTTTTTAAAGAATATTGAATGTGTACAGTACAAAAATATAATATATAATTTTAAAGTTCATAGGCTTTTAGGAAAATGCTGAGTAATATGAACCTGAGCAAATAGTTTGTATAATCATTGATATTTGGACAAACTTTGACCTTCACCCCTTTTAGCCTTAGAAAATTCATTCTAAAGCTCTCAAATACAATTCTTCTGAGTTTTAAGCCCAGTGTGCTTTATTTGGAACATTCTCATTGTTTGCAACCATTTACACTAGTTCATCCTATTCAATATGAGAGAACCTCTAACCTCATTATTTACACATTTACCTAAGTAGGTAAATATTTGTACTTCCTATTCCATTTAATTTTACTGAAGTAATGGCCTTTACAAAAGGTTCTAAGGTTCTTGATATTTTTTCACCGCATTAAAGATTGTATTGATGTGTCTCTTTGGGTTCGCATCCCTTTACTATCAAATATGGGCATCCTCCCACAGGAACAAGCAACCAGCCTAGCAAACAGAATAATTGGTACCATTCTTTTCACACGCACAAAAGTAAGTTAAAACAGGATAGGGCTTTCATCATCAATTGATTCTTAGAAGCTTTTTCTTGATATTTCAGTCCCAAGGCTTATATCAAAGTTGTTTCCTTCAATGTGGAAACTTCATGCTTCCAATTCACCAATCTGCAAACCCCAAGCATCAAAGCAGACCTGCCGTGTGATCCACGGCTAAGCACTTACTTTCTTGAAGTGATGCTTAGTGCTCTGATTCAGCATCAAGATCTAAAGGTGCTGTTATGAGAAGATAAAATTAGGGAACCAGACGATTACATCCTTTGGCCTCCACTGCGATCTTCCTGTGCAGGAGCACTTGTCTCCGATTCCTCTTTTGACCTTGCATTGTTTCCATATGGCGGCCACTGCTCAGGATTCTCACTTGGCAAACACACTGTTCCTGAGAGACTGACATGTGCAGAGTCTGATTGTTTCATAGGTCAGGTAAAGCAAAAGGTCTGTACAAGTGCATATCATCTTCTTTATGGCTGCCATTTTATTTAATGTCAGAACCCATGTTTTTTTCTTTATTTAAAAGAATCCTATGGTCATTACTCATTTCAATCTACCAGGCTGATGGTTTTGTTGTAGCTTCTCTTAGAAAAATCATGATTTTAAAACCATCGTCATCATCATCATCATCATCATCAATCACCATTGCCATCATAACTATCCTTATTCATATCCAATTGAGACTTAAACAATAGGAAAACAAAGTGACATATAATTTATTAACACTGTGTGCATATTAGGTTTATGTTATTTTATCCAACTTTCTTCATATACCAAGGTATATTTTGTGCTTATGATTTGAGTATATGGTATGATAAAATATGTTTGTTTGCTTGTTTTTGGCATGGGGATCTAACCCAGGGCCTCACTCATGCTAGGCAAGTGCTCTGCCTCCAGGTTACATCCCAGACTTATCCCCAAATGTGGAATCTTGGCATTTGAGGAAACATGGCATTTGAGGAGTTTGAAGGTCATTCTCACCTTTTCTTTGTCTTCTGGCTCTAAGACCTTCATTTGATAAGTATACCCTCCCTATATCTAGAGCAAAGGATTTCCCTGCTCCCGAGAATACAGTGACCCAGAGAATCATCTGAACAACAGGTCTTACCTTGTCTCTCCAGTTTATCATCTTTATATCAAGCCCCCCTTTTCCTATCATACTGCTCCATGACTATCTACTTCATCTACATTAGCATGCAAAGTATATGGGTTTACCAGTTTCTGTGGGTCTCTTTTCTTTATGAAACCCCCTATATCAGATAATAGTTAAATAAATTGATATCCTTCACTCTTGTTAGTCTTTTACTATAGGGGCCTCAGTAATGAATATGGCAATGGGTGAGGAAAACATCTTTCTTCTGCTATAGTATTCATGCATTGCTATGTGATACATAGAAAATGCTCAAATAGCTGCTTAATTATTCTGTCACAGATTATTTAAAATAGACTTATGATAATGTGGAAATTTTAGATCTTTGTACTTTAATGATATTAATTAATATCAGGGTAGGAAGACCCTTCCTCAGTTATTTTTCCAGTTATCTTTCAGTTCTGCCAAGCACCCTGTTAAATGTCTTAAATTTTTTTTATTATTTTTATTGTCATCATTATTATTTAAATGTTTTCTCCATCACTAGTTCAGATCTTCAGTGTCACTGTCTTGCCCATAAGATATCAAATTCCTTTTCATTTTCATGTGACTAGACTGGCCTTAAATCAGGCACATTGATGCACACAGAAATTTGACTGTTCACTCCTCTAATTACAATCCTTTTATTGTAATAATATTGGCTAATGAACATCTCCCAAATACCAATTTTTTTTTCAGTAACAAACCTTTCCTTTTCTTGTATAAGTCTTTGAGATGGCTTATAGTAAGTGTTCAGGTTTCATTTACATTATTTTTTCCTGGTTTGATTGGCCTTTGGTGACTTGCTGTCCTTAGGAAGCATGCATTTGCTCCATACACAGGTTAAATAATGCACCCACACTTCAAAACTTGCTCATGTCCTATCTGTTCAAAGACACTCCTGTGATCTCACATAATTAAGAACTACAGTAAAACCTGAGTGAAACCATGGAAGAGATGCAAGTGGCAGGAAAAACTGTGAATGAATAATCCTATCCATAACAGAATGGTTCTCCTCTTCTAAATAGAAATTTTAAATGAATTGATCTGGTAGATACAGTGAGAAACCTTGTGAGAAAAACCAAAAGCCTACAGAGCTTCTTCTTGATGACCTTTCAGTCTATTTCCTGCCACTCTGTGCTGAATCTCAGTAGTACTTGCAGCAAAAGAATCATAACAGCTTCATTTGTGTACATATTTTCTTCTGTTTTGCTCTATCTCTTCTGCCTAGGATTGAGTTCTCATCCTGGATTTCCTAGCTTATTGCTATGTCTTCCTATCCCCAGATAAGAGATTTTTTCTGTCTGAAATTAACAGAACTCTAAATCTTGAAGCCAAATGATTCATGTAGCATAGATAAATGTATTTCACCCAAGCAAAAACAAGTCCTATTAAAGTCTGTAAGAACATGCTGCTGAGATGGGTTTTACCCAGTCTAGTTCAAGAATGTTGATTAAAGTCTTTAAATTGGATTTACTTATTATAGGTTTAATACATAATACTTCCTAGGAGAGGTAAATAAGAAGAGTGGTATAGCCTTTATAACCATAATTTATATAAAACAGGTAATAAGTGGTGCTCAGTAAAGCTCTCGTACTACTTTGTCTTTGGGAATAATTAAAAGACTAAGACCTTCTGTTGCTTACATTTAAAACTCTAACAAGTGTCTTAGATCATTCCTTGACTCTACTGCATAACACAGGTATGTTAATTTATCATATCAGAAATCTTATTATTAATTTCCAATGTATGTACCTGTTCCAAATATAGATATAACATAACATATTTAACCACTTACATGGGAATATTTTCTTGGATGACACAGATCTACCCACTAGACTGCATCCTTTGATCCTTGCCATTTAACCATTTGCATTGTATCCATGCAGTCAGAACTGGGGCATTTTGTTTCACTGCCCCTGTGAAGAGTATTAACTTGGGGTCAAAGATGATCATGAATTTGCATGGGATTGAAATGTGGGTGACTATAATATTAGTTAAGTGAAAATTGCTTTGACAGCTCAGCTCCAGTTTAATTGTGTCATGCTCATTGTCTTATAGGGGAGGAAGGAAATTCAATCTGTGCTTGCAGAGAACTTCTTTTCATGGAGATGGAAAAAAAGCAACACCAGAGATGTGCTGAAGTCAGTTCTCACTGGATCACAAAAGCAGAATATGGACATTTATTTCTGCTTCTAGATAGATGTTCAGTGATATTATGTTGATAACTTAAAAATAATGTTGTAGGAGTGTTTATACCTTGGAAATTGGCAAACACATCAGAGCAAAATTTCTTTTCCAGAGAAGTAGATTACTGATATATAAGAAAAAAAAGCCTTATACTTTTGTGTATATTTTATATTGTTAACTTATAAAATCTATGCAAAACTTATATTATCTAATTCCTGATATTTTGTTTTTTGCCATATTGTCTATTTTTTCAACCTAACATAATTGTATGACCTGGTGATATATTTTTCTCAATTTCCCCCCCACAATTCTGGTCACATATTTCTAAAGATTCTAAGGTTATATATTCCAAAACTAAAATTAGTTCCTTGCTTATGTTTATAAATTATATATTAAAATAATATGAATAAACATTTAAAAACTGCTTAATTCCAACTATTACAAATAATATTTTAAAAATCTATAGAATTTTCTAATATATGCAAAAAATTGAATTGGCTTAGTTTAAAAAGATTTCCTCTCTTTATATCTGAAAACTAAATCTAAATTTCTCTCTAGACCTAAATCTTAAAAAAAAAATCAGGTGAATTATTTTTCTGTAGGAGTTATTCAGATTGACTATTTAGAAATATAAAAATGTAAACTTAAATATATATTATTTAAGAGTACTTCTGCAGCTATAGGTAAAACTGGAAAGAAAGACAAAATTTTTTTATGATTTTGGAAGCTTCTCTGATCTTATTTAAGCTGTAGTGCTGTGCCACAAAACATGTAGCCTGGGCATGTGGATTTAAAATATTTATTCCAGTGTCCAGCAGAGCATTCAGTGGTCTAGGCCTTTACAAATCTTTAGAAATATAAATTAATATTTTTGGGAGAGAATCTGTTTCAGCAAATCAGTGAAAAAAATTATCATTTTTATATATAAAAACTCAAGAACTAAATAAAATCATTTTGTCATTTCCAGAAATGTATTCCATAGTGATTCCTGTGTCAGGGCTTTGTGCACTTATATTTTCTTACAATTGTCTTCTAAAATTCCCTCCCTAGATACAGTAGCATGCTTTCCTACCCTTTATTCAGATTATTTCATAACAGATGAGATGAAGATTTTGTTATGTTACTTGTAGCAATTTGAATGAGCCCCATTTTCTCCGTTTGCTTGGGGAAATAATACTACTTACACTGTAATGTTGCTGTGAAATTCAATTAGAACATACTCTTTACACATCTAAGGAGTGCCTAGTGAACAAGTTATATTTATTAAGCAGTTATTCACATTATCTTTCACAAACCACGTTCTTTAAACTTTATCTCTTAATAATCACTCATATTTTTTAATATTTGGAGCATTTAACTACACTGGAGTGCTAATATTCTCATTATTTACACAATTTAGATTGTAAGGCTCTTGAAGACAAGATTTTTTTCTTATTCCTCATAGAATCCAAAATTTAGAAGAACCCACTGTCATATTCAAAATGGATTTAAACCTGTGTTGGTGATGGTAAAGCTATCAATAGAGGCATAGTGAACAGTTACATGACTTTACACAGATGTATTATGTTCAGAAAGATTTCAGACTTGTACCTGTGCTCTCTCTTGCACATCACCCACAAATATATGAGCCTTATTTCTTGTGTTTGTCATGTTTAGTTAATTCTCAGAATTCTTGGTAATGAAATCATGACATTAAAATAAGTTAAAATTAATTTATTCAAAATGGACACTGATACACTGGAAAATATTATAGAAAGAGACAAATTTAGGAGGAATAGTTAACTGTTTATAATAGACTATTCTTTAATTTCCAAAAGTTTTTGTGTTTTTAAAAAGTATTTATTACTTATCCATTATATGTAAAAATTCTTGCCTTTTTAAAAGTTTGTATATCATCAATTCTTGAAACACTTTAATTTTAACTCAATAAATATGCAATACAGAATAAAATACATAAGTCAGTAAAAATTTTTAAAAATAAAGGTGAGTATTGTACACTAGATGATCAAAAGAATGGAAGCCATTGATGTCAAGGGAAGTGTTTTAAACTTGCTCACCTCTAATCTAGTGTTAGTGTTTTGCTCTTGAAATGATTCCTGAGATAAGTAGAGAGCCAAGCTAATTTTCTACATTTGTTTGCATAATTCCCATCATAACTTCTTTGTCTTCCATTAATATTCAAGTAAAAGCTCAGAATGATTCTACAGTTATTATTATTTTTACATCCTTTCTAAAGAATTGTTGATAAAGGGTTGATGGCTCATCCATGTAAAAGTTAACAGAGAATAGAACAAATAGGTGTCTTCATAATATGAACACTGTGAATAAATAGGGAAATAATTTGAACATGTATTATAAAGAGGAAAATTTATTTTAGGAATTCATAATGACATGTTTTAACTAGATGTGAGTATATAAATAAGATTAGAGATCATGCAAAATAAATAAAAATAAACAACTTTGACTTATTTTGGGGAGTGATTTAAGATGCTTTGAAACTAAAATAAAAACTGAATGGAAGACTCAAAACACTAATTGTCAAATCTTGACCAAATTCTGGAATATTTACTTCTTCATATCAAAAACAAATAAATAAATAAATAAATAAAAATAATAAATAAATAAAAATAATAAAGCATACCTGATCACAACTTGATGGATAGTTTAATAAAAAGATTGAATTAGGTAACATTTATAAACCCACTTCTAGAATTTCTATGTAAATTCATTTATTTTAGTTATAATATAACAGAGATTTGACTAAATGTTATTGATGTAGACTAAACTATAATGGAAAATAAACTACCTGATACAATATGAAACACAAGAATTTCTGTCAGATTTTCAAATGTAACTATTATAAAGAAATCAAATAAACCCATATTGAATATTTTATATCTGATAAACATTCCTCTTTTATCGTATGCTGTTAAATATATGCAATTAAATTCATCCAATGGTCATCAAGGCATGTAAAAACAAGAATTTTTACATTGTTCTGGTATTTGTTATATAGGCTACATAGCAAAATGAGACTTCTAAGAAGTATTTTAAAATAAAATATTTTTATTTGTGATTTTTCCATTATTTTGTAGTATTTTAATTTGGTTAATTTAAAAATATACATTTTAGTATTTAAAAATGAAATTAGAATAATAATGTTTATTATATGTCTATTATTATCTGATTTATATGTTTTTTATATAACTCTCACATAACAGTACAAGGTTATTATTATACCTATTAAAGATGAGAAGGTTTAGATCCACAGACATTAGCTCACTCTCTGAAGATTACTCCTAGTGCATGAGAAACCCAAGACATAAACCCTTTACATGCCATGCTGATTCCATTCTAGTATACTAGGGCTCATTTCTCAAAAGCAGTATTGCTTAGGAAATAAATATTCATACATAAATGGTATATTGTTAGGATGAAAATTACAAAATTTAAAATTAAAAAAAAACATATAAAACAATCCCCCCAAACCAAAGGCAGAATATTTTCTCTAACATGTGGATTATAATTCACAATAAGGGGAGGGAGGTTAGGGAAGAATAGTTATTTTGGATCAGCTAGAGGGAAATGGAGGGAGGGAAGAGGATATGGAGGTAGGAAGGGGATAAGAAAATGAATCAGACATTATTACCTTACGTACATATATGACTACATGATGGGTGTGATTCTACATTTTGTACAACCATAAGAATGATAAATTATACTCCATTTATGTATTATGTGTCACAGTGCATATTACTGTCATGTAAAACTGATTAGAACAAATAAAAAGAAAAAAGAAAAAAAGCATATTTAGATATATAAATCTCAAAAAAGTGTGTTTTTGAAACTTACCACTCTTTAATGAAAGCAAAAATAACACCTACTAATTACCTCTCCTATAGTTTATTTAAGAAAACCCAATCTCCTTGTGCCTTACATCACAAAGTTGGGGTAGTTTCCTACAATTTAAAATATGTGGTGTTTTGTTTTGTTTTTCCCACACAGCCTATTTTCATGGGCTCAAAGATCAAGGAAGATGTGTTGTGGCAGTAACTTTTTTCAATGCTATTGGTCTGCTAGCAAAATGATGCTTCCTGTTCCCACAACTTTGTGCTTTGTTGGTCTACTGGTCTTAGTCTTCAGAGATAAAGCTTTTGCACCATGGAACACACAAAGGGTTACCTTAAACTAGAACTTTAGATGTCCACCTGGCTATTTTGGGTTTCTGATGTTAGTAAGTTATTGGCAAAGTAATTAATTTTTACTGGTTGGATGATTGTGAATTTCCATAGGGAAGTATTTGCTATATGCAAAGTGAAGGAAAAGAGGATTATGTTTGTAATGTGGAAGATTCCTTGGAATGCCTCTTACTACTCCCCATCTTGTCATTCAAGTCAATACAAATCTACAACAATCCAATTCAAATAGGACTGGACAATGCAACAACTTAATTCAGAAAGTATATAAAGTTTGAGTCACCCAAGTAGGCAAGGGTCTTTGATCAGCTGATATGGTACCAGGAGATATGGAATGGATGGAGAAAGAAAACAGTTATATATCAGTAACAATCCTGTTATCAGATGTAGAAATGAAAATTATATCAGCCCTGTGTATTTTTTCTAAGTTTTTGAAGACATTAATATATTTTTAGTCAATTTCAATCTTTCAGAATCTTATAGTTGTGTCAACACCAGATTTATTAGAATTAGCTAATTTATTGTTTCAATATTTAAGTTATAGAATATCAAATGGGAGACTGTAACTTATCAAGAAGAAAGAACATTAATTAAAAAGGGATAGAATAATACAATATTTTTTTATGGAAGAAGGGTAGCATGCTTCTGCTTACATGCAATTTGGTGTACATAGTAGATCGAAGCATGATTTTTCCCATTCTCTTTATTTGAAAGTTAATGATGGTAAAAAGAGAGGTGTTTTGTTGATTACCTGATGAGGACTAACCTATAATGGTTTTGAATGTGTTAACCTAACTAAATTGAACTAGTTTAGTTAGAACTATAATTTTCCTGCTATGCTTTTTCTCTGATTGGGTCATGCTAAATAAAAACTATAGAGAACTGGACTGAGGTCCAATGCAAAACCAACAAGGCCAACCTAAATGGACTTATGATTGCTAAATGCAATGTAATTAAACTGACAAATTTTAAGGAAGCACTTATCTTCAAACAGATCAGCTTTATCCTAGAAAGAGAAGATTCCATTCTGAGCCAAATAATTAAGTTCCCTCTGATTTAACTCTTAGTAAATAGTTACCTTAAGTAACCTGATGTTAACCAACAACCTTTGGTAGTGGTGGGGTTCTCTTTCCTTTTTTTCTCACTTTAAAAAGCTTCTTTTACTACATTTGCCAGTGGAAGCTCCTATTCTATTTTGTAGCATGGAGACTTGATTCATAAATCACACATTAAAGCAGTTATGTCTATAACAAATATATGTCTAAGACTTACAATGTGAAGATAACACAGAAATTCATGTATCTCATGCTGTGTCAGGTAGTGTATTTACTTTGGGAAGGTTGGTGAGGTTTGGCTGTTTTTCAGCTCATGGGAAGTTTCTGCAGCTATGTTTACTACATTGCTGGCACAGGCAACAGCCTAGCATAGGGATTTATCTCTTATTGGAGGTCCTCTATCAACATCTCATCTCTGAGTCAGGGTCAAGTTCAATTTTTTGACTAGAGTGACAGCTTTTTTTCTACAAAAAAAGAGATTGGCAACTTAGAGATGTGAATAGGCTAATATCCTTTCCCATGTGTTATAGACCCCGCTTTCAGTTGTCATGTCTCATCTCTCCTTCTTGCCCATTTGTCAAACCTCAACTGATATCTTGTATCTTCACCATCAGTGGAAAATGGAGAATAAAAAGTCGATGAATACTCTATTATCAGCCACTACAATTGCAAAAAATCAAAACCCCAGAGTAAATCATTTATTATACATCATGCCTAATTTTGTCACTTTCCCTTTTATAACATACCACTTCTCATTTCTCAATAATCAGAAATACTTAGGAAATCAATGTTCACAAAAAAATGTATGGTCAGGACAAAAAGTTAAAATTGAAAAATAGAAAATATTATACATTTTCTTTTTTAAGAAGTATATATCAATTTTCACTATTGTTTAAGGTAAATCAGAAAACCTCTCTTGAACTACTCCCTCCCTAATTTGTTAAGTATCACCATTTCATTATCAAGAACAAGAGTATTATGTGTTAAGAAGTCTGATATCAATTGGTGATTTCATCTAGTGGATTACAGTTGTGACCTAGAATATCAAGTAAATGTTTATCCCAATTAACTCAATTATATACATTGAGGCAAACTGATGTGAGGTTTGTCTGTAAAGACTGGGAAAGGCGATTGTTTTATCTAATACTCAGAAACCAAAACAGAGATTCAAGGGAAGTGATGAAATTGTAAAATATATTCCCAATAAAAGAAAAAGATAAAACCACAAAAACCAAACCTATTGAAATAAAGATTTATGATTAACCAGATAGAATTCAAAATAATGTCATAAGATGCTAAATGAGGGGAGGAGAGCAATGCATGAACAGACTGAAAATTTCAACAAAGAGAAAATGATTTTTAAAAGTACCAAAGAGAAATCATAGAATTGAAAAATAAAGTAACTTAATAAAAAATTCAGTCAAGGGGTATTACAACAACAGACTGGGTACAAGCAGAAAATAAGATTAGCCAACTTGGAAACAGGTCATTGAAAATAATACAGTCAGAGAAACAAAAAGAAAATAGGAAGATAACAGAAAAAAGAACAATGTAAGGAATTTATGGGACACAATCAAGTGGATTATCTGCACATGGAATTTACAGAAGAAAAAGAGGAAAATAAACAGAAAGATTACTTAACAAAATCATGACTGTGAAATTCTCACAAGCCTCAAGAAAGAAATATACATCCCAATCAAGAAAACTCAAAGAACTCCAAATAACACTGCTCCAAAGACACCTCTATTAAAATATAGTTAAGTATAAAATTTAAAGGCATAGAGAGAATTTTGAAAGCATTGAGAAAAGGGCAATTTGTTAACAAGATGGGAACTCTCACAAGAAATCAGAGGTTTTTCAGCAGGCAAACTAGGGTTTGGGAAGACATATTAAAGACATTATAGAGGTCAGGTGTGGTGGTGCCTGCCTATAATCCCAGCAGTTAAGGAGGCTGAGACAGGAGGATTGTGAGTTCAAAGACAGCCTCAGCAGAAGCTAAGTGCTAAGCAACTAAGTGAGACCTTGTCTCTAAATAAAATACAAAATAGGGCTGGGGATGTGGCTTGGTGGTTAAGTGCCCCTGTGAGAAAACTGTAAACTAAAAATACTATAGCCAGTAGCCAGTAAACCTATTCTTTTAAAATGAGGCATAGATAAAGACTTTCTCAGACAAAAAAAAAAAAAGGAAATTTATCAACACTGTGAAACCCAAGAAAGCCAAAATATAATCATAACAGTCTCAGTTAAAAAGGAAGATATAAAAAATACAAATACAAATATATATGCATTTATTCTTAGAGTCTTTTATTATAAAAAGCAAATATTAATAGGAGAAAACGACAGTTTAAAATAATAGTATAAGATCTCAATACTTTTTTTTGGTACTGGGGTTTGATCCTAAAGACATTTTTTCAATAAGCAACAGTTATTTTATTTTTATTTTTTATTTTGAGGCAAGGCTAACCTTGAACTTGCTATCTTCCTGTTTCAGCCTCCCCAGTCTTTTACAGGCACATGACACTTTGCCCCAATAATATCTCAGTTTTAATAATAGGCAGAACATCAAGACAGAAAATCAATTAGGAATCAGTGTACTTGAACAACAATATTGAAATACAGAGAAGTTTCTACCTGATGACAGGAAAACACACCTAAAGTATACATGAAATATTCTCCATGGTGGGTCATATGTTAGGTCAAAACCCAAGTCTTGACAAATTTAATAAAATTAGAATTACAACATCTATAATTTCAGTTCACAATAAAATTGTGAATAAAACTGAAATAAATAACACAAATAAAATATAAATTTATAAATATATGGAAACAACACAGTCTGGGACAGCCTTTAATTCAAAGAAAAAAATCAAAAGGGAGTTTAAAACAGGTTGTGAGAAGACTCCATGTATAGCTCAGTGATAGAGTTTTACCTGGTATGTATGCAGTCCCATGTAAAGGCCCCAGTATCTCCCCAAAAATGTTTTGAAAGAAGCAAAAATAAAAATAAATATAGTAAAATTTACCAGGTGCAGCAAAAGCTGGATTAAAAGGAAAACTTAAAACAGCAACTGCCTATATTGAAATAGAAGAATGATCCAAAGCAACCATCTTATGTTACATATTAACAAAGTAGAAAAAGAAGAACAAACTAAGTCCAAGTTAACAGATAGGAAGACATGAAAGCCAGTGAATAAATAAATCAAATAGAGAATATGAAAACCAAAGTAAAACTCAACAAAACGAAGAGGTAGATTATTGAATAGAAACAAAATTGACAAACTCTCAGCTACGTAAGAAAAAATAAAGACTCAAGTAAATTAAATCAGAAACGAACAAGGCGACATTACAATGGATTCTTGAGAAATAAAAAGGATTCATAAGAATCTATTATAAACAATGATATGCCAGAAAAATGGAGAGCACAGAAGAAATGGATAAATTCCCAGAAACATGCAACCTAGCAAAGGAAACTGAAGAAAAACAAGGCAAGCCTAATAGACCAATAACAAATAGATTGAAGCAGTAATCAAAAATCTCTAATGAAGAAAAGCTTAGTATCCAATTATTTTATTCTATCAGACATTCAATCCTTTCTTTAAAAAAAAACTCTTTCAAGAAAGAAAAAACCACGTTTAAACCATCACCACACAACCAGTTAAAGAAAGACACTATCAGAAAAAAATTATTGGCTAATATTTAAAATAAACTTTCATGGGAAAAATTTTCAGCAAAATGCAAGTTAGGTGAAATTCATAAGAGCATTCATAATTGTAATACAGAATGACCAAATGGAGTTTGTCCCTAGAATGCAATTTTACTTCAATATGTGCACATTAACATAAGGTATATACTACATTGACAGAATGAAGGATAAACACATGATCTCAATAGATAGAGGAAATGCATGTGACAAAGATCAAAATTCATTTACAATAAAAACTCAAAACAGAATGGATATAGGTATGAAATCAATTTACCTGCACACAATAAAGAAAATTTGTGGAAAGTTCCCCACTAATATGGTCATTAATACAGGAATAACTGAAAGCTCTTTCTCTTAAAGCACAGTGCAAGTGAAGAGGCACTCTTTTCCCACTTCTCTTCAGCATAGAGTCCTTGTTGGAGCAATTAGACAAGACAAAGTAATAAGTTCACTAAAATTAGAAATAAATCAATAAAATCATCTCTTTACAGAAGACATGATCCTCATGTCAAAATCCCAAGAGACTTCACAAAACAGAAAACAAAAATAAACCATTTGTAGCACTAATAAACAAATTTAACAAAGTCATAGGATACAAAATCAGCATACCAGAATCAGTAGCATTTATTTACACCAACAATGTAATATTGAAAAAAAGAAATGAATACTTATATTTACAATGACATTAAAAAGATCAAAATACTTGGGGATGAAAACTGAAAGTTATGAAGTATTTATGAAAGAAACTGAATAAAGTATGTAAAAAAAGAAAAGGTATCCTATGTTTATAGATGGGAATAATTAATATTGTTAAAAATATCCATTCTACCTAAAGTTTTCTACAGATTCAATACAAGCCCTGTGAAAATTTCTATTGGCAAATAGAAAAAAAAAAACACTACAGTTCTTATGTGTATTAGTCAGGGTTCTCTAGAGGAACAGAATCAACAGGAAGAATGATTATAAAAAAGAGGTTTTATTAGATTGGCTTTAAGACCAGAAGCTGGATAGTCCACAATGGCCATCTGCAGGCTGGAGAGATGGAGGGATCATTAGCTGCTCAGTATAAGAGGCTGAAGCCTCAGAACAAAAGGGATCAATGGTGCTACCCCAGTCAGAGACAGAAGGCTTGTGGAAATTCCCTGGAGAATCACTGGAAGAGTCCACTTTGAGGTGTGAAGGAGCTAGAGTCTGATATCCTCAGGTGATTGCAGTAACAATCAAGAATACATTCAGGAAGAATCGAGTTTGCATCTGCTGCTGCTTCCTTGTTCTTCCAACATTTAATCTATTTAAGCCAACATCCTACCAAATGGCGCTGCCCACTCTTAGAGAGGGTCTCCAGTTCATTATCCACATGCCAATCATTCCTAGATACACTCTCATTGACTTACCCGGAAGCCCTTGAATCTTCAGCACCTCTTAATCCTACTAAGTTGACAATTCAAATTAACCATTACAGTATGAAACAACAAAAGTCCCCAAATAGCAAGAGAAATCATAATAAGAACAAAGTTGGAGGCATCTCACTTCTTGGTTTAAAATTATACTACAAAACTATAATGAAAGGAAGGGATGGGGGGCAGGATAGGAAAGACAGTGAAATGAATCTGCCATAACTTTTCTATATACTTATATAAATAAAACACAGTGAATCCCAACATTGTGTACATTCACACGACTGGGATCCTAATTAGAATAAAACATACTCCATGCTTCCATGCTTGTAAAAATATATCAAAATAGATTCTGCTGTCATGTATAATAAATAAAAGCAAATATAAAAAGTATAATAATTAAAGCAATGTGGTTAAAAAAGTAGTATGATACTGGCATGAGAAAAATATGTTTAGATCAACTCTCTTCTTGAATATATAAACAAAGGAAATTAAATCACTATTTTTAAAAAATTCCATCCACCAATGCTTTTTTTTTGCAGCATTATCCAGTATACATCCAAGATGTGAGCCTAAGTGTCCAGCAACAGATAAAAGAATAAAGAGAAAGACAAAGAATTTACACAAAAAAATATTATTCAATCTTAATGAAGAAAAAGAAATTATACCACTTGTGAAGATATAAATGATACTGGAGAACATAGGCTAAGTGAAATAAGTTAGACTCAAACAAAATACTGCACAATCTCACTTTTATTTGGAATCTAAAAATTTAAATTTATAAAGTAGTGAATAGATCAGTAGTTGCTTAGTAGTGGGTTGTGAGAGGGAAATTTGGAGATATCAAAGAATACAAAGATTCATTTGTCTCTCATTATAGAGCATTTTTCTATGCTTAAGAGTACTGTGTTTTGTAGTTGAAATAAGTTGGGAATAGATCTTAAGTGTTCTCTCCACACATGCACAAGATAAGTATCTTGTAAAGAGATAAACATGCTAATTTGCTTGATTGTAATATCTAAATTAATAAAGTATATCAAAACATCATTATGTAAACCTTACAGTTTCTTTTTTTTGTGGGAGGTGGGTAATGGGGATTGAACTCAGGTGTACTTGCCCACTGAACCACATCCCCAGCCCTATTTTGTATTATATTTAAAGACAGGGTCTCACTGGCTTTGAACTTGTGATCCCCTGCCTCAGCCTCAAGAGCTCCTGGGATTACAAGCATGTGCTACTGAGACTGGCCAAACGTTACAGTTTCAATAAAATATAATGAGTAAAAACTAATTTAAAACGTCACCATCAAATATAAAGTTATTTAAATTTCCTCCTATATTATCTTCTACCATTGTGGTTGTATTTCAGTTAAGTCTGTGATCCTTAATTTCTGTCATGTATATAAAGATTTTGTAAAGATTTTTGTGTGTTTGTGAATGTTGAATTGTTCCAATACCATTTTTTGAAACGACTATTTTTTATCCATTACATTGTATCTTTGTTCCTTTGTCAAACATTAGTTGACAACATTTACATCTGTCTCTTTCTGAACTCTCTATTCTGTTCTCCTTTTCTTGTCCTTTGTCAATATCACACTGTCTTTATAATTGTAGTTTTATTGGAAGTCCTGAAGTTGTATTGTATTATATTTCCAATTTAATATTATGCTAGTTATTCTGGGTTTCTCCCTGTCATGCAAATTTTACAATCAGTTCATTGATATGAGATTTTTATTCGAATTACACTAAATATATAAAGTTGAAAAAATGTACATCTTGATAATTTTAATTCTTTCTATCCAAAGATGTGGAATATATACTCACTTATTAAGTGATTTATTTTATTTCTCTCATTAGAGTTTTGTAGTTTTCATCATATAATTTTTTTAATTCAAAGTAAGTGTCTTTCTTTAGTGTGTTAATGCAAATTGCATTGGGTTTTTAATTTCAAAATTCACACATTCTTTGCTGGTATATAGGAAAGTAAATTACTTTTAAATATTAACCTATTATCATGCTATCTTATATAATTATTTATTAGATTCAGGAAATATTTTTGTTAATTATTTCAGATTTTATTCATAGATAACCATAGATAACCATATAGTCTATGATCAAAGATTTTTGTTTCTTCTTCTCAAACTATATAAGTTTTATTTTCTTGTCTTACCACATTAATAGGATGTTGAAAAGGAGTAGTGAAAGGGGACATTGTTGCCTTGTTCCTGATCTTTGCGGAAAAGGTGGTTTCTTACCATTAAGTGTGATGTTAGCTGTTCATGAGAGATATTGATCTGCAAACTTTTTTCACATTTACATTACTTTTGTCTGGTTGTGGAAATTAGAGCAATGCTGGCCAAATAAAATGAGTTAGGATTTATTCCTAACTTCTGAAAAAAAAACTATAAAGAGAAAAATATTATTTTCTAAATATCTAGTAGAATTCACCAATGAACCCATCTGGACCCTTGTCTTTTCTTTTCTGGTTGGCTATTAATTACTAATTCAGTCTATTTAATGGATATGGGAATATTCATATTTGTTGTTTCTTATTCTATGAAATTCAACAGATTATACTTATTAAGTAATTGGCCTGTGTCAACTATGTTATCAAACTTGTGGGAATAAAGATATTCATAGTTTCCCTTTTCCTATTCATCAAATCTCCAATAACAACCTTAGTTTCATTTCTAATATTACAAATTTGTGTTCTTTCTCTTTTTCTTTTCAGTTAGCATGGATGTAGGCTTATTGATTTTATGGGTATTTTCTTAGAACCAGCTTTGGATTTTGTTGACTTTTTCTAGTGAGTTCCTGTTTTTAATTTCATTACTTCTACACTGATTTTTATTATTTCTTTACTTTTCCTTAGGATATAATTTGCTTTTCTTTTTCTCATTTCTTTAAGTGGAAGGTGACATGATTAACTTTAGATCTACTTTCCTGACACATACAGTTAATGCAGATTAAACCTAAGGCCTTTGGCATGCTATGCAGGTACTTTTCCCACTCTTCCACAATCTTAGCCCCAATAACCCACTTTACACATAAATAATACAAGTTTTGATAAATTATTTTTCTATTTTATCTTAGTTTAAAACATTTTAAAATTTTTCTTGATATTTCTTATTTGACCTGTGCATTTATATGTGTACATTTAATTATCACATATGTTTGAATTTTCAGTATTTCTAGTTTAATCCCATAAATATTGTATGGTTTCAACTCTTTTACATTAGTTAAGGTCTATTTTATGGCCATAAGTGAAGTCTTTCTTGGTAAATGTTCTATGTAAGCTTGAGAAAAAATTTTATTCTGCTGTTGTGGTTAAAGTAGTGTATAGATGTCAATTATATCCAGTTGATTGATGGTGTTGTTGACTTCAACTATGTCCTTACTGATTTTCTGTCTGCTGGATCTGTCCATTTCTGATAGAGAACTGTTGAAGTCTCCAACTCTAATAGTGGATTCATTTATTTGTCCTTGCAGTTTTATCAGTTTTTGCCTCATATATTTTGATGTTTTATTGTTAGGCACATACACCTTGGGATTATGTCTTCTTGGAGAATTGATCACTTTATCATTATGTAATGCCCTTCTTTAAACCTAAAAACTTCATTGCTGTGAAGTATCCATCTCCCAGAAATTATTACAACTCTCTCTGCCTTCTTTTGGTTAGCATTTGCATATCATGTCTTTCTCTATTTCCTTTTATTCTATATGCACCTTTATAGTTAAAAAATCAGTTTCTCTGGGCTTGGATTGTGTCTTAGTCGGTAATCAACTACATAATATGTACAAGTCCCTAGATTCAATCACCTGCAATGAAAGAAAGAAAGAAAGGAAGGAAGGAAGGAAGGAAGGAAGATAGAAACAAAGAAAGAGGATTTCTTATAGACAACATGTAGTTGTGTCTTGTTTTTTGATATACACTAATAAACTTTTTCTAATTGGCACGTTTAGGCCATTGTCATTCAAAGTGAATAGTAGTATAATTGGATAAATATTATCAAATTTATTACTGTTTTCTATTTGTCTACTTCTTTTTATTCTTGTTTTTATCTCCCACTCCTTTTTTTCTCTTTTGTGGTTTTAATTTAGCATTTTATATGATTCTATTATCTCTCTCTTTTCCTTGCACTGTAGGGTGCTTGAAATATTTTTTTTCTCTGATATTTACTCTGGGGATCTGGTTAAGGTCCTGGAGGAAAAATTCACAAAAGAATGAGAACCCATTTATGAATAGATGCCTGAAGTTGTAACTTTTAGATTTGTCCACATACACTTTCCAGAAAATTTTATGTTAATTCAAGTTTTCCTACCCTAGCATGGGTTCCCACAAAGGTCTCTGCTTCAGGACGTTTCATTGTCTTTATCCTCCAGTCTGTTTCTCTATGTTTGGGGACTGTAGCTCTTCTTGTGATCTTACTTCCCCTAAGACCTAAGCAGAGTTAAAAACTTCTCAGCGGAAGAGGAAATAGAGAAATGAACAAAAAGAAGATTAGAAAAAAATAAAAAGAAAGGAGTGGCAGATTCCAAGTCCCTTACATGTGGATCCATAAACTGTAATTATATATATATATATATATATATATATATATATATATATATATATATATATATATAGCTTTATGATGCTGACTTTCAAATTAAGTAGAAGAAATAATTAATAACAAAAAAGTAAAATGTTACACTCTATTATATCTTTTTATGCTGTGTCTTAAATTGATATTCTTTACTTCTTCATGTGAATTCAAGCATATTTTTAAATTTAAACCTCAATGATTCCTTTTAGTATTTCTTATAGGAAACCTTTATGAGCAATGAATTCTCTCAATTTTTATCTGAGAATGTCTTAATTTCAGTGTTACTTTTGAAGCATATTTTTGCTGAGCACATAATTAATAACTTGCCATCTTTTTCTTTCAGTATGTTGAATATTTAACCTACTGCATTTTCCCTCCAAGGTTCCTGGTGAGAAATCTATTGTCAACGTAAATGAGGATCCCTCCTAAAGATGCCCTTTCTTTCTGATGCTGTCAATGTTTTCTTTTTCTTTGTCTTAATTGAGCTATCAGAGTTGTACACCATCTAAGAATTATACACTGTAACTTTTGAGTTATCACTTTCCCCCCCAGATAGTTATCAGTGTCAAAAACAATTATAGTCAATTTTCTAAAGACTCTAAAATTTAGGTTTGGGTCTTATAAATATGTATGATTGTCTCTTCATTTCACCAAATTTAGTTTTGCCTAATATTTCTTTCAGCTCAAATTCCTTTCTTTCTATTTTCTTAACCCTCTAAAATAGACCCTTGTCCACTCAAACAATTTTTCTTATGTCCTAGCTTTTTACTATGCCTGTATTCTGTTTTAAAATAATTCATCTCTTTCATTGTGAAAAGCTGCATTCGCTTTTAAATGTTTTTCAAGTAATTAATAGTACAGCAGGGCTCATGGTTTATTCATCAGCAACAAATCTGGTCAAGCAGGTGTGCCTCATTATATCCACAGAAAGGATTCTCCTGTTAGAAAATGACATCATAGCTCTATCATCAGCTTATTTGAAGATTTGACTCTGTTAATTTCTATTTCTGAAACATCATTCTCCCTCACTCTCTAGTCATGAAGAAAATAGGCAAAAGAGCTCCTGGTTAACCAATCACTTCTCATAAGCAAAAATGCTAAAATCACTTCAAATTATTTATTTCACATTCACATATATTGATAGAGAAACCATTCTCACCTGGAGTATTTCCACCACAAACACTTAGGAGAGGCTGGTGACAACTTTATCCTACCACCCCTTGCGGGGCTGATAAACAGAAAATCCTAACTCTGTCTCAAAATAACAAGGATTGTTTACAACAGATCATTGTCACTAAATCATTGAGATAAACCACAGAAACTATAGTTTCATTGCTACCTTTGCATGTCCAGCTTGAAATTAATGAAAAGTAAATAGTTGAATAAAATCTAAGAGTGCATATTTATTGAGGATTCAACTCCACATTCACACTGTTCATACACTTAACACTTCTGAGATATTGGAAAAATTATTCAATCTCTGCCTTCCTTCTTTCTAGTATAAATTGGGGCTTATAATTACACTTTCTTCATAATATTGTTGTAAGTATTAATAAAAACTTTTAGAAGTAGCTGATCTCAGAAAGAGCATCATATTAATTTGTCTTCTGAATTATTTCTATGCTGTAACAGTGAGATTTTCTGCTTTAATGCATAATTATGAAGATATAAATATACTCAGTTAACATATTTTCATGGTACTTGCAAACTACTATTTATGTTTTTAAAATATTTTTGAGTTGCTATAATGCTGAAGTATAGCAACAATTAACACTAAGGGATTGACTGTGACATCATTAATTGATACATAACACTAGTGATGGCAATACTAATAGCAATACCAAAATTTAGAATAACAGTATAAAGTTCAATGAGAACAGACTTTAGAAAAACTGTAGATTATGCATGTTTGTAATGCATTTGTAGTGAACATAACACTAACTATTTTGAACAAGTAGCTGGAAGAGGAAAAATGCTCATAGAAAATATAAACTATTGTATGTTACTAAATGAGTAGTTAATTCCAGTGTTTAGTATATTTTGGGCAAAACTCTCTTTACTTTGTTTAATCTTCATCTTCAAAGTTCTCTTTCTGGTAAACTGAGACAAAATAATTGAAAAAAATTTTTTTTTCTATATTGAATTAATATCATCCAAAAAGAGACAAAAGACACCAACACTGTAGAACTACTGCTGAAAATTACACATCTTGTAGCAAAGACAGAATCACTATTTCTAAGAAGCTTGTAAAAATGTGCAAAATGAATGACAAGTATGCTCAGAGTCAGGAGTATTTGTTATTGGCAAATTCCCTTTATCGAGTACTATGGTTGAATGTCCTCTTTCAACTTGGGTTGAAATTTAATTACCATTTTCATAATATTAAAAGGTGGGACCTTTAATAGGTGATTCGGTCTTCATGAATTTGCTATTACAAATGGATTAGTGCCATAATTGCTCTTGTGGATTTTTTTATTATATGAGTGGCTCCTGATGAAAGGACTAAATTCAGCACCCAACTTCTGTCTTGCTTATGCTCTCTTGCCACATGATGCTGTTTTGTGATTCAATAAGAAGGTCTTCACCAGATGTGATGAACCCTTGATCTTGAACTTCCTAGCCTCCAGAACAGTGAGCTAAATAAATACCTTTTCTTTATAAATTGTCCAGTCTGGTTTTCCATTATACCAGCAGAAAATGGACTCAGACATCAAATAAAAGAGTTGGGCACTGTAAAATACACATAGTATAACAGCAGAAGGGAACCATTGAGTAGATAGGATGGCAGATATTTATCTTCACAGTTGGATGAGTCCACTGACAAACGGAATATGAATCTCTCTTTGCAAAAGTGTATGAGAGAAAAATATGAAAGATAATTTGTTCTATATAAATGAGAAGTCATGATCTAAAACAGCTTTGCCATTTTATTTTGGTATTTAATTATTAATAATGATATTTTATTTCTGAATTCATGATGCTGACTGAGAAAAGTGCTTGAAATAATTTCTAATGATTTTTTCAGCCATCACTGGAAAAGGACCTGCCTCTATGTGGATTTTCCAAATTGCCCTACATCTGAAAGACACTAGTAGAACTTTAAGCTTGATTTTAGTGTTAAAAAATTAGTAAAGATAGTGTATAAGAAATGGACTAACCTCTAGTTAAGCTAAAAATAGTATATATTTCAGCTTCTGTTGAGTTCAAAATGTTGCTTTCCTGTTCTGAAGTATATGTCCAGTGAAAAATTCTTATGCTGGTTTGTAAAACAGATAAAACGTAAACATCTTATTATGACATTGACATTGACATGAAATTCCATTTCTATGACATTACATCGAAATAACATGATTTAGTAATACATACATTATCTTAAAGTGCCTGAATCTATCATTTGGTGGTCAATATATTATGATTTTAATGTTGGCAATTATACATCAGAGTTTATTAGGAGATAAGCAAATAAATGGTTTGATCAATGACAATTTTCCCAATACATGGATTCTACTTCCCACTCTCTGGGAGAAAACTACTCTGACATACATGTATCCGTTATCTATTACAACTGTATAAGAGATTACAAATATATAGCCCCTTTAAATAACATTCATTTCTTATCTCCAAGATTCTGTAAATCAGAATTCTAGGCAATGCTTAGCTGGTATTTCTGCTTAGGGTTTCATAGGGTGGCAATCAAGTCCCCTGCCAACCTTTTTTCCTATAGGGAGGCTTTTTTGAGGGAGAATCTGATTCAGGTTATTAGAAGAATTTATTTTCTTGCAGCTATATGATTGAGGTCTCAGTTTTGTTTCCTTCCTTCCTTCCTTCCTTCCTTCCTTCCTTCCTTCTTCTTTTCTTTCTTTCTTTCTTTCTTTCTTTCTTTCTTTCTTTCTTTCTTTCTTTCTTTCTTTCTTTCTTTCTTTTTTTCTTTCGTGCAGGGGATTGAACTCAGGGGCACTCTACTATGGAGCCACATTCCCAGCCCTATTTTATATTTTATTCAGAGACAGGGTCTCACTGAGTTGTTTAGCACCTTGCTTTTGCTGAGGCTGGCTTTGAACTTGCAATCCTCCTGCCCTAACCTCCTGAGCCACAGGGATTACAGGTGTGTACCACCGCACCCAGCTGTGGTCTCAGTTTTCTTGCTTGCTGTCATTCAGGAACTGATCTCAGCTTTTGGAGCCCACAATCAGGTCTTTGTCTTTGGCATGTTCTCTCCTTCATAGGTAATCTCACAAATGGAGCTCACTGTTTAAAGGATATAAGGAGAATCTCTCTTTTAATTATCTTCAAATCTACTTATCATGGGCTTTAGTTATATTTTTAGTAATATTTTTAAAACCCCTCCCCTTATAGTATAACAGAATATAATCATAAGTGATACCATTACCATCTTTTTCATATGCTGTTAGATCTCAGATTCTGCCTTGACTCAAAGGGAGATTACACAAAAGTGTGGATAGTGAGGTGGGAGCTCTTAAAATTTAATCTACCCATACATCACTTGGTATTTGAAAGCCATACGTTTTAATATTTCAAAGTCATGAATTCAGGACATAGTATTATCATCTCGGTATGTCTCCATAGTTTCAGGACCCCCTTTCCTTCTCAATATCTTTGCTCTTTGGCAGAATTATTAATGGTGAACTGCTGCTATGTTTTGTTGTGACATAAAATTGTAAATTGGGATTTCTAACTCTAATATCAGAGAATATGGTTAATCATGAGCAAGTTAGAATAAGGTAGCACTAAAGTTTATCAACTTTTCAACCTAGCAAGGTTTAAAGATATCAAAAACATTCAAAAGTTTTAAAACAGAAAATGATAAACATATTTGAAAACACATGGAGAAAATAAACATCCATAAGTAGATAAGTGGCTTTTTCCCCAGGTACGTTTTCTATAAACACACGATGTGTTTATATTCTTAAATTTTTAAAAAAATTGGTATTATAATTGTTTTTTTCAGATTTGATTTTGACAAATCTATACTCACAGACTAATAGCCCATCTTTTATTTACTTTTTTATTGTCATTTGTCTACACATTTTCATGGACTATTTCTTGAGCATCATAAAATTTTCAATTTTAAAATCATTAAATTTATGTGCATAATTTAAGAAATAATACCAGTGAAACAAAGTTAATGACCCTGAATCAGATCTCACACATCACCATTAATGAATGGAAAAAATATTGTACAGTGTGAATTAATTTGAGAAGTACAGTTTAAAAAATCTTTAGTAACATAGCAGGGAATATCTTTCTAAAATTCAATACACTGGTTCTATTTTTAAAAATTCTTTTATCATGAAATGTGTTTTTTTAATGATTTTTAGCTGGTGCCTTATAATTACACATGATAGTGGGATTCATGGTGATGTATTCACATATGCATTAATATAATTTGCTCAATTTTTATTCCCCAAGATTTGTCTTTCTCACCCCTCTTCCCTCCCTTTGGTCCCCTCCTCTCCTCTACTGGTTTCCCTTCTATTTTTCTGAAATATCCATTTCTGTGTTAACTTGACATTATAAAATAAGGTTTAGAAGAAAGCTTCAGCACATTACATAGTGTTGTTCATTTTATCATCTAAATAGAAAGGACCATTTTAATATATTTGAAATTAATTTAGAATAGACTGAGATAAGATCTTTTAATTAAGTGTATTTAATTAAGTGTATTTTAATTAAGTATATTTGCCATATTTATCATAGGCTGCTAGAAAATCAGTGATTCAAATAAGAAAAATATTGTTTCCTGGGAGAGTCAGGGAATCTTTTATACAAAATCTTAAAATGTGATTTGAAACCATTGTCTGAAATAATGGAAGGGAAAGGGGACAGTCCCTGAAATTCATTCAGATAATTCAGAAAATAGAAGGAAATGTTTCCCCTCTAAGTGGGGGTATCCAGAGCTCCCATTAGGAGTCACACATATGTGAAAATTCAATTCATTTTTTTGACCTTAAAACTTCACTATTGTCTTTGCAATAGAATGTGACCAATGTTCAAGAGTATGGGAGGAGAGATTTACCTTAAGCAAAATTCTCTGTCTCAGCTGACTCATCTTTAAAATGAGGGTAAAATCACACCAATTTTGTAGGTTTGTCATCAACTGCTTTGAATTAATGAACTTTGTTGTGGTTCTCCAAAACCCCCTGAGGCTTCATGATTCACTAGGTGAATTCACAAGTTTGAGAAAAGTTGCAGTGCTATTTATTACAGAGCAGTTATGGCAATTAACACTGAAGGGAAGAATACATGAGGAGTCCAGGAAAAGCTAGGCATAAGATTTCCCTCCCAGTGGTCATATTGTGATATGCACAATCTTCCAGCAATCAAAGGTGAGAGCATGTGCAAATTATTGTCAACCAGGGACGCTCACCCAGCTCTGGCTACCAAGGTTTCATCGGTGGTCCATCATGTTGGCATGAATTTCTCACCTCTGGGACTGAGCTCAGCTACTTAGACTCTAACCTCAAGAGCAAATCATGAATTCAGCATGAATCATGTGGTCAGGATAAATTTATCCGGTAAAATTATCAGAGCCTGGCTCAAAAACTGAGGTTTATAGAAAACTCTTTATCAGAAAGGTGTTCTGATAATCCTTTATTGTCTTCTTTAACTTTTTCTTCTTAATTATCTGTTAGGAATTTCTCCATCCAAAAGTTCTCCAACAAATACAATATGCATTTCACATCCAAATTCTATAGATGTTTTAAAAATGCTGTTTGGAAACATGAAGCATTTTCAGAGGGACCAGGTGGAAGCAGCTGCTTTACACTTGTTTTATTGTCATCACAGTTCATTATTAACTCCAGCACACTGCACCTTGTCTATTAGAGAAAGTAGGTCAAAAATTTTACTTTCTACAAGGGGCATATAGAGATAGAACTCCTAAATTTGTGAAAGATAAATTCCCTTTAGTCAAGGCTTCCAAGTAGCAAACAGGCCACAAGTTTGTGTCATAAGGGACTCAAAAAGAATTGGTCAAAGAAATTTGAGAAGTATTTTTCATAATTAAATTTCCCACTTATTTATAGGTCAGTTCACTCAACAAATATTGATCATGTTTGTGTAGATTGCCAATATTTGGTCAAGGTGATGGTGATAAAGCAATGAAGAGAGACTCTGTAGCAAATTCTCATTAACAAATGTTCTTCACTTCATATGCAGAATTGCTTTTATTAACTAGCCTTTTAGACTTTGGTAGCTTAGGTGACAGGCAAGAGTAGGTAATCCCCAAGGTTATACCTCTTACTTCTCATCTCTGATGTTCAATGAAACAAGCAGAAAATTTTGTAGTTTTCTTCAATGCATATAACACACTTAGTGGTGAGAACCACAGTCATGGGTCCGAAGGGACACATCCATAAGGAGGTAAATATCATGGGATACTGCCTGTATCTCAAAACTCCCTGATATCAT
Source organism: Callospermophilus lateralis (assembly GCF_048772815.1). NCBI lineage: Eukaryota > Metazoa > Chordata > Mammalia > Rodentia > Sciuridae > Callospermophilus > Callospermophilus lateralis. Next base: position 5,122,412 of record NW_027514826.1, on the reverse strand, counting down.
TAGTGTGATTTTTCCTCTTTTTCCCTTTTATTTTGATAGGAATAAGGATCACTGGTCTCCATTGTACCTGGAGATTTGGCCCCATTCTAACTTCACAATTTAGCTTAAAACATTAGAGTCTGCAATGTCCCTTTATCACTGAAACACACCGATTAAGCTGGATAAAACTTCCTTGGCTAGTCTTTATGTCTGTCCTTTAAGATCATAGATCTCCCTTTCTAAGAAGGACCACATTGCATGTAACGATTCCCTTTCTAGTCTTCCAGGGATATTTGAATATTTGCTTTTTAAGCATTTTGACCTTGAAAATGAGAAATCATGTTAGTGTCCAACAACAAGGGAATTTTGTGCTGTGTTTCCAATATGTTTTCCATATTCCTTATTCTTTGCTTCAATTGGGGTAGTTAGTTCATTTGAATCTGCATGGATTAATTATGTCACATTTATTCTCCTCTTTCCACAACCAGTCCAGCAGCATGCACAACCCCTGAATCCTCAGACTGAAAATTATTCTCTGGGTCCAGTACTACAGGGTGTCATCTTTCCTGCTTTCCCAGGAAGCCGTGGCTCTGGCAGATGACACATTACCACACTGTGTGAGCTCTGTGAAGCAGGCTGGCCAAGCACTGGTTACTTGCTTGTCTTGGTTCAACAACACAGAATGCGCCCCCACCCCCACCCCACACACACACATATAACCCACACAAGTTACATGAAGCATATTGGATTTGTTATAGGCATCAAAGGACTAAGCAGTCTAGGATTCAGGCCAACCCCACTTTCTAAGGTTCAGGAAAGCCACCATGGAAGATGAGTGTTGTTTGTGCCCATCTCACTTGCACTGCATTTGGGGAACCTTAGAAAGCAGCCCACCTTAGACCTTCTACCAGAGCAACAGGATACACTGGGCCAAAACACAGAGTGATATTCTGTTTTAAGGGGGTTCAGGAAGAGAAGCTGGGCTGTTCTGGCCAATTCTTCTCCATCCCGGGCTATCACACATATTACAGTTATTCTTGGGCACAGCAAGTGAGCAAAAGTGGGGAAAGGACAAGTCTAGGGTTATCCAAAAAAAAAAAAAAAACCTATCCTGCACCATTTTTTTTTTTAGGAAGATGCTAGAGTTGGTTTCTCTTGCCAGTGCGTGCTTTCTTAACTGATACTGCAGGTCAGATATTTTTCACCATTTAAAATGAATATCTCAGGACATGGATTCCTGATACTCTGATGATTGGAATTACCTCTTGTTATTTTTCTGTCTCTTTTCATTATTATAATTATTAACACATATAAATTGCAACATTGATGGGACTCGTGGGGACATTTCCATACCTGCACAATGCCGCACATTAGCCATGTCCAGCCACCCTTCTTCCACTCTCAGCTCCTCCCCACCTCCTTCAGCACCCTTCTTAATACCAAAAAGTCCCTCCTAATTTCTTTCTGTCCCTCTCCTTCTTGCCCTTCCTCATCTCTAGTGAACACCATTTCAAGGCATACTTCTACATGGTTAGTATCTGGGTTTCCTTAAATGAGTGACAGCATGTGATATTCATCTCTCAGTGCCTGTCTGTTTCACTCAATATAATGGTTCTCCAGTTGCATTCATGCAGCTTCAAATGGCAAAATTTATTCTTCTTTATAGCCGAGTATTTACCTCCTATTAGTTTTGGTATATTTTATGTACCTATCACTCCCTTGAAAGCCCAGTATTTAATCCAAAGCCATTTACTTTTGCATCTCTAAGAGTATAATTACTAAGAAAGATAATTTAGACGATGGGGAGCATTGGGCATGGGAATTTAGAGAAATGTTTTCATTTCCCCAAGAATTCATAAGGTAATAATGCCTTTGCTCTTTTCTCTATCATCAGGAATTAAGAAAGTAGACATTATATGGATGGGTCTGAGAAGTAACTAAGTTGTTTCTACATACTTGGTACATTTTAAACTTTTTATAAAGGAAAAGCATATAGATATACATTTAGACAATTTGTTGGTATTATCCCAGTGTTAGAACTTTGGACTCTATATTATACACTACATATTATAAATAATAGTATAAGCATATTTACTATATTATATATTGCATTATTATTATATCATGGCCATCTTTTATTTATTATAATTATGTTATGTTCTTATATATTAATACTCTTTATGAGCCTCTTAAGGATCATAACTATTAATTAGTTATGTGCTGTGTAGACAATAGATCCTTTAACCTTTCTTTCTATCATATATATTTGGTAAGCAATTATGGAACATCTTCCTTGCAGTCTGTGCTGCCAATATTAGAGACTATTCAAACATTAAATAGGAGACCTATGCAATGCCTTCAAGTAATTTAAGTGTTTCTTAATTATTTCAAAGTAAACTGATGATGTTTCAGACAGAAATAGGTCTCCATGTGCATGTGTATATACAAAAATATAACAAGAAAAATAATTGTATTTCTGGGCTAGTAATCATTTCCTTGGAAAATGTTTTCCTGTTCTTGATTTTTTTTTATTACAGTTGAAGAGTTGCAACAATGATACCTAATTTAATTTAAAATAATGCACAGATTATTTCTTGTTGATATTTGAAAGAATAAAGAGAAAGTTCTAGAAAGTAAAGGCATTTTATGAGATTAAGTTAAAAATCAATAAGAGTCATTGTTCTTTTAGGTAGAATGTTCACATTTTATTTCCAGATTCCTGCTTAGTACCTTTGTATTTTAAAGGAAAAATATCACAAATTTAAGATGGATGGTTTATCTGAAGTGAAATGTGGTATTTACTGTTGTTGGTAAATAATAGGAAGAAAAAAAGGAAAATGATCTCAGAGAGATGTATCTGCTATGTTGGAGCAGTTGTTACTGAGAATACGACATAACTGAAGATTGTGTGGTCGAGATATGACTGATTTACTCCATTGAGTACTGAATAATCATTGAACTTTGACTTGTTTATAATTGAGAAACAATAATGACAAACACAGAATGCTTCTGAATTACTGATTAAGCAGTGATGGCAGTTGCCAAATCCAACGACTGTCAACTATGATTCAGTTCTGCCCCATCAAGGGCTTTCATCAAGGATAAAACAAAGTGTTTATTTGGGAAATAGACAGCTCAAACCAAAAATGACTGGTGTAAGATTTGATGTTGACTTTGGCAATTGAGAGAGTTAAATATTACAGTTTTATTATTGATAGTCTTGTTTCAGAAGATTTATGATCCTCATTATATTTTGCTCTAATCAGTTTTAGCCCAGTGGTGTGTGCTTCTAGGCACTAAACACATATTTATTAAATGAACTAATGAGTGCATATTGAAACTGTTCCTATTTCCTGAGGACACATCAAGTGAATCTAAAGCAAAAAAGAAGAATTTCCTTTAGAAGATAATACATGGAAAATGTTCTTTGGTATTGTAGGATGGTAAAAATAGCTTGATGGGTATATTCTTTAGTTCTTAAGTTAGTTACCAGATGGAAAAATGGTTTGAGGTTTCACTGGTGGGCTTGTGTCCTATGGTCAATGTAGCCTTACATGTTTTAGGAAACTGGAGGAAAGAAGAGTTTGGTTTTCATTCAGCCTCTGCTTTGACCTTCCTGTATCATATAGGATCAGACCTTAAACCTCTGGTTCTAGGTAATATTCAATCTTGGGCTTAGTGGGTGCAGATAAACTTGAAATACTGTTATTTATAAAAGGGTCCATGACTCAAAAAGGTTAATAAAACTATCCAAATCATATTGAGAAGTTTTAAATCAGATAACTTCCATGGGGTCAGGCATCTACCCAGCACTTAAGCCCAAAAGGTTCCTTTAGCACAGATTTAGAAAGCACCAGTCAGGTCCTGATTGTGAGGGAATCCGTGTTGGTGGATGTAGATTTATAATAGTTTCTCAGGAGTAAAGAAGTCTACATAAGAAACATACAATAAAGAAAATATATTCTGATAATTTTTTTATAAAAGAATAACTAATAGGTAGAATCAACCATGAACACACCCCTGCATATAAAACTGAAAGCAGTCTGAACTTTATAATTGTGTGCAGTAGTGTATTTCACGGATAAGGAACCATTTGCATATAATTTGAATTTTAATATTTGTTTCCGTGTTCATCCTATTTCATATTTAGTATGTATATAGGGCTATACTTGTTGTTTATGATTGTCTAGCAAATATTGATGATGCTGGTAGTCTTTAGAGATCAATCTACCTTCTTTCCTCTGTCAATGAATAGAACATTCATTTGTTCTCAGCTTATTATGTGCAGATGGTATAGTTAGTGATGGATTTATTGTGATTAAAAATGTTGATACTAGACATAGCACCAGACTTCATGGAAAATCACAGTACTAAGGTATGTGCAAAACACTGTATCTTTATTAGCTTATTTAACCCTCACGGCTCCCCTCTTCAGTACATACATTGCATGTAGTCTAGTAATGAGAAAACCGAGGCATTAATATTTAAGAAACTCTCCTAATGTCACACCCAGTTCTGGTTGCTAAAGATCTGCCTATTGCTGAAAATACCTTCACTAGATTGTTAACATTATTTCTTGTATAGTAATTATTTAGTAAACATAGGCATTCAGCATCTAACACTTTACTTCAGGTAATATACTGCAGGAGGATCTGTAATTGATCGGTAGAACTTGGCCTTAGACCTACCTAGAAAAGAGTTCCAATCCCCAAATGATGCTCAGGACCTAATTCCTCTTTCTTGAACTCAGCTGTCTTCCACTGTGCTGGCCCATTCCCAGGAAGGGTCTCTCCCTGTGGTTAAATAATGGCAGACGGAGGCAACAGGGGCAAAATCTTTCCAACTTCAGCTCCAGAGTAAAGAAGTAAGCATCTTTCTAGAAGCTGGGGTAAACCCTACACCAGGTGTGCCTGAGGTTCACCCTCTCTTCTATGGTAGAGGAAAGAGGAGTGCAGCGGAGAAGGGAAGTATGCATTGTGATGTCTAGTCCCTGGATGTCAGTCCCTCTGGATCATCTGGCAGTCAGTGAGGCATGTGTACAGCCCATGAAAAGCTGTCTTTCTAAACAAGACCCCTCTGAAATTTCTGAGTAGCCTGCAGCAATAAGCAGTGGCCCAATGAGGGCAGTAGAGAGAGGGCACACTGGATACGTCAAGCCCTGGGGAGTGGTTATGAAGCCAACCTGAAGCTCCCCAGCCTTCCTCCTCAGCGTCAGGACTGTCATTCACATCTGCTCTGGCTTCCCACTCCCAGGTTCTCTGCCATGAACACTGGCAGTCACAAAGGGCCAGAAAATTAAGAATTTGGGGGAGCAGACCTCAGCCAGTGATTCCTTCTATGGGATGCCTCTGCCCTGCACCTGCAACACTGACTCCCAGATTAAACCAGTGGGGACCAAGATCCAGTGACTTGTGGTAACAATGTATTACTTCCCTTCTCTGTCTCACTTCCCTAACCTCTATCAGTGCTTTCTGGGCATCACCTCCCAAACAAGCCATTTTCCTTGATTTTTTGTCTAAGAGACTGCAAATGCTCACCTAGAAAACAATTGCACAGGACACAGGTGTTATAGTTAGACTGTTGAAGGCAAATGTAATTGAATAACACTCCAGGGTGGAGCTAAATGTAAATACTGTGAATCTTTAGGAAGAGGGGCCTTGTAGGAGGTCTTCAGATTATTGGAAGCATGTCCTTGTAGGAAACTGTGGTTTTAATTTGAACTTCTTACATTTTGATTAAGACTCACATTTTTCAGAGGCCTTGAAGTTGCTTATATTACTTCTCCTTGAAATAAAATTTTTCATGTAGTTTCTTTTCTTTGTTTTTTAATCTATTTATTTTTAGTTGTAGATGGACACAATACCTTTATTTTATTTGTTTATTTATATGTGGTGCTGAGGATCGAGCCCAAGGCCTTACAAGTGAAAAAGACAAATGCTCTACCACTCAGTCACAACCCCAATCCTGTCATGTACTTTATTTCCTACTGAGTATTTTGTAATTATTTATTTATTTTTGTGAGCTTTTTGAATATCAATAAAATAGTTTATTCTATTTGATGGAAAATATTTTCTCTCTGTTATTCTAGTACCTTTGGACAATTTTGGTATATGTAAGGGTATGTATTTTTGTGCGTGTATATATTTATCTTTCCAAATAGATAAATGATTTTCCCATGCATTTCAGTTCATTAATCCTTTTTAAAAATAGTTTTTGAACCATATCTAGAAAATATTTTCTTCTCTGAGATTCTTATAAGAATCTCATCACTTCTCATAGAAGTGATGAGGTAGAGAACTAGTCTGGTACTACAGAAACAAGTTCCTCAGCTTTACAGGTGAACCGTACATTAATGGAAAGAAACATCATGTTATCAGAAATATCCACACAGTATTGCCAAAGGGATTCCCTCCTGTTCTGGAGCAGATATGGTGTTTCTCATGGGGGCTTCCCTTGCCCCTCAGATTCTTGAATAATGTCTAGCTGCTTTAGGTGATTTGTTCCCTCATCAGGGACTGCAGAACCTGAAAAGTTGAGTTATTGACACACTAAAGCCCTCTTCTATTATCGATCTTTTATTATCAGTCCAAAAGAATTTTATGAAAAATAGAGAAACACCCAGTTTCACCGATCAAGTCCCAAATCAGTAGACTCCCATTTGCACCTGGGGAAGTGAAGTGAGTTCTGAGGTGTTTCAGAACAACATCTCAGCCTCTGAGTTCTCATTGTTATAAAAATCCAATTTTGAGCTACTCATTTTTCTCAGCAGTGTATGTTTACTATGGGTTTTCCCCCCTCAATTATTTGAAGTTACTTTTGAATCAAATAGTTGATACCTGTGGATGTTTGAGTAGATTTCTGAACTCATTTTTATTTCATTTATTTCCCTCTCTAAACACATTTTGATATCACACTGCTTCAACTATAGTAACTTCATCTTTTATTTCTAACCAATGACTGATAATGCTCTATTTTCTTCCTTATCCCTTTATTTCAGGTATCTCTCCATCATGTCTGTCTATATGTGCATGAGTGTGTATGTGTGCATGTATGTTTTATGTGCACATATTAAAGACTTTTACCACCATAATGTAGATTTTTAAAAAACTAAATATAGAAGAAACCATGCATTGATTTACATAGCCGGTAAGTGGCAGAACTGGGAATAGAATTCAGCTGTGTCTGACTGATCTGAAACCCAAACACCATAAATGACAATGCCAGAGATGATATGTGTGGAAGAAACTTGCCAAATGGAAAGATCTGAGGAGATCAAGGGAGCAGGAGGGCATTTGAAGCCTAAGTTTCTTGGGAGACAGGGAGACATATCTATGGAAATGTTGTTATTACAAGAGAAAATGGGAGGAAAAAAAAACCCTGTCAATTCAGGTAAAACATCATCATAAGGATGAAAAGGGTTCAGTACAAAGCAGCTGACTCATTAAATTTAGAAAGAAACAGAGATGATCATGTGATTGATAGAGAGCTTGATTTGTACAGCTTGCAATCTTAATGAAAACGTCAGTAGTCTGATTCTGTTAAATGCAGAGATTACATGGTAGGGAGGTATATGTATGGGTGTGTGTACCTACGCATATACCACATATGTGTGTATACATATGTGTGTATGTGTATAATATTATTGTAACACATTATCTAGGTTTCAAACTTCAGCTTAACAGAGCCATCTATTAAATTATTAAATTGCTATTTTTATTTATCTTGATTTACAGATATAATTTTACATATTTTTGAGGTACTGTATGTTTTGATGCATGAGTACTATGTTGGTTTAAAAATAGCACAATAGCAACAATTGAGTGTTGTATATATAATATATAATAAAGGCTATGTATGTGCTTAACACATATATAGGCACATAGATTAAATTACATATTTAATACACATTAAAATGTCAGCAATATAAAAATAAGTCTCCAATCATCCCTCATGAATTCATTCTGTCCTACATAATTCTTGCTTTCTAGGTATGAGGTTAGCAGTTTCCTGAACCTTTCTGCCTTTCAACTAGAGAAGATTCTTACTCAGTAGCCCTACATGATGTTTAAGTCATCTAAGTGAATCTATCAGAAATCAATACCTTGCTCTCAAAAATCTATTCTTTAAAGTAAAAATTGTTGGAGATACCAGTTTCAGTTTTTTCCACAGGGCTCTGTGACAGCTCTTGAGTACAAAAAGCTCTCTGACCTGCTGTCGAACATAGAGCATTCAGGGGAGTATCAGAGTTGAAAAAACGTTACCCAGAGAAGACAGGTTTAAAATGGCTGTGGCTAATTCATTATTGATAGTTTGCAAAAGTGAAATCCCGATGAGAGTTTATGACAACAATAATTCCACTGACAAGGAAATTAGATTGATGCTATAGCATGTGAAATAAAAAGACCATAAGGAGCATCCAAAAGAGATGTGACAAAATGTCTATGAACATAATTATTAAGCATATTTTCAGAGAACATTGTGGACATTAAATCTATTTTATAAACATAAATAATTTTAAAAGGAAACACTTTAGATATATAGTAATTTTAGCAACTATATATATAAGTCTTTAATAAGGATATAGAAAGAGCACATGAATCACATAATTTCTATCAATAAGTTCAGTGAATCTCAAGTAAACCATAAATATCTACATTTTTAAAAAAGCAAACAAAAATAAAACAAGCAAAAAACCCCAATTCCATTGTTAATGTTGATGCAAATCAGTTGGAAATCAGAATCCTAGAGATGCTACATACAAATTTTAAAATGTGAGATTATGGCCATATAAATATTAAAAAAATAATAACTGGGTTTGTGACTAGTAACACTATACTGCTGGTACCTAATACCACAGGACCAGTCACCATCAGGACTCAAAAATGTAGGAAATCACGACAGAACTGTTTCTTAATATCCACTTCAGTATTTCTTGGGTTAAAATATATAGAAAGCCAGGGTATTGACTAGTAACTAGAGAACTTCCATGAAACATGCCATCTCTATAATAGTTATCTTAATAACATTTGAACAACATAAATTAAACCTATAGAAGCCTGAAAACTTTTCCAGTGAAATGCAAATAGTAATATAGCTAAACATTATTTCTTCAACTTGTATTTACCTAAGGCAAAAAATTAATCTTTGTGATTTCTCAGGGTATCTCTGAGAAATTTTAAAGATAGTTTTAAGTGTAAGAGTTACTTGAAATTTTTATTTATTGTTTATTTAATTAAATACTTGAATTTGGAAAGTCAAAATATCAAATGTTGACAATTTTGTTTAAATAGATACCTAGTAAATTATAATTGGCTACACATTTAAAAGTGACAATACAACAAACATAGAAGGTAACATAATTATAAATATTTTAACTCTTTTATAATTGATAAATCTTTGCTTTCTTAAATAATTAGACACATAATGAAGTTCATATAAAGCAAAGAAGATTTCATTTAACATAACTTTCCTATTTACATGTGTGAATCACCACAGTGAATCTTAACATCAAGTACATCCATAAGACTGGAATCCTAATAAGAATAAGAATAAGATATACTTCATGTTTGTATAAATATGTCAAAATAGACTCCAATGTCATGTATAATTAAAAAGAACAAATTAAGAAAAAGAACAAATAAACAAAAAAAATTATTTCAGAAGGACGAAAAATCTTTGCTGCCTAAGTATATTACACAAGAGAATGACCATTCCTGTTATAGGTTGCTGCAATAAACAGCAACAAACAAACAAATAAGAAATATGGCCCATTAAAATCAAGAAAATTTGTTGATATGTTAATGCATTTTGTAGCTTTTTCAGACTCATAATAAATTATGGTCAAATAAAATTAATTTCCTGGTTTTGTCTCTTTTTTTTTTTCATATACGAGGGGAAAAAACTTAAGACAAATCTCTGGATGTCTGAAACTCAAAACTAATTTTATGTTATTACCGGAGTGTTATTAACATATAATGCATTCATACAATACATTTTTCAAGTTGAGTGTGATGGCATGTACCTATAATCCCAGCTACTCTGGAGGCCAGGGCAGGAGGATTACAAGTTCAAAGCCAACCTTGGCAACTTAGTAAGACCCCATCAAAATGATAAAACACAAATAAACCCAGACTGTGTTAATTCATTCATCTCTTCAAAAGAATCTATAACTAATAAATTTGTCAGTTTCAATTTTCAATATGGTACTTAACTAATTATAACTATGCTCAAAAAATACTTTCAAATCCACAATAAGTTAAAAGAGTGGAAAGACATTTAAAGAACAACAACAACAACAAAAAAAACCCAACCCTATTTATGATTATTTTATTTAAGGAACGGGAGGATGTGAATAATTAAGAACAGCCTTGTCACTCCATTTTTGATTTGGAAAGCTCATAAATACATAATAATACAACTTCCCACAGTTACTAACAGCACTTATATTATGTCTGATAATGGATATCCTAACAAAGACACACACAATATATTTCATAACAGACCCAAAGATGTCTCTCTGTAGCAAATAAAAACAGAAAATAAAGGTTAAAAACTTAAAATCGTGCTTAATGATCAATATTACATTCTTACTTTAAAGAATATTTATTACAATAGAATGTTTCAATATACTTTTCTTAATTTAAAATGATATAGGCATCTAATGAGTATCAATGATCAATGAATTGAATATTATTAACTCAAACCTCTAAAACTACCTGAAGAGTTTGGAAAATATATTCAACTTAATATACTGTAAAGCATAATTAATTAGTATTTTTGTCAGAATAATAATTCAATTTAGTTACACACAAACTCACCTTTTTTTTTGCTTAATGATTTTTCCCCATTTTTTTAATTGGTGCATTATAGTTGTACATACAGATTTGGAATTTGTTGTTATATATTCATACATGCACAAAATATATAACTATATAATTTGGCTAATATCACTCACCTGCACTTCCCGCTTCCCTTTCAGCCTCTCATCTCTTGGTCCCTTTCCTCTACTGATCTCTCTTTGATTTTTATGAGATCTACTCCCACCTTTCTCCCCTTTTTTTCTCTGTATCTACAACATATGAGAGAAAACACATAATCCTTGAACTTCTGAGTTAACTTATTTTGCTTAACATGATGGTATCTAGTTCGATTCAACTTCCTGTAAAATATAATTTTATTTTACTTTGTGGCTGAATAAAATTTATATATATATATATACATGCATATATATTTGTGTATATATACCAAATTTTCTTTATCCATTCATGTCAATGTCTATAGAGACTTCACTTCTTATGATCCTCAAAATTAACTAGAACTTTTTAAACAAATTTTATGAGAAAGCCTTTCAAACAACATGTCCAAATAGAATTTTTTAAAGTAACCTTATGTTCAATGTCAATAAAAAGGAGAATAAATAGCTGTTTTACTAAACCAAAAAAAAAAGTTTTTTGATACCAGAGATTGAAACTAAAGATGCTTAACAACTAAGCCACAGCCCAGCCCTTTTTTTTTTTTTTATTTTTTATTTTGAGTCCAACATCTCCTCAACTTTCTTAGGGCCTCACTAAGTTGGTGAGGCTGACTTTTAACTTGCAATCTTCTTCCTCAGCCTCCAAAGCCACTGGGATTTCAGATGTGCAACACTGGGTCAAACAAATCAAATTTTTAAACAGAATTCATTTTCCAATGATTTTTCTAAGTTTGGTAATCTTGGATTTTTTTCAACATATCTGTATTGTTTCTTTGAAAACTTCCTTAACTTAGCATATTTAAAAGAGTAGAAATCAAACTTCCTTGTTTTCTTGGGAATTTAGGAATATAACATTTATACATGTCCTTTAGAGCTCCTATAGAATCCAAATGCAGAGATGCTAAAGGTATGCTATTATAAATATATTCTTCCCGTGGAAACAGAAATCTCTTTATTATATTCAAGTAGCACTCAGGTCACTGTCAACTCAAAGCTAAAGATAAGAATATTAAACTTGGATTTGGGTTGAATTTCTGAATGTTTCATCAATAAAAAGAGAGTCCATATTCCAAGTGATTCAGGAAAAGGAATATTTTAAAAATCTGATAACCATTGCTTTTTTGCATTTGAGAAAGTCAGCCAGAATCTTTAGATGTGGACCTGAGTGATCCTGTAGTGAGGTTACATCTTTGGAAGGGATTACTCATGTGGACCCAGGGTAGTTTGGAGGAAATGTAGAGCTTGTGAATCCTTAATGATTTTTGTGTTAATCTGTATGGGAAGACAGTTTTAAGATGGATTGTGTATTCCTTTCCCATGCAGTCTATGCCTAGTGCCTAGCTTAGTGAATTCATTGCAAAGTAACAGAAACAGACAGCCATCAGTGATGGGATATCATGGAGTGCAACTGTATGATATACCACGGACAATGAGACAGTGAGGAAAAAGTGGTGGATAGAATGAGGAGGACACCATGAGGAAGAGTGAGATGTGGAAATGATCAAATAGCTGGTTGAATTAAACAGGACTAACTTCATATCCTGTAATCAGGACTTCCACCTGTGATCCTCATGAGCTTAGTGTAGCCTTGTAGGTTCCTCCAGAAATACATTATGTTCATGCAGCATAGTGTGTTCTGCAACTTTAACCCAAAATACTGCAGTTCAGGGGCTTGCCTTGGACTCCTAATTAGCTCTTGGAGCCAAAGCTCTTCAAGTCATCAAATGTTTCTCACCTTCATGTGTGTCACCTGGGACAAAGCTGGTGAAAACCCTACTGCAGTGATGGATGACAAAGTCATTAAATGAGTGAGTGCTTAAAAGAAAGACACATTTTGGCAAGGGAATATCTAAAACCAGTGGTAAAATGTGCCCCTGGAGTACCCTGAAATATTGCCACTGTTTATTCCTAGAGGGGTGGACAAGTTAAGGGCAGTGACTTTCATATTTGTCAACTTACCCTAGTTCCTGAATGACGAACCTAGGAAAGAACATTTGCTGGGAGCCATCAGCCAAGTAGGTATGACAATCTCCTTGCCAGCTTACTCCCATACTGTCTAGTGGAAGGACTTCTGAAAGGTGACCTTGCTCAAAGACCAGGGCAGTTTAGCATAATAGGAGATTAGGGTGTTCCCCCTTTAGAATAGGGCAGTTTAGCATAATAGGAGATTAGGGTGTTCCCCCTTTAGAATAGGGCGTATCCTGCTGCTGAGTTCCTCTGGAGTTCTTAGGGTCAGACAGTATATTTTGGGAGACAGAAGCCCATGTGGAGTGGATTTGGGCAGAGTAGTGAATTTGGGCAGAAGTGGATTTGGGCAGAGAACATGGATTCCCTTAGAACGTGTTTGTAGACGGCCGGTGTGAGTTCGGGAATAAAGAATTGCTGTTTGAATCTACAAGCTGTGTGGAGACTCATGATTTGTGCCCAGCCAGAGACTGTGGCAAACATTATTTCCAATAATTAATTTTGCTTAATTCTTGTCTCCAGAATTTTTCTTTTATCACAGTTTAAGTAACTTTGATGCTTTTCTCTGGAATTTGAGGACCATCTATTGTTGTTCATCTTCTGCTCCAGATTTTTCTCGACTGTTTTGTTTCATCCCTAATTTCTTGAAGAACTTTGGAATTCTGTTTATGAGCAAGCACCATAAAGATTGACTCATTATTATGTATATGCATACTTTTCTAATCTTTTGTGCTAGTAAATGGGGTTGCTGGGATTCCAGACTCTGGATATCAAATTCAACAAGTTGACCATGACATTTGAATCATCCTACTGTCATTTTATGGATGAAAAGAAAGAAAACCAGTACATAAAGAGTACCTGCTCGATAGATAAGAGATGAGTTTGATTATGATAGTTGTCATTTCCATCTAAAAATCTAAACTATTATAAATTAACTATAACTAGAGAAGAATATATTACCTAGATGAGTATTAGTCTAGCCAGAAAGTACACTTTGGATAGTCAGAAATGATGTACACATTTGCCTAAACCAGAGACTTATGTATGCCATTCATCATATTAAATTATTATTAAGAATAATTATTCCAATCAAAATCATTGGTCTACAACAATTATGCATGTAAGAATTCTATGTAAATACCATTCTGATTCCAGTCCTAAGCCATCACAATACTGCTTTGTTTTCAAATTGTCATCAACTTTTTTTTTAATGTATTAGGGCTTGAACTCAGGGGCACTTGACCACTGAGCCACATCCCCAGGCTGTTGTGTATTTTATTTAGAAACAAGGTCTCACTGAGTTGCTTAGCACCTCCCTTTTTCTGAGGCTGGCTTTGAACTCATGATCTTCCTGCCTCAGTCTCCCAAGCCTCTGGGATTACAGGCATAGGCCACCACATCCGACATCGTTAACAAATTATACTTACTGTAGTAACTCAAATCATCAGCAGTTACCTTGGTCACTAACTCTTAATACAAATGTTACTTCAGTTTTCCTTTGGGAAAGAGAGTAAAAGAACAGCCATCAATCACAGTCATAAGTTAACAGTGTGTTAAATAATAGCTCACAAAAAATTAGCGTGGGCCATTGGAAAAGGTTATAGTTTTCTTTTATCCATTGGGAATGAACACTGAAATTTGTTACAACCCCAAATTTCTATACCTGTATCTCCCAAATTGATAAAACAGACTAATAATTTAATGGGTGTTTTAAAAGGGGGAGATTATGGTCATAAGATTTTGGTGTTAGGTTTATTTAATTATAATTTAGAACAATATATGCTCATTATTTCACAAAACACAGATAAAATTATTATTATTATTATTATTATTATTATTATTATTATTAAAGCTGGTGGTATAGCTCACTGGTAGAGTGCTTGCCTAGCACATTGGAGGCATTGGGTTCTATCCTCAGCACCACCTAAAAATAAATAAGTAAAGGAATTGTGTCTTACTAGTTCTGGAACCTGGTCCAGTGAACTAACCTAACTAAATGGACCAACCTAAGTGAACCAACCAAACCCAGCTCAGTTTCTTCATCTGTAAAATATTGATCATGTGGTATTTAAAATACTTATTATCAGATTCCATTCAAACAGAACCCCCAATTATTTTTCAGCTACAAGTTTCATTTAGGGAGAAGGCTCACGAAAGAAGTCTCCAAAATAAGTCAGAACACACAATCATAGAGGCTAAAAGAAAAACAGAAAAGAGTTTATGTTGGTGCAAGAACAATGAGAAGAGAATGGGAAAGGCAGCTAGACAAGACACGATGAAGATCAGTCTCTTTTTCACTTCATACTTTTGAAAGCCTACCATTTCTCATGAGAATTTTGAACACAGAATAAAAGTATTCATTAATAGGAGAATTGATAATAAGATGGTGGTATTCACATAGAAAGATTCTAAAAACAGAGTTAAAAAGCTATTGCAATTAAAAACAAAAATAGCAAATCTCATAAGCACAGTCATCCCTGAAAAAAGCCAGGGGAAAAAAAAGGACATAATCTATAAGTCATTTTATACATTTCAAGGAGAGATGTTATGATATGAGGAAGGACAGGATTATTTATGAGTGGGTTGTGACAAAATTCATGAAGTTATAAATATGTATTTCTTGAACTTCTCTGCATACTTGCTGTATATCAATAATTCTTTTTTTTTCTTTTGTAAAACTACAATTTATGGAATGCTCTCCATATGCCAGGTATTGACCTTCCTACCTCATGCACATGACCTTTTCAATTCTTTCAACTTCAAATTAGGTTCTTTTGTAATCCTCTTGTGTATTGAAACAACTGGAGACTTGATTCATTTACCCTCACGATCACCCTGGCTTCCACAAGAAGGCAGAGATTACAGTTTCATTTTGTGTGACCCTCACCCCTGTGGGCTTAACCACCGTGCTGCATTGCTCCAGAGAAAAGGCCGATAGAGTGTTGCAAAAACTGATTAAACTATCACCACCTTCCAAATATTTTTTTTTTTTGTTCAAAATAATGGAAAGGCATGAATCCATGAATTTTTCTGTAGCAGGTGACTAAGAACTTTTTTTTTAAATTAGAGTATTATACACAGGAGTTGGGTTCATTTTGACAATATCATACATGCAATGAATTTGATTTGTTCCATTTCAGCTCCAGTTGCTCCCTTTTCAGTTTCCTCCTCCCTCCCCCGTTCTTCCTTCACTGATCTTCCCTTCCCTGGCTTATTTATTTACTTTTGATACATATGGGTGGAATTCACTGTGGTATATTTGTACATGCACATAGCATAATTTTGTTAATTTTTCATTCTGCATTTCCTCACTTTTCCTAACCCTTTTCCTCCCTCTCCATATCCTTTTTCTACTCCAGATATTCCCTTTATCTTTATGATATCCAACCCCCAGCCCCTATTTTGTCCCTGATTTTACTCCAGCTTCTGCAAATGACAAAATATTTGACCCTTGATTTTCTGACTTATTTCACTTACCATTGATGTTCTCCATTTCCATACCTTTAATAGCAAATGCAAAAATTTCATTTCATTCTGCTGTGTGTGTGTGTGTGTGTGTGTGTGTGTTTATCACATTTTCTTAATCCATTTATTTATTGATGGGCATCTAGGCTGGACCTATAATTTGACTCTTGTGAATTGTGCTGTTATAAGCACTGATGTGACTATATCTTTATGGTATGCTGATTTTATTTTTTTTTTTGATAAATAACAAGGAGTTGAGTAGCTGGGTCATATGGTGTTTCCAATTCCTAGTTTTTTGAGAAATCTCCATCCTGTTTTCCAGAGTGGTTGTACTAATTTGCAGTCCTACCAACAATGTGTGAGCATACCCTTTTCCAACATCCTCATCAGCATTTTTATTAGTAGTATTCTTATTAATTGACCTTCTAACTAGTGTAGTTTTGATTTTTTTTCAGTGTTAAGCTTTTTGAGCTTTTTATATATTCTGGATATTAATCCCCTGTCAGAGAAGTAGCTGGCAAAAATTTTTATCCTATTCTCTAGGAACCTAAGAACGTTAACTGAAATGTCAACTGAATATCTTGTCCTTGATTCTGACATTGCATATAAAGCCTTCAGTTAAGTCCACAGGATGCTAGAACACTGGCTTAGAAGAGAAAGGGTAATCAGCTTGATTGCTGGAACTACATAAAAGGAGAAAAATAATTTTAATGTATTATTTCCCTAAAATGTTATTTTAGTAAATATTTCATGAAATAGATCATCCTTTATGCACAGCTTTAGAAGAGCATACCTTTGGGGCTATTTTTTTAATAATTCCTAGCAACTTTATATGCACTGACAGAATGTCCTTTTTTTCCCCTTAATGGATGTATTTTGTTTGTTTTTTTTCCAAGTTTCCAGCAATTTCATATTAAAACAGGAACCTTTACTTTCTTGGCTGATAGTGTTCTCATTAATCATTGTTTATCCTTCTAACCTGTTCTTTCATGTGATTGAAATGACTGCTTGAATGATCAGTTTTCTACCTCAATTTACAGACGCCCAAGAAAATGAGCTTTTTTATATAACCCGTTAGCTAATCTGTCTCCTGGCAGTGCTGCTAACACCTCATGAATGCCTTAGCAGATAAAACCCAGAAAAAATAGAGACTTTCTAAGTCCCAAGAGAAGTTTTTACTATATTGCCTCTCAAAATGATAAACTATTGTACCATCCCTTCACTTCCCAAGCTGTATCTGGAGGGCTGTGGATAACTAAGAGAGTGTTTTCTTTTGACAAGAGAGATTCTGAAGAGAAATTCTGACAAGAGAGATTCTGTATGTAGGAAATACATAGAGTCATGTGATTCTCCTGCAGTGGCCCCAAAGTTTATTATTTTCTATGCTTCTTAAAAAAGGCAATTATCACAGTATTCTTTGCCAAAGTTCTTTTTCCCCTTTATATTTGCATAGTAATGATATGTATTTATGTAGTTGTAAATTTAATGGTATAATTTTATTTATTTATTTAACTATTTTTGTTAGAGCATTATAGTTATACAAAATAGTAGGGTTCATTTTGACAAATTCGTAAAAGCATGTAACAGTTTTCTCCATTTCAATTCCCAGTTCTTTCTCTTTCCCTCACTTATGGTATACTTTTTTATTTTATTTTTTTTTAATTGTAGTTGTCAATATATTTATTTTTTTTAATTTTTTATGTGGTGCTGAGGATCAAACCCAGAGCCTCGCATGTGCTTGGCAAGCACTGTACCACTGAGCCATAACCCTAGCCCCATGATACACTTTTAATGTAATGTTTTTTCCTTTTCATTAAGAAATAGCTACTGAAAATTACTAGTATAAATGAGTGTTAGTGAATTATAATTTCATTATGAAAGACAGCTATGGAATGTCCAAATTCTCTTTTGGCCAAAGTTACTCTTTATCTACAGACAGATCAAAAAGGAGATTCATGTGCAAAAATACAAAAATAAAGTAGACTCATTTTTATGTTAGGATTTGCTAGGTTTAAGGTAAGATAGATTGTATGGATGATTCTATTACCTAAAATTTCCTACCACCCTTATGTAATACTTTGAGACACAATTTTCTGGTCAAACCACTAGAATCAGAGTAAAATGAGTCAGAAAGTAATAAAACAAGACAAAAATTTGCTTCTGCTGAAGGTCTAATGAGTAATAGGCACATTTAATATAATTTCATTATTATAGCGAAACAGTAAGCCAAATATCACTGATGCTATTTGCTCAAGGACTCCTGTCTCAAACCTAGATCCATTAGAATCTGGTTTTTCTGCTTCCACTATATTATGCTGTCTACCTCTTCTCTCAGCAACTGAATTCTCATTTAGAGCAAATACCTCCAGAGCAGCTGATGCCCCTTAAAGAGGGAAGGAGAGAGCATTTGAAGGAAGTAAAGAGGTAAGTTGGCCACTGGAGCCCTAGGGTTTTTAATCTCTTTCCTGTCTAGAAGAAACAGTCGAATCCAGCTACTAACTCTGTGCTTACTAGATCTTTCACTGAATATCTTCATGTCATGATGGGTGACCCATTATGGTATCTGGAAATAAGACCAATTGAGTCAACAGTATTTTTTCTGTAAGGCATTTATTAATTATTCAACAAAATTTTGTTGAACAAGTATTATGTGCCTGGTACACTCATAAGTATGAGGATTCAGTGTTGAATAGAATAGAGTAGGTCTTTCTCCTAATGCATTAGTATTTTTTTGGTGAGGGAGAAAACTAATTTTTTTAAGAGAGAGAGATAAACAATTTTTCAATATTTATTTTTTAGTTTTCGTCAGACACAACATCTTTGTTTGTATGTGGTGCTGAGGACCCAACCTGGGCTGCACGCATGCAAGGCTCAAGCACGCTACCACTTGAGCCACATCCCCAGCCCTGAAAAATAAATTTTTAAATAGACCTACCAATAAACTAGACAACTTTAGACAAAGAGTAGGAATAAAAAAGAAAAGGGAATAGAGAATGATGGGATGAAGGAGAGAATACCTCAAATTTTTATTTGGTCTGACTTATTTGGGTACCTTGGAAAGAAAAAAAAAATTATCTGAAGAGTTGACATTTGAAGAAAGTGCAGAATGAATAGAGGGACCAATATAGTCAAGGTAAAGGAGCAAGCATGGAGATGTTCCAGGGAAAAAAGAAATCCTGTATGGATTGATATCTCTACAAAATAGAAGTGAGTAAAATGGATTTAAGATATAAGTTCTGATGTGTAGGACCTTTTAAGGAGTTTGAGTTACATTCTAAATGTAATGTGAGGTCACTCATATATGATTATGTGACCTGAATTATGCTTCTGAAAAGACAACTGTGTTTTTTTACATCTATAAATTGGTGTAGAATTTGTATCCTTTCTTCTTATAATGGTCAATGAAAAAGTCAAAGAAAGCTCTTGCATTATCTAGTTAATGAAAAATACTTATAAAACAAGCATGGCTATACATGTTCAGTAAGTTAGTACCACATGTAGTAACTACAAAAGCATGATATCATGAAATTCTCAGAGGATTCCTATGAAAATGTTTTATTTCTTCATACTAGGAAGAAGATTCATAAAATTTAGCCTGCTAATGAGTTTTCTAACATTGTGACAAAATATCTGAGAAAAACAACTTAAAGGAGGAAAGATTTATTTTAGTTCACAGTTTCAGAGATTTTAGTTCTTTGTCAACTGGGCTCCATTGCTATGGGCCTGTGGTGGGGACAATCCAGTTATAAACTATAAAATTTAGAGAGTCAAAATAATTTGCCTGAGTTCATAGTTTACATAATTTGCCAGTGGTAGATATGGCTTTCACATTAGGCAGAAAACAAAAATTACCATTAAAAATAACTTTGAAGCAAAACCATATTAGATTATTAGCAATTCATTGTATGTCCTGGAATTCATCCCTTGCTACACAAAAAATTTGTAATTCCAGTCATGTATTTTATCAGCTTGAAGGAAAATAAAACAAGAGTCAGCTTGGTGTATGATTCAGCACCTAAAGAAAAAAAAAGGGAAGTAGAAGGAGCCCCTTCTAGAACAAACTTTAAAAAGATATAAAGGATTAGTGTTTTTTCCCAAGGGTTTCTATCATGGAAAGTAAATGCAAGCCACACTGTTCATCACGGTACCACCAGCCACATGTGGATACTGTATGCTTGAAATGTGAACAGTTCAAATGAACCAGCAATTTATAACCTGCACTGAATTTCAAAGACTCTGTATCAAAAATATAAATATTTCATTAATAGTTTATATTGATTACTTATTACAATAATATTTTAATATATTTGCATTATTTGAGTTAATTTTATTCATTCTTTCCTTTATTTTGCTTTATTTAATGTAGCTATTTGAAAATGAAAAATGGCATATATTGGTCACATGTGTAACTGGCAATCTGTCTCTAAGAGAGCAGTTCAATAGGATTCTTTTCTTTCATTGAGAGCCTGAGCATTTGGTAATATCAATAGAAAATTATGTGTTGTTCTCTTTTCAAAGAAGAGATATTTAATACCTGAGCCAGAAAAGGATACATGTTTTAATAGTTCCAGGGGATTGATTCTTATTTCCTGCCTTTCTCATGACACTTTAATAGATCATACTGAAATAATATCATGCAATGAAAATATATTTTACAGTGATAAGTCTTTATGGTGTTTAAAGATGAATGAGTAGCTTCCACTTTCATTTCAAGGTCAAAGATCATTCATGAAGGAGAAAACATAACTTGTAAGTTAGGAAGAGTTTTTAAGCTTAAGGTCTTATAAAATATATTTGGTTGAGAAGGATAAAAGTGAGATCTTGAAATGCTAAGGTGGCGGAAAGTGATAAGTTGACTCTTTTCAGATCATCACCAAATTAGAAATTTAATCTTGTTTCTCGTAGGAATTATATGAAAACTTGGCTAAATAGGGTTTATTCTACATGGCTGGACACATTACTGGCCAAATCAATGCATCGTTGTCATTACCTTACTTAGTGAACCCAGGGAAAAGAAATGAGGAAAAATTTTAGTTCATGTCTCTGTTTCAGAAATTTAATGTTTAACTCCCAGCAGTGAGGACTACCAAAGTTTATTGATATTAAAATGCAATAGTACTTATTCAACATGCCTCATTTCTTCCACAGACCAGCTCAGGATAAGTTTGCCTTGGAAAACAACATGTGGAGTCTTTGGAAGTGACAAATATGCTGTGGAGGGACATTAATCAGATAAAATTTAAAAGACATTTGCTTCTGGCCTTAAAGTCTTTGGTCTGGAACAAATGGAAGTCAAAATCACTCAGTCTAAGGTGTAGGAAAATGATAAGGAGTTTGTGAGTGACCAGGCAAAAGTACTGCGTGGATCTTTCTGTGCATGTCATCCAGAAGACAAGTAGAACTTAATTTCTCTAACACTCACACTTGGATACAGTAGGTCATTTAAAAGCTGAATTCCTTTTTTGTTAGTTGCCAATGGACTTTATTTTTATTTATTTGTATGAGGTGCTGAGAATCAAACCCAGTTTCTCACATAGGTTAGGCAAGGGCTCTATCACGGAGCCACCACCCCAGCCCTAAGCCATGGTGAGGATGAAGCAACAAGGAAGCATGTGGACAATCCCAGAACCTTGAGGAATGATGTTGAGCTTTCATTTCTCAACTCTTCTTTCTACACAGACAAATTTGGAGTCTATAGTCCATCTTTGGCAACACCAAGCTCAGAAACAAAGGACAGGTACAGCATTGGCCAATTCCATTTTTTTTTTTTGCATTTTTAGGCTATCAGAAAATTTGATCCAACTTTAAACATGAAATTAGAGATCTCTTGCTCTTTAAATTTGGCAGGAATACCTTTAAGATATTTTATTAGTGAAAAGGAGATATTTGGAAAGTTTGGTACAGAGACATACAGATTGGATATAGGCCAAAGCCCTGTTATAATTAACATATTCTGATTCTTTCTTTCACAGTATGAGAGAAGACATTTTATTCATCAAATGTAGTGGGATATTTAAAAGAAAGGATAATGCGAAAAGCTACAATATGTAGAAATCATCAAAAATTTTTTAAATTGGGCAAAAGTACTATCTATAAAGAAAAAAATTTAAAATATATTGCATTAAACTTAGAAATTGTCTTAGTGTCAGTTAGAGGAAACAAAACGTTGGGGTTTTTAAACAATAGAATTGCATATAGACTACACTTTAAAAATCTTAAAAAAAACAGTAAGAATACAACTGATAAGATTATAAGAAATTGATGATTGTCTTCAATAGATACTTCAAAAAAGAGGGTAGCCAAATGTTCAACTAAATAAAAACTTCTTCTGCTCTACTTATTACCAGGGAAATGTAAATTAAAATAACAAATACCACAACAAGAAGAGCAAAAATATAAAGATGAATAAATAATAAGTAATTTGATGAAGCTCAAATGCCAGTAGACTTCTGTTTGGATTGTAGAGTTAATTATTTGAGAAACTCTTTTGAAGTATCTGCTAAATCTGGATGTGTGCATGACATCTAACACATCAGTTTGATTTGTAGGTGTGTGCTCAGTGAAATGCCTACAAGCATTCATCCAAAAACAAACAAACAAAAAACAAAACAGTGACCATGGAAGCAGTATTTGTAACAACTAGAAACAATTCAGATATGTTTCTAAGAAGAAAAATAAATTTTAAAAAATGACGGATTTACTGTTTTCCAAGGAGCCTGAATAGAGATACTTTGTGTGGCACCCTGTCATACAGAAGAACCAAGATAAGAAGGGCAAGCTCTCTTATGAGGAAACTGACTGTGTGAGTACCCTTGAAGTCAGCAAGGAAGTGATGGGAACCCTCAACAGTGCTGCAAGTCAGAAAGGCAGTCCAGAGGAAAGAGCAAAGCAAATTATAACTTCACCCCAGCTTGATGAAGGAGGAACCCACACTGCGGGGAAAGAGTAAGTGGGACAGTGCCAGACACCCAAATCACAGCAGAGGACTGACAGTCATAGAAGCAAGAAAACTAGTCCTCACAGGCCTCAAATCCAGTTAAGAGAACTGGCTGGTCGAAAAGTGAATGCCTGCTCCAAAGAAGGAATTCACTTTGCACCTCCCCCAACTCCCAGAGTTCAAGTTACTGCAGCAGCCATTGCTAGATGCCACTTTACCTTAGGGGCTGGCACTTGGCCCCCAGAAGCTGCCGGAAAGTTTAGTCAGGTGTTTACCATGCAGAGCAGAAAGCAGCCCCTTCAGCATCCTGCAGCTTCAAGACTAGTGGCTGCCACAGCCACAAGCCCAAGTCCCACCTCTGTTTACCCTGCAGGAATAGGGAAGTCTCCTGGCTAGTCCAAGGCCTTGAGACTGCAGCTAATAGTGCAAAGTCCAGACTTCACCTGTGCCTTATCATTGGGACCTGAAAAAGGTCCCAGCTGTTTTGCAGCTCCAGGAATACAGCTACCAGCAGCCCCAATCCCTGACATCACCTATACTCACTAGGCTGGAACTAGGGAAAGTCTCCTTCTGAGCCCCAGGTTTGAGATTGCAAAGCTTTGAACTGCTGGTGCAAAGAGATCTGATATGCTCTAAGCTTATCTGTGAGAAACAGGGGAAGGTCCTGTCCATGTCCTGCAACTCCAGGACTGTGGCTACCAATGCCACAAGCCTAGTCTCCACTAGCACTTTTATTATATGTCTTAGGGGCATTCTTTGCATGCCCTATGGTTTCAGGACCACAGCAACAAAAGCCACAATCTCAAAGACCACCTGTATTTCAGCACCGGACCTAGAGAAGGTATCCTCCACTTACTATTTTTCCAGGTATCTTTTGATTACCAGTAACTCAAACCCAAATGCTACCTGCATATGCAGCAGAGGAACTAGGAAAGTTTTCCTCCACAGCCTACAGACTTGAGACCAGAGCAGCTGGTACAGAAAGCCCCAGTACCACTTGTGTTTATCCTGTGGGACCTGGAGAAGATATTATTTAGGTCTACAACTTTAAATGAGGCTAACAACACTATTAGCCTCAGCACCAACTGCAATCATTCCATGGAATGTAAGGAAGGTAGGTCCCCTCTTTAAGTTCCACAACATTGAATCCACTGTTACTAATGCCACAGATCCCAGCATAACCTCTGTTTATCTCATAGGACCTGAAGAGAAATCATTCCATATTGTCACTCTAGAACTGTGGTTACTTGTTCTATAGGCCCAGACATCCCCTGCATTCAACCTGAGAGTCCTGCAGAAAGTCCCCTTCATGTCCCAGGGCTTAGGGAACTGGTTGCTGACACCACAACCTTGAGTATCACCTTTGCTTGCCCCAAAGGGTCTGGGGACATTCCTCTACACATCCCACACCACTGAGACATGGAAATAGATACCACAAGCCTCATTGCCTACAGGGCTCAATTTTGGACATTCATCTTGGAAAGCCTATGTCCACTACAAACTACCCTCATAAACCACTTGTAGTCTAGACTATTTAGATAATCAAAGACATGCTGATATCAATCAAAAAATGAAGAAATCACAGACTATACTTTTGAGTTTCTCTATACCAAATGCAAAGCACTTAATCCAAAGTGGAAAGGAAGAAGTTAAATTATCCATATTTGAAAATTACATATTTAATGCATAGAAAAATCCAACTAGTCCATCAAAAAGGTGTTTAAACAGATAAATTCTATAAAGCTGCAGGATACAAAATCAATATAAAAATGTAGTAGCAGGCTATGGATACAGCTCAGCTGGTAGAGTACTTGTCTTGCATGCACAAAGCCCTGGGTTCAATGCTCAGCACCACAAAAAAAAGCCAAGAAAACACAATAGCACTTTTATACAATAATCATTAAATTGCTAAGAAAGAAATTGAGCAGTCCATTGACAATGACTGCACATAGGCAAACATATACTAAATCCACTCTAACTATATTTGAAATAATAAATGAAATGATACATGTTTAAAAAGAAATACTTTTCAAAATCATGGCATGGTTAAGTGTCACTGGGATGGTATGACCTCATTTAGCCAGAGGAATAGGTTTTTGTAATTTCAGCTTGTTTGGATTTTCTTCTGTGATTCCATCAGCATCAATATTGACTTAATAAGGATCTTATCTAACCCAGGCACAGATTAAGATGTGATAGCAGTGGTCTGTCATTTGTTCCAGTTGTCCAGTTGCTGCACACTTATCTCCCAACACATCAAGAGTTCAGAGCACGGAGCTTCAACTCCTTCTGACTTGGATTTTACATGTCACTCCAGGTTTCTCATCTTGGGATGCTAAGGTTCAGGGCTGAGCATCCTGAGAGAATCTTGCATAATATGTAACTTTGTGTGTTCTGTTAGACTGTCCCTGTAGCCTTACTCTGTGACTCAAGACAGGTATTGAGGACATTGATCATTTTATGATAATAACGGAATCACAGAAGAAAATCCAAACAAGTCACAACATTTTCTTCTAGCAAAATAAGGTCATGCAAACCCAAAGACACTACTTTTAGTCATGCTTCTTATTGGTGGAGTATCAGGGATTGAACTCAGGGGCACTTGACCACTGAGCCCCAGCCCCAGCCCTATTCTATGTTTTATTTAGAGACAGGGTCTCACTGAGTTGCTTAGTGCCTCACATTTGCTGATACTGGCTTTGAACTCTTGGTTCTGCTACCTCAGCCTCCTGAGCCACTGGGAGTATAGGTGTGTGCTACCACGCCCAACCTCTAGTTATGCTTTTTAAGAGTACACATATTTGAATATTTATCATTTGATTTTTGTGTTTTGATGTTTAAAACATTTGATGTTTTAAATATACAATTTATTTTTAGAGCAGATTAAATAGCAAAGTTATGCAGAATGTACAGATTTTCCGTATATCTTCATACCTATATAGGTTCAAACAGAGGGTCATACACATCAGCTCTTGATGAAGGAAGTGGCAAGGTCTTAGATGAGCCTGAGATAGATTTTTTTTTTTGTAGTTTTTTTTAAACAACCATTTGCCACAAGTTAGCTTCTAATGCTGGAGTTATTTATCTCCTACCATTTGATCAACTCACCACCTACACTGTAGACATAGAGTCCTTTTTTCTTTCCTACAGCTTGTCCAAATCATTTTAATCTCTGGACTCTCACACTTTTTATTTACAAGACATTTGGGGGGTTGGAAGGTATAGATTGCTTTATTCCAGTTCTCTGTTTGACTGTATCTTTATCAAAAATTGCCGCAGTCTGGCTGGGCACAAATCACGAGCCACTCAAGCAGGAACAAACTTTATTTCTGAACTCTACCAGCACACTCCACACACACTCCCCGGGAACTCTCCTGAACCACCCACGCAGCCCTTCCAGGAACACACCAACCGGAAATCCCTCCTCCAGAACTTCTCCAACCAATGTGAACTCTCCAGGAATCCCCGCGAGAACTACAAAGTAGCAGGCCTAGGCAGACAGCAAAGGTCTAATATACAATTGAATCAATCCAGCATCATCTTAATGGCTCGCCTCACAACCAATACTATTGGCAAAATGCCAGGGGCCATTGCGACTCGGCTGTGGCTCTCAGCAAAAAATAAAATCCAAAAATATCCTCAAGTATCACCAATTTGAAGTAGCCTATCTATTCTAATGACTTTGGCTTTCTCCTCAATTTAAAGGTTTCAGTTTTCTCATAAGTTATTAAATTTGAATTCAAATATTTATTCCCTTGTTTGGTACTTTTTCTGTGTGAGAGAAAACACAAACTCCTATGTTATTCACCAATATCTTCTCATAACTTATAACAGGACTTACAGATAGTTGGTATCTGATAAGAATTATTAAATAAAAAAGTAAATGATAAATGGATAAGATATTGTGCTCAGACAAAACAGCCTTGAAACTTCTTAATAAGGGAGACCCATAAAGAAACACTTGTAATACAGTATAATAAATGCTGTAACATACTGAAGAACTAAAATCCCTGAGATCACACATGATAGATAAAACCAGTCTATCAGAATTTAGACAGAAGAACTAGAGAATTCACACAAAAATAAATACTAAAACTGGTTCTTTAATATCAATAATCAATAAAAACAGATCATAAAATAATTCTTAATTAATTATTTTTAGATTTTTTATAAAATAGAGTTATCTCTGTTACTGATACTTAAAATGATTCTACATGTATTCAGTTTTATCTTTTTTAAGGTCTTTAAATGTTAATTTTGTTTGAAATGAATGTAAGCACAAGGTGAAGTATAAAATAATAAATGGCCCTCTACTATCTGCAGATTAAAGCAATTGTGAATCAAAAGTGTTCAAAAAATGTGTCTATGCTGAACATGTGTAGACATTTTTGTCATTATTCCCTGAACAATATAGTGTAACTACTATTTACATACCATTTGCATTGCATCAGGTAATTTTATGTAATCCAAAATTGATTTAAAATATACAGAACATGTGCCTGGTTTATATGCACAATCTGGAATCTGAAGAGGGGTCTAGTTCATAGGTATTACATTATTTAGAGGCAAAATCAGAGGCCAACAAACTATAATCTGAAAGCCAAATCGGAATTCCTGCCTGTTTTGTAAATAAAGTTGTATTGAAAGACAGGCACACCCTTTCATTTACATATTGTCTATGACTGCAAAGCTACACAGACTCCTTGAACCACAAAGTTTAAAATGTTTCCTATATTAAATGTTTCCTATATGTTTCCAAACCATGTGCTAAATAAATGAATATATATATATATATATATATATATATATATATATATAAATTATTATAATGTATATTCTGAAAAATCATCTCTGAATAGAGGAAGTGTCCCTTTTACCTACCATGCTGCCATTCTTAGCGTCTCCTAAATATGAACCAATATAAGGCCTCTCCTAGACACTTGATAACGGTAGAATGAAAAGCTCATAGAATCATCTCAGACCAGATTTGGGATCTCAGCATCACATATTATGGGCTAATCTTCTGAGCTACTATTAGATATCTAATTGTCACTAGTTAGAATTTTTCTCATACCTCTATATAGTCATTTTTTCATGTCATTGCTACCACCCTGGAGACTATACCAAAGTACTATTGTTTTTTACCTTTTCTGGGCAGTACATGATTTATTGAGGTCTCAATATACAAACATCCAATCCAGTCTCCACATAGTAACGAGAATAAT
Source organism: Callospermophilus lateralis (assembly GCF_048772815.1). Taxonomy (NCBI): domain Eukaryota; kingdom Metazoa; phylum Chordata; class Mammalia; order Rodentia; family Sciuridae; genus Callospermophilus; species Callospermophilus lateralis. The sequence goes on along the minus strand of NW_027514826.1, from coordinate 5,093,869 downwards.
TGTAATACATTAATTGCACAACATTAAGCTCCTGACTAAAACATGGAAAAAAAAAGCCTTTCTAAAATTTTTGACTAACTTATGCCACAGATAATCAGAAAAGTCTATACGTAATATATCAAAGTGCATAAATGCATTTTACTGTCATGTATAACTAATTAAAGCAAATTAAAAAAAAATTAAACAAAGAGTACTTAAAGTAAGAATGGAAGTTTATCTTGTACATTAAGGAGGAGATAGGTGTCCTGAATAGAGGAAGCAATACCTGCCCTGCAAAACCAAAATGGTGGTAAAGAAAATGGTATGGGCAGCTAGATAATGGGATAGCATGAGTTCATTTCAGACCTGACTAAGGCTAACTTAAGTTTCAGGCCACACTTAAAAGAGCTTTATAAAAGATCCTAATGAGATCAGGCAGCCTTCTTGAACTCTTAGAAAGGAGTTGAGGCTAAATCAATGTCTCCAGACATCATCAATATTAAAGGTAACTGCATTCTGATGGTCCTGTAGGACAGCAGTTAAGAAGATACGCCATTCATTCTGGTAGCTGCAGTAAGGAAGCAAATTAAGTTTTTAAGAGAGATAATATAGGAACAAATAAAATAAAGATTAATCTGTTGATCTATTTAGGAAGTAGAATCAACAAGAGCTCTTGATGAATAAAAATGTGCTGAGAGTCATTAGCCAAGTAGGTATGACAATTTCCTTGCCAGCATACCCCATGTTGCTTAGAGGAAGGACTCGTGGAAATGGACTTGCCTTGGACATTTGCAGTGACATTGCATGTAAGGTGACCTTGCTCAAGGACCAGGGCGGATCCGGGTTTAGGACGAATCAGGGTTTAGGGCTCTCCTTGGGTGTAGGGCGGTTCCAGGTTTAAGGTGTACCCTGCTGGGAATAGGGAGTATCCTGCTGCCTCAGGCGTGCCCACTCCTGGAGTTCCCGTTGAGTTCTCACGGAATTCAGAGAGTATTTGGGATCCAGAACGTGGAACTTGAGAGAGAACGTGGATTTCGCCAGTACGTGATTGTAGAGTGTCGGTGTGAGTTTGGGAAAAAAGAATTGCTGTTTGAATCTACAAGGCTGTGAGTGGCTCGTGATTTTGTGCCCAGCCAGACTGCAGCATTGCTAAATCAATGTCTCAAGACATCATCAATATTAAAGGTAACTGCATTCTGATGGTCCTGTAGGACAGCAGTTAAGAATATAGGGCATTCATTCTGGTAGCTGAAGTAAGGAACCAAATTAAGTTTTTAAGAGAGATAATATAGGAACAAATAAAATAAAGATTATTCTGTTGATCTATTTAGGAAATAGAATCAACAAGAGCTCTTGATGAATAAAAATGTGTGATTAAAACAGCAAATCATGTAGACCAGGAAGGAGCAAACTTTTTCTGCAAAGGATCAAATGATAATGGACCAACTCAAGTAAGTCATTATAGTATGAAAAATGCTACATAGTACATACAAATAAACACAAGTACAGAAAGGAGTGTGGCTATGTTTTAATAGTATTTTATTTATTGAAAAACAAGAAAAAGAAAAAAGCCAGCAAGCTAAAAATACTTTATGGATTAAGCTGACTCCTGGTCTAAACCATAAATCAGGTTTGATCTTTGCTAATTTATTGAACAATAATGAATGGCTTATACATATCACTGGCTTACTAAACTGGAGGATATTTGATTAGAAATATTGCTATTTAAAACTTCAAGGTTCAGAGAACAGAATTGTAGATAACAACCTTTTTGGGATCCCTATGGTTTCATTTTGGAAAGTGTGTGCTCTGACAATTATTTTTATGAAAATAAATTGATGTCTGTTTATCTTATCTTCAAGTAGTTAGTACTTTAAAAAGAACAGATGACTAATGTTAATGTATTTTTACTCAATTAAGAAATGTTCAGTCAAAGAGATGCACCATGAAGCACAACACATTTACAAAGTTATCTATAATCCTGATAGTGAGCACCAAGGGTATTACCTTTACACAGATCATCTCACAATATATTGAGAAAAATATATACAACTACGAATACCATAAAGTTCCAGGAATCCCAAGCACATGGTTTCTCCATAGTCAATTAATCTCTAAATAGCTCATTTTGTAGAATGTATTGTTAATAGAAAAATCTTGTGATGGAAAAAGATTTTACAAGATTGCTATTCCATGTAAATTTAAGCTCTCTGTTTTCCTTGTAAAATGTAAAGATGTAATGCTGAAGGAAAAGATATTCCTTTTGGTTCTGTTGAATAGATGGATTTGTGATGGATAAATCAGGGCCTTATACAAGTTGTTCTTTTTTTTAATTAATTTTTATTGTAGGTTGTTCAAAACATTACATAGTTCTTGAAATATCATATTTCACACTTTGATTCAAGTGGAATATGAACTCCCATTTTTACCCCATATACAGATTGCAGAATCACATCAGTTGCACAACCATTGATTTACATATTGCCATTCTGGTGTCTGTTGTATTCTGCTGCCTTTCCTATCCTCTACTATCCCCCATCCCCCCTCCCCTCCCCTCTTCTCTCTCTACCCCCTCTACTGTAATTCAATTCTCCCCCTTAAATTTTTTCTCCTTTCCCCTCACTTCCTCTTGCATGTAATATTTTATACCCCTGAGGGTCTCCTTCCATTTACATGCAATTTCCCTTCTCTCTCCCTTTCCCTCCCACCTCTCATCCCTGTTTAATGTTAATCTTCTTCTCATGCTCTTCGTCCCTACTCTGTTCTTAGTTACTCTCCTTATATCAAAGAAGACATTTGGCATTTGTTTTTAAGGGATTGGCTAGCTTCACTTAGCATAATCTGCTCTAATGCCATCCATTTCCCTCCAAATTCTATGATTTTGTCATTTCTTAATGCAGAGTAATACTCCATTGTGTATAAATGACACATTTTTTTATCCATTCGTCTATTGAAGGGCATCTAGGTTGGTTCCACAGTCTTGCTATTGTGAATTTTGCTGTTATGAACATGGATGTAGCAGTGTCCCTATAGTGTGCTCTTTTTAGGTCTTTAGGGAATAGACCGAGTAGTGGAATAGCTGGATCAAATGGTGGTTCCATTCCGAGCTTTCCAAGAAATCTCCATACTGCTTTCCAAATTGGCCGCACCAATTTGCAGTTCCACCAGCAATGTACAAGAGTACCCTTTTCCCCACATCCTCGCCAGCACTTGTTGTTGTTTGACTTCCTAATGGCTGCCAATCTTACTGGAGTGAGATGGTATCTTAGGGTGGTTTTGATTTGCATTTCTCTGACTGTTAGAGATGGTGAGCATTTTTTCATATACTTGTTGATTGATTGTATGTCCTCCTCTGAGAAATTTCTGTTCAGGTCCTTGGCCCATTTGTTGATTGGGTTATTTGTTATCTTATTGTCTAATTTTTTTAGTTCTTTGTATATTCTGGATATTAGGGCTCTGTCTGAAGTGTGAGGAGTAAAGATTTGTTCCCAGGATGTAGGCTCCCTATTTACCTCTCTTATTGTTTCTTTTGCTGAGAAAAAACTTTTTAGTTTGAGTAAGTCCCATTTGTTGATTCTAGTTATTAACACTTGTGCTATGGGTGTCCTATTGAGGAATTTGGAGCCCGACCCCACAGTATGTAGATCATAGCCAACTTTTTCTTCAATCAGACGCCATGTCTCTCATTTGATATCAAGTTCCTTGATCCACTTTGAGTTAACTTTTGTGCATGGAGAGAGAAAGGGATTCAGTATAATTTTGTTGCATATGGATTTCCAGTTTTCCCAACACCATTTGTTGAAGATGCTATCCTTCTTCCATTGCATGCTTTTAGCCCCTTTATCAAATATAAGATAGTTGTAGTTTTGTGGATTGGTTTCTGTGTCCTCTATTCTGTATCATTGGTCCACCCGCCTGTTTTGGTACCAGTACCATGCTGTTTTTGTTACTATTGCTCTGTAGTATAGTTTGAAGTCTGGTATAGCTATACCGCCTGATTCACACTTCCTGCTTAGCATTGTTTTTGCTATTCTGGGTCTTTTATTTTTCCATATGAATTTCATGATTGCTTTCTCTATTTCTACAAGAAATGCCGTTGGGATTTTGATTGGCATTGCATTAAACCTATAGAGAACTTTTGGTAATATCGCCATTTTGATGATGTTACTTCTACCTATCCATGAACAGGGTATATTTTTCCATCTTCTAATATCTTCTTCTATTTCTCTCTTTAGGGTTCTGTAGTTTTCATTGTATAAGTCTTTCACCTCTTTTGTTAGGTTGATTCCCAAGTATTTTATTTTTTTTGAGGATATTGTGAATGGGGTGGTTGTCCTCATTTCCATTTCAGAGGATTTGTCGCTGATATACAGGAATGCCTTTGATTTATGCGTGTTGATTTTATATCCTGCCACTTTGCTGAATTCATTTATTAGCTCTAATAGTTTCTTTGTAGACCCTTTTGGGTCTGCTAGGTATAGAATCATGTCATCTGCAAATAGTGATAATTTGAGTTCTTCTTTTCCTATTTTTATGCCTTTAATTTCTTTCATCTGTCTAATTGCTCTGGCCAATGATTCGAGAACTATGTTGAACAGAAGTGGTGAGAGAGGGCATCCCTGTCTTGTTCCAGATTTTAGAGGGAATGCCTTCAGTTTTTCTCCATTCAGAATGATGCTAGCCTGAGGCTTAGCATAGATTGCTTTTACAATATTGAGGTATGTTCCTGTTATCCCTTGTTTTTCTAGAGTTTTGAACATAAAGGGATGCTGTACTTTGTCGAATGCTTTTTCTTCATCTATCGAGATGATCATATGGTTCTTATTTTTAAGCCTATTGATGTGGTGAATCACATTTATTGATTTCCGTATATTGAACCAACCTTGCATCCCAGGGATAAATCCTACCTGATCATGGTGCACAATTTTTTTGATATGTTTTTGTATCCGGTTCGCCAGAAGTTTATTGAGGATTTTTGCATCTAGGTTCATTAGAGATATTGGTCTGTAATTTTCTTTCTTTGAAGTGTCTTTGTCTGGTTTAGGAATCAGAGTGATGTTGGCCTCATAGAATGAATTTGGAAGTTCTCCCTCTTTTTCTATTTCCTGAAATAGCTTGAAAAGTATTGGTATTAGTTCCTCTTTAAAGGTTTTGTTAAACTCTGCTGTATACCCATCCGGTCCTGGGCTTTTCTTAGTTGGTAGTCTTTTGATGGTTTCTTCTATTTCCTCAATTGATATTGGTCTGTTTAGGTTGTCAATATCCTCCTGACTCAATCTGGGCAAATCATATGACTTAAGAAATTTATCGATGCCTTCACTATTTTCTATTTTCTTGTAGTATAAGGATTCAAAATAATTTCTGATAATCTTCTGTATTTCTGAAGTGTCTGTTGTGATATTGCCTTTTTCATCCCGTATGCTAGTAATTTGAGTTCTCTCTCTTCTTCTCTTCGTTAGCGTGGCTAAGGGTCTGTCAATTTTATTTATGTTTTCAAAGAACCAACTTTTAGTTTTGTCAATTTTTTCAATTGTTTCTTTTGTTTCGATTTCATTAATTTCAGCTCTGATTTTAATTATTTTTTGTCTTCTACTTCTTTTGATTTTGTTTTGCTCTTCTTTTTCTAGGATTTTGAGTTGAAGTATTAGATCATTTATTTGTTGGTTTTTTATTTTTTTAAGGAATGAACTCCAAGCAATAAATTTTCCTCTTAGAACTGCTTTCAATGTGTCCCATAGATTCCGATATGTTGTGTCTGTGTTTTCATTTATCTCTAAGAATTTTTTAACTTCCTCCTTGATGTCTTCTATAACCCATTGATCATTCATTAACCTATTGTTCATTCTCCTAGTGATGCATGATTTTTCCTTACTTCTTTTATTGTTTATTTTCAATTTCATTCCATTATGATCAGATAAGATGCATGGTATTATCTCTACTCCTTTATATTGTCTAAGAGTTGCCCTGTGACATAATATATGATCTATTTTTGAGAAGGATCCATGTGCTGCTGAGAAAAAAGTGTAACTGCTTGATCTTGGGTGGTATATTCTATATATGTCAATTAAGTCTAGGTTATTAATTATGTTATTGAGTTCTATAGTTTCCTTATTCAACTTTTGTTTGGAAGATCTGTCCAGTGGTGAGAGAGGTGTATTGAAGTCTCCCATGATTATTGTATGGTGGTCTATTAGACTCTTGAACTTGAGAAGAGTTTGTTTGATGAACATAGCTGCACCATTGTTTGGGGCATATATATTTATGATTGTTATGTCTTGTTGGTGTATGGTTCCCTTGAGCAGTATGTAGTGTCCCTCTTCATCCCTTTTGATTAACTTTGGCTTGAAATCTATTTTATTTGATATGAGTATGGACACTCCTGCTTGTTTCCGAAGTCCATATGAGGGATATGATTTTTCCCAACCTTTCACCTTCAGTCTATGTATGTCTTTTCCTATCAAATGCGTCTCCTGAAGGCAGCATATTGTTGGGTCTTGTTTTGTGATCCATTCTACTAGCCTGTGTCTCTTAATTGGTGAGTTTAAGCCATTAACATTTAGGGTTATTATTGAGATATGGGTTGTTCTTCCAGCCATATTTGTTTATTTATGTTACTAAACATGGTTTGTTTTCCTCTTTGATTATCCCCCCCCCTTTACTGTACTACCTCCCGCTGTTGGTTTTCTTTGATATTTTCCATTTCCTCTTCCTGTAATATTTTGCCGAGGATATTTTGAAGAGATGGTTTTCTAGCTGCAAATTCTTTCAACTTTTGTTTATCATGGAAGGTTTTAATTTCATCTTCCATCCTGAAGCTTAATTTTGCTGGATACACAATTCTTGGTTGGAACCCATTTTCTTTCAGTGTTTGAAATATGTTATTTCAGGATCTTCTAGCTTTCAGAGTCTGTGTTGAAAGATCAGCTGTTATCCTGATTGGTTTACCCCTAAATGTAATCTGCTTCCTTTCTCTTGTAGCTTTTAAAATTCTCTCCTTATTCTGTATGTTGGGCATCTTCATTATAATGTGTCTAGGTGTGGATCTCTTATGATTTTGCACATTCAGCGTCCTGTAGGCTTCTAGGATTTGGGATTCTGTCTCATTCTTCAAGTCTGGGAAGTTTTCTCGTATTATTTCGTTGAATAAATTGCTCATTCCTTTGGTTTGGACCTCTATACCTTCCTGTATCCCAATGACTCTTAAGTTTGGTCTCTTTATGTTATCCCATATTTCTTGAATGTTCTGCTCATGGTTTCTTAACAGCTTTGCTGAGCTGTCTATGTTCTTCTCCAGTTGAAATACTTTGTCTTCATTGTCTGATTTTCTATCTTCTAAGTGTTCTACTCTGCTGGTAGTATTCTCAATTGAGTTTTTAAGTTGGTTTATTGTTTCCTGCATTTTCAGGATTTCTGTTTGTTTGTTTTTTATAACCTCTATCTCCCTGTATAATTGATCTTTTGCTTCTTGGATTTGTTTTTGTAATTCATTTTCGAAGTGGTCGAAGTGGTCTTTCATTGTCTGATTCTGCTGTCTAATGTCTTCCTCGAGACTCCAGATCATCTGAAGCATGTATATCCTGAATTCTTTATCTGACATTCCATCTGCTGCAGATATTACCTCTTCTAAAGTTGAGTTGACCTGCATTGCTTGTGATCCTTTCTTTCCTTGTCTTTTCATACTGATCGTGTTTCTTTCTGCTTGGTGAAACTGTTGTGTTATTGATTTTTCCCCCTATATATTTATATTGCTCTTGTATAGTTGCAAAGTCTCCCTCGCAGGCTTTGGCAGTGGTTCTGCCCCTCCTCCAATTGGGGCAATGTGCCTACCACGCCGGCAGGCCACTGTGCCTGTACTTTCGGTGGGCCTGTTCTTTCGGTGATCACAGGTCCGCCTACCTTGCAGGCATGAGCAGCGCCTCTGCCCCTCTGCTGGCCGCTAGGCCTGTTCTGTTTGTCGGTTGTAGGTCTGTCTACTTAACAGGCACTGGTAGCTGCTCTGCCCCTCCCCCAACCGGGGTGATGTGTCTGGCGGGCCACTGGGCCTGTTTTGTCAGTGGTCACGGTTCCACCTACCTTGCAGACGACCGGCGGCTCTGCCCCTCCCCCAACCAGGGCGATGTGTCTGGCGGGCCACTGGGCCTGTTTTGTCGGTGGTCACGGTTCCGCCTACCATGCACGCGCGTGGAGCAGCTGTGTCCCTCCGAGAGTTGCTGGGCCTGACCTGCCGGTGTGTGTGGCAGATGCGCCTACCTTGCAGGCGCAGGGGTGGCTCTGCCGCTCCGCATGTCGCTGGGCCTGATCTTCTGCTGAGTCGCAGGTCTGCCTACCTTGCAGGCGCCCGGCGGCTCTGCCCCTCCCCCAACTGGGGCGGGGCGATGTGTCTGTCCAGCCGCTGGGCCTGTTCTGTTGGTGGTCACGGTTCTGCCTACATAGCAGGCGCGTGGGGCAGCTGTGCCCCTCCGCAGGTTGTTGGGCCTGACCTACCGGTGGGTCACAGGTCTGCCTACCTTGCAGGCTGGGGGGGTGGCTCTGCCGCTCTGCGGATTGCTGTGTCTGTTCTGCTGGTGGGTCACGTGTCTGCCTACCTTGCAGGCGCCCCGGTGGCTCTGCCCCTCCCCCAACCAGGGCGATGTGTCTGGCGGGCCACTGGGCCTGTTTTGTCAGTGGTCACAGTTCCGCCTCCCTTGCACGCGTGTGGAGCAGCTGTGTCCCTCCGAGAGTTGCTGGGCCTGACCTGCTGGTGGGTGGCAAGTGCGCCTACCTTGCAGGCCCGGGGGTGGCTCTGCCGCTCTGCGGGTTGCTGGGCCTGATCTGCTGGTGAGTCACAGGTCTGTCTACCTTGCAGGCGCCTGGCGGCTCTGCCCCTCCCCCAACCGGGGCGGGGCGATGTGTCTGGCCAGCCGCTGGGCCTCTTCTGTTGGTGGTCATGGCTCTGCCTACCTAGCAGGCACGTGGGGCAGCTGTGCCCCTCCGCAGGTTGTTGGGCCTGACCTGCCAGTGGGTCGCAGGTCTGCCTACCTTGCAGGCTCCGGGGGTGGCTCTGCCGCTCTGCGGATTGCTGTGCCTGTTCTGCTGGTGGGTCGCGGGTCCGCCTACCTTGCAGGCGCCCCGGTGGCTCTGCCCCTCCCCCAACCGGGGCGATGTGTCTGGCGGGCCACTGGGCCTGTTTTGTCAGTGGTCACGGTTCCGCCTCCCTTGCACGCGCGTGGAGCAGCTGTGTCCCTCCGAGAGTTTCTGGGCCTGACCTGCTGGTGGGTGGCAAGTGCGCCTACCTTGCAGGCCCGGGGGTGGCTCTGCCGCTCCGCGGGTTGCTGGGCCTGATCTGCTGGTGAGTCACAGGTCTGCCTACCTTGCAGGCGCCCGGCGGCTCTGCCCCTCCCCCAACCGGGGCGATGTGTCTGGCGGGCCACTGGGCCTGTTTTTTCAGTGGTCACGGTTCCGCCTACCTTGCAGATGCGTGGGGCAGCTGTGCCCATCCGCAGGTTGCTGGGCCTGACCTGCCGGTGGGTCGCAGGTCTGCCTACCTTGCAGGCTTGGGGGGGTGGCTCTGCCGCTCTGTGGATTGCGGTGCCTGTTCTGCTGGTGGGTCGCAGGTCCCTACAAGTTGTTCTTGACTTTCAGTAAATCTAAGAAAAAAATGGCTTTACAGATATTATTCACTTTTAATATTTCTTTGTGTAAAGTAATAGGGATATCATATTCAAAAACAAAATGCTCACAAAAAGGAAAAAAATGGGTCTTCATCTCATTTTGCACCTGAAAAGTCACCAGAGATTAATGTCTGCACATTGCACTGGGATACATTTTTCAGATCATGTTTGTTTTGTCCACATTTCTAGATTAAAAGTTGTAGGTTTTGGCAGAAGCCAGTGCAGGATTATGTACCTATTAACTCAATTGTGTAGAACTTAGTACTATGCTTCAATACCCAGGGTTTCCTCTATAGTCGTTTTTCCATACCACTGCTTACAGCAATTTACAGCACTAACAAATGAACTTTATTCTTGTCTAAGATGCCTCAGCAAGGACCTGTGTTACCTTTCAGTAAAAGTCATCTTTGTACTTATATCTATCAGATTGGGTTAGTAACAAATTCCTGTATATGGAATGTGTGTTCTTCTGCACTCCCAAACTGATTTTATAAAAGTCTCTGCATCTGTCACGTGTTAGGTGCCTGAGGCAAGGTCTGATTGCTAAACATGTTCCTAAATAGTTTTACCAGACATGAATAAATGGCATGAATGAACACATCCTCTTTCATATGTGACTCATTTCATCAGAACATCAGAAGCATGTTTCTTCATTAATATTATGACTTATTTGGAGTAATCAACTGTGGCTTAAATGCCTAGATTCTGGTCTAAACTTTATTGAAGATTCTTTTTCATGTTTATGGTCTTCTTTGTTATAGATACCAGTCTCTATTACTTTAAAAAGAAGGCTACATGTTATTCTTTAAACATTTCTGAAAAGAAAACTCTTGCAAACATTTGTTTGTAGTCAAGCATCTTGAGATGAAATTTGAAGGTACAATGTTTGGGATCCTAGTCCTGATTGTGATTATATATATTTTTTCCTCACAACCAGTAGAAGATAATTATTGAAAACTTATGTATTTTTCTTTTGTTCTAGTTATTTATACAAGATAACATAGTGCATTTCGATTCATGTACATAAATGAAGCACAACTTTTCATTTCTGTGGTTGTACAGGATATAGAGTCACACCACATTATGCAGTCACACTTGTACCCAGGGTAATGATATTCATCTTATTCTACCATCTTTCCTGCCCTCACACCCCCTCCCCACTCTCCCTCCCCTTTGTCCAATAAAAGTTCCTTCATTCTCTCCCCTCCCCCATTATGGGTCAGCACCCACTTATCAGAGAGAACATTTGGTCTTTGATTTTTGGGATTGGCTTACTTTACTTAGCATGATATTCTCCAACTCCATCCATTTACCTGCAAATGCCATGATTTTATTCTATTTTAATATGAGTAATATCCCATTGTTTATATATATCACAGTTTCTTTATCCATTCATCTGTTGAAGGACATCTAGTTTGGTTTCACAGTTTAGCTGTTGTAAATTGAGCTACTATAAACATTAATGTGGCTGTTTACTATAGTATGCTAATTTTTTATATATAACAAAATGTTTTATTTACTACCTCTACTTTTAACATACTTTGTGCACTTCTAAACATCTAGAAACACTAGATGTTTCAAATAAGGACTTAAGTTTGTCCACTATGTACATAGTAGTGTTAAATAAACTACACACATGTGACAATGGTTATATCTGAAAGTGTCTTCTAAGTAGGATCATTCTGGCCTAGAATCCCTCATTTCTTCTACTTCTTTCTCCAGTTCTCACATGTGTCACATCTGAGTGTCACATGATGTTACAATTTCACTTCCAAAAATCCTTTTCAGAAGACTGCCTTTCTATGAATTTTAACACAAAGTGTACAAAATGTGTGAGTTTACTAACTCTACTTTTGTCATACATTGGCAACCTCTTTAATATCTAGAGACAAGGTATTATAAAATTAGGACTCCTTTGTCCAGTATATATACAATATATACAGTACAGCAAAGTTAAATGAAATGCACGGTACAAGGCAATGGGTAAGCTGAAGTTTTCTAGTACACTCTAACAATGTTAAACACCTTTTGCAACTTCTTCCCTCCCACCTCCTTCAACCCAATCAACAAGTACAACAGACAGTGTTCTGTTAAGAGGTGGTTTAACAATTCCAAACACAATATTTCTCATCAGTTTTTAAAAGCTATTTACAAAAAGTTTCAATTCTACTACTTTTACTTTTAAATATATCAAGCACTTCTAAATATATAGAAGGACTAGATATTCCACATAAGAACCTGTCCACTATTAACACAGCACTGGTAAATAAAATTGCACGCATAGCAATGGTTAAATATGAGGTATCTTCTAATATGACCATTTTGTCCTTGAACCTCTCCCTCCTCATTTCCTTCTATTTTCAGTCCAGTGGACAAGTACAGGCATATGTAACACTTAGAGATGGTCGAACAAATCCATATCCAAAAGTCTTTTTACAGAGGACAAGCTTTCCTATGAATTTCAACAAAAAATGTATAAAATATTCTAATTTTACTAACTACTTGGTCATATACTGGCAACCTCTTTAACATCTAGAAACTAGATGTTGCAAAATTGGGACTTATTTGTCCATTATATACACTATATACACAGCAAAAACAAAATACACAAAACATAGAAAACTGATGTCTGAAAATGTCCAAATATGAACACACTAACCTTTTGCAATTGCTTCCCTCCCACCTCCTCCACATCACTAAGCAAATACAGACAGTACTATACCACTCACAGAGGTGGTTTAATAGTTCCATTCCCAAAAGACTATTTCATATGAATTTTAGCAAAAAGATATTTACAAAGTGATATTTCACTACCTCTACATTTAACATACATCGGGCACTTCTAAACATCTAGACAAGACTAGATGTTTCAAGTAAGGACTCAATTTGTCCACTATGTACATAACAGTCTTGAATACACTGCACACATGTAACAATAGTTCTAATTTGAAAATGTCTTCAAAATATGAGCATTCTGGCCCTTCACCGACCCAGTGGGCTATAATGGTCAAATTTTCAGAAGACAATTTTTCCTAGGAATTTTAACACAAAATATTCAAAACTAGTTTACTAATTCTACTTTTGTCATACACTGGCAACCTCTTTAACATCTAGAAAGGCTAGATGTAGATTAGGAGGATTCATTTGTCCTTTATATACACTATGTACATAGCAAAGTAAAACAAAACCCATAGACAACTCTTGGCTCACTGGCACGGTGCTCCCCAGGACCAGTATTCAACAGGGGTTTGCCTATTGCACCCCCCCCAAAAAAAGAAACCATAAGAATTTTAACAAAAGAAATTTACAAAATGTGTCATATATTTTACCACTTCTACTTTTAACATATATCAGGCATTTTAGAACATCTAGAAAACCTAGATATTAAAAAAAAAGTATTTAGCATTTTCAACTATATATACTCTAACCAGGAATAAGATGCACACGCAAGACAATGGTTATTATATGAAAAATGTCTTTTACATAAAACCAGTCTGGCACAGGACCTCCTTCTCACGATCAGTCTTCTCCATGTCCAACAACCCACTGAACAAACGTGGACAAGTGTCGCTCCTAGAGGTGGTCTAACAAATTCATTTCAAAGTCACTTCCAGAAGACATTTCTGATTTTTTCAAACAAACGGACATTTACAAGACATTATTTTCTAACTCTATCATACGTCAGGCATCCTCTTGACATTTAGAATGTCCAGATGCAGCACAAGTTTTAAAAGGTTGGGGGGCAAGTTGAGAGCAGCTTTTTCATATTATATACACAGGCCTTTTTCAAAGGGCCAGGAAATCTTCCCAAAGGGTGTCGGGCGTTTCCAACTGGGTAGATGCGGCTTGTGACTCTACGTTTCTCTCTTTGGTAGAACAAACACCAACCGCCTGAGGCCGCTAAAGGTTCCACCCGTCATCGTCTTCCCGGGCTTCGCTCACCTTCCAGGATGGTTCCAGTCTTTGTTGGCCGAGACAAGGTGCGGTCACGAGGAGCCGGCACTGAGCGCTCACGGAGAGCCCTGGTCTGTGCGGATCCAATGTCCAACGCGTGGTCGAGCTTTCAGGCGTCCATCCTCCTTCTTGGGACCTTGAAGCCCCTGCCGGCCTCTGCGGCATTCGGGCGGCCGCATTCTTCTCGCCATGCCACACCCGCCGCCACCCAAAGGCGCCACGTACCAGGGGGCAGCTTCAGCTGGGACGGGCACGATTGAGCCAGGAGACCCGGCAGCCCTTGGGGTCCGGGGGCCGACAGGTCGCCGCCGCCATCAGGTCATCCATCTGGGTGGCAGGCTCACCGGTCCTTCACAGCCAGGACCAGCCAGTGGGCACTCGCAGCAGGAGCTCTGGGTATCTGCAGGAGAGGCCGCGTCCTGTCCTCGGCCCCCCCAGCTCACCCGCCGGCCTGGGGCCGGGGCCCTAGAGGGTCCGGGGGAGCAGGCCGCACTCCCGTTTCTCACCAGGCTCTCTGCCGGAACTCTAGTATGCTAATTTTAAGTCTTGTGAGTATAGACAGAGGAGTAGAATAGCTGGGTCAAATGGGGGTTCCATGCCAAGTTTTCTAAAGAGTCTCCATACTGCTTTCCAGATTAGTTGCACCAATTTGCAGTGCCACCAGCAATGTATGAGTGTACCTTTTTCTCTACTTCCTTACCAACACTTATTATTGCCTGTATTCTTGATAATTGCCATTCTGACTGGAGTGAGATAAAATTTTAGAGTAATTTTGATTTTCATTTCTCTAACTACTAGAGAAGTTGAACATTTTTTCATATATTTATTGATTGCTTGTATGTCTTCTTCTGAGAAGTGTCTGTTCAATTCCTTAGCCATTTATTGATTGGGTTATTTATTCTTTTTGGTATTAATTGAGTTCTTTTTATATCCTGGAGATTAGTGCTCTATCTGATGTGCTTATAGTAAAGATGTTCTCCCACTCTGTGGGCACTCTCTTCATGATATTGATTGGGAAACTTATGTATTATTTCTCATTTTCCATGTAGATCATTACTGTAAGACATTTCTTTTAAACAGGATTGTCAACAGTAGTATGAAGTAGCTTGGTAAGTTCACCAATATTGATTATTCAAACAGAAGGTGGTTAAACACCTTAAAGGAATTCCATATTGGGGTTTTGGCACTGCACTCAGGATTGACTTCTGAAATCCTTCCAGATGGGGATGTGGTTTAGAGATGGAAACGTGTTTTACATGCCCTGGGTTCAATCCCTAGCACCACCTCTGAGAACAACAAAAACAAAAAAATCATCACAACAAAATTTCTTCTAACTCTGGTACTGTACTTCAATAAATTTTATATAATTCAATCTTAGGTCACTCTTGATGTCAATATATCTAAATTTCAAAATTGAAAAAATAAAATTATGCATATTTTATGTTATATAAATATATGTTCAAACTTGTGAATGTTCAATCTTATATGTAGTTAAAAAGTGCCATTAGTGATGATTTAAATGCTTTTATTAAAACTAGTTTTTTTTCCCCTCTGAATTATTGGTAAAATAGCTTTAATATTTTAAAGCTATAAGTAGCTTTAATATTTTACCTTCTGATTTTATACTAATAAATTTTCCATCTTTAATGTAGTTGGTTTAATCTTTTATAAAATTATAGAATATTCAATAATACATTTGAGTTTTCCAGTTTGAATGCTAAATATTCCTATAACTTTCTCAGAGAACCTAGACCTTGACCTGTGCCTTATGTGTATTAAAAATATATACATTTCAACAGATTTTTTAGAAAACAAGAATGAAGAGTCAATTCTTGTCAAAATCACCTGGCATCTAAATGTTTTAGGATAGATACATGTAGGAGTCACTTGAGCTATTACCTTTCAATAAGATTTCTGGGAGTAAGGTGGCACTTATAAAGAAGAGAAAGATATTATGAGGAACATCAATATGAGCTGAACCCTTTATAGAGTATAATTCTTATACTTAATCTTTGAAAACAGGCTCATGTTTCTACTCTGATCTTCTGTCAAATTTAGATCAATCTTCTGTCACTTTTTGTATTATAATTCCTACATAGGAAATGGAGTGTGAAAGTAAAATATAATCCCTTCTTTGATTAATAATTATCAGAAAACCATTTTTTACACCATTCTAAAATAGTCCTTTCAACTAAGTGATTTATACATCAGGAAATGATACTCCAACAATATTTTCTATTTTCATTTCACATATGGCTTGATACTGTTTTTATAATTTTTGCCTTTAACAAACAAAAGAATAATATTACCTACTTAGAGAAGAGTCAGAGTCCAAAGATGGTGCAGCCTTCTTTGCTTCAGGACTCTAGTGTTGTCAATATTTAATGAAATGCCTAACAAACACCAAGTGCTCCTCAAAGTACAATGGTCCTCCCTTTATCTATCAAGGATAAGTCCCAAAACTTCCAGTGGATGCTATCAAACCAGATAAATATTTTAATTAGTTACAGTGAGAAATTAACAGTGTATTAAAAGTTATGTGGCTGGACGCAGTGGCATATGCCTGTAATCCCAGTGACTCAGGAGGCTAAGGCAGGAGTTCAAGGATTGCAAGTTCAATGCGAGCCTCAGCAAAAGCAAGACTCTGAGCATCTCAGTGAGACCCTTTCTCTAAATAAAATAGAAAATAAGGCTGGAAATATGGCTCAATGGTTGAATGCCCCTGAGTTTATTCCCCAGTACCAAAAAAATTATGCAAATATGATCTTTCTCCCTATCTCTTGAAATAATCAAAATAAATATTAATAATTTGAGGTGTAACTGAAATCACAGAAAACATAACAACAGATAAGGGGAAACTGCTTTCCTGGGGAAATAGCAACAAATAAACCAGACCGGATACCCTGCTCCTTGGCACTGATATTCTAGTATACATGAAGAAGGGGGGTGGGTGTGGTGTGCGTAGGTGTTGGTGACAGAAAATTAGGTAGTATGCATGCACACATTCAATACATCCACTCACATACCAATGCACAAACCAGCATTCTCTCACCCATATTGATCAGGCAGTGACAAGTTCAATAGAGTAAGTGATGGTTAGGAGAGCTGTGATTTTAGATAGGGAGATCAAGGAACTATCTCTGAAAAACAACATTTGGTGGAAAGCTTGTGGTAGATTGAATTACTTGACTCAGTTTTTCACCATTTCCTGTATCTGCATCTTTTGTCCTATAAGTTCCTATCCCTAAAGGAAGAGTACATGTCCCTGATTCTTGACTTTGGGCTCAGTAATATGAGTTGTCCTGAATAATGTGATATTAGCAGATGTGGAGAAAGAATGTATGCAATGGGCTCATCCTTTTATTCCTTTACCATCTGCAGAGAAATGCTGCTTAGGAGTAACTGTGGTCCTTTCACTGGGGCCATGGACTATGAATACATGGAGCACACATGATCCCAATTCACAGTGAGAAGCCCAATCTCGTGGCCCATAGCTTAAAGCAGAGGTCTCCTTCTACCCTGCCAGGCTCAGCATAGTTTATCTGCCCTTCTGCTAACACATGCTTATGGTGAGATAAAATGCCACTGAAGCCTCTGAGTCCAGAAGTAGAGGAAGTAGTTTATCAACCAGATATGACTTTTGTACAGATGTGAAGGGAATTAGAGAATAATATATGTATATTATGTATATTACCTAATTTTCTGTCACCAACACTTACCCACCTACCTTCAGATACTTAGTGGATAATATTCCAGGCAGAATAAGTAGAAAGAGCAAATGTTCTGAGGATGGGGTACTTAGTGTGTTCTTCTAACAAAGGGGCTATGGCTGTAGTAAAGTGAACAGTGGGTTATTATTGTTGTTATTATTATCATCATCAATGACCTTTGGCCAAAGCCATTCAAGAACACACATGTAAAGTGGACTTGTTATTCATTACATCCACAGAGAGCATGAACCATGAACCATTGGGCACCTGGAGCATCTCACTTAGAAAGTATTAGAATGAACCTCTGGTAGGATTTGGACTTTGGTTGGGTAATATGAGGAAGGTCTACAATGAGTATTCTCTCTAGTTACTTGAATATTTAAACTATCTAAATATCAGTAAAAGAGCTGAGATGGCTTCCTTATGTTCTTTTTTTTCCTTACATACATGACAATAGTGGAGTGTGTTACATTCATAATTATCCATTCACAGCTTTATGTTCTTTAAACCTTCACTGAATCCAGGTATATTTGTCAAACTGGGTCCCAGTGCTGAGCCTTCAGTGAATAAAATAAGTCCCTTCCACTCCTAGGATCCAGAATCTGTGTGTCCATTGTAAACAACCTGTAAAGAGGTGCAGATCAAAAATCAATGTTGTTTCAAAGTACATCAATTTATGAAGAGCATGCTAAATTAAAAATGTCCATCACAACCATCTTTTACTTCCTTAGAACATAAAGAAACCATTAGCCAGACAATAATAGTAAAAATGCATTATATTTTTTTGTGAAGAAAACATACACACAGTCCAAAATGCAGATTGATCTTGAAATTAAACTGAGTGATCATAATAAAGGTACCTTTACATGGACTGTTTGGTCTAAGGCACTGGTGGACATGTGACTGCCTCTTATTGAGGAGTGTGATGGCTATCCAATGTCATTTCATTTATTCCCTTTGGTTCTTACAAATACAGATACTATATTCTACCATTCACTTACACATTATTTTAAATTTTTCAATTCACATTTTATTTTCACCCAGTTTTGTTAGTTATAACAAAACTAATAAAAATTAGAACTTATTAAATGATAGAAAATAACATGAAAATAAGTGTATTAAGTCTATCAGGTAGCTCCTTGGACATTTCTTTAGATTCCAAACACATTATTGCTTTACATTACCTCCTTCAGCTTCACTTTTCAGCTTTCTTCAGTAAAAAAATAAATTTAAATAAAACATCATATCATCTACTTAAAGTCAATATAAATATTTCTCTAAATAATATTTATTTGCACTAATAAGTCAAAGGCTTTATCTGAGGGTTGTAATAATAATTAAGCATATTTTTTTTTACTAGCAATGTGAAAAGATGTTCTTAAGACAGAAAAAAATGTATTAAACTTATAATCTCAACTTTCTCTGAAAAGATATAAAGTTCATTTTGCCTGATTAAAATGTACAAATGAACATTCATTCATTCAAGTTCATTTATTTATTCAGCTTTTATTTATTGAATATTCATGAATTTTAAGACAATGTACTACATAGGAAGGTAGAATAATGAGTTAGATCCACACTGACCCCCCTTTCAATGAGTTAATACTGTGGGAAAGCAGATATTCATTTAAATAAAACATTTATGAACACTGCAAAGAGATACAGGATGACAAAATATATGGGACAACCAAAAACTGACACAATCTTGAGAGTCAGGAAGAACTTTAGGATCCATTAATTGCATGTCTCTGGGGAAGGGGTTGAAGTGGGAGGAAGGGGAGGAAATTGGTGATTCTGCATTCCCAACTGCATTGAGATGATATTGTCCTTTGCTTCACCAGGTAACAATGGAAGCAGGCCAGGGTTGTGTGGCACAGTAATGACAAGAGGGACATGTACATGCTGAATTTGGTATGTGGATATCTCCAGGAGGGGACTTCAGAAGCTTCCTTGCAGAACTTAGAGAAGATGTCTGGAATAAAGGAATGTGGAGATTGGGAATAATAATAACAGCATGAGGAGATTGGGAATAATAAGTCCAGGGACAGGCAGAATACAGATGGTCCTCGACTTCCAATGTTTTAACTTATGATTTCTCATCTTAACAAGGATGGACAAACAATGTACATTTAGTAGAAACCAGATGTCAAATTTTGAATTTTGACCTTTCCCCAACCTAGTAATGTATGCTATGATGCTCTTTGGTAAAAACTGGGCAGCAATGGTGAGACGCAGGTACAGTCAGCCACACAATCTTGAAGGCAAATAACTGATAGTGTGCTATGTTGCAAGGATTTTTTTTGGGGGGGGGGATAAAGGTATTTAATAAATTACATGAAATATTCAAGAGTCTTGAATATTGTGTTAGATTTTTCCCAACTGTAGGCTAACACTAGTGTTCTGTGCATATTTTAGGTAGGCTAGGCTAAGTTAGGATGTTTAATAGGGTGGGTGTACCAAAAGTGTGCTCAATTTTTTTTTCAATTTAGAAAGGGCTTATTAAGATGTATTCCTATTGTAAATCAAGAAGCATCTGGACTGAGGAATTCAAGTAGAATTTTTAATACTAATCACTGAGAAATAGTAATTTCTCAAATCCAAATGAAAGAGCATCCAAGGAAAAAATTTGAAAAAAAAAATAGCAAGAAAAGAGGATTGAAGAATGGTATTTTGAAGTCAGAGAAAAGTATTTTTATGTAGATGGGAAGTTTCTACTGTTCTAAATTCTGAGAAGTTTCAGTGATCTTCCTACAAGCTACTGTCACTTACTGAGAGGAGATGAAAACCCAGTTGAGTGAGGGGTGGGTAAAGGAAACAGGAAGATACAGAGTCCAGAGTGCAGATGAAACAACTGGCTTTAGGTAGAAGAAAAGACAACTTTTTTTTTCTTTATATAGAGAAAGAAGTTGAGGGGAGATCCGAGATGTATTTTTAGTAATTGTTAAGTAGGCAGCGTAAAGGAAATTCTTATGTCAGCCTACGCTAAAATCAAACAAAAATTTGTAACATTTTCCAAATGAACAGGAGGATTTAGGGACACATTAATGCATAGCATAGGATATAGCCTGGGAAACAATTCTTAAAGAAAAGTGAAGGATTATAGAATAATATACATAGGAATTTCACAACAATCTGTCATAGTGTTTTAGCATCAATGAAAAAAAAAACATCATATTCAAATAAGTTAGTTAAGAGTGCAGACTTAGAGGAGAATGGGCCCCGTTACTGTGGCAACCTAATTTTGGATTCACTAGGTGAGTGTTAATTTTTGTAGGCTCCTCTCTTATGAATGTATACAAGCACATAATAAGATACCTAAATTGCTGAGACAGCATGTGAGAAGTGCAAGTGTATTTGAGGAAACATCTTCCCAAATCTAAATCATCTACTCATTATGAACTAATGCCCTAAGCGATGATTACTATTTCAAACTATTTTCTATGAAGATATGAATTATTTTCTTTCATGTGGATCTATAATGTTCCTTTTGGAGACTTTGATTGGACTGCATAAAATCTGACCATACAGGGAGTTCTCTTAGCTATAAAATGAAGAGGTTGAACTAGCTCTTGTTCTAACACCCTAATTAGTGAGATTAATAAGGTGTATGCTGTTGATCTGGGATTCCAGCAGTGGTTTGAAGAATGCTTTATTATTTGTCTTTCAAAGACTTAAAATGACCGTGTCTTGGTTATTTGGAATGTATTTAAGGTAGTGTGAGATATCTATTCAGATTTACTTATGCTAAAAAAGGGGGGCATTTTATACTGGGGATGTAGCTCATGGTAGAGTGCTCACCTAGCATGGACCAGGCCCTTAGTTCAAGCCCCAGTGCCTCATATAAAAGGGAGACATTCATTTAAAGGAAAACAAGTGTTAGTGCATGGAAAGCAAATGGTGCTGTATCTTACAATGGCTAGAATTAGAACTGGAGAGTCGTTAGCCACTTTGCACCCTATCTCTGTTTCTCATTACTATCACATTGGCATTCCCAACACTTCTTTACTTTCCTCTCTATATTTGCTTCATTCTTTGTTTTCCCTGGCAGCAGCTTTCTTTGTGCTATATGTATATGGGCCCTCCAATGAGGCTGACCCCTGCTCAGAGATATGTCACACCCAGTTCAAGAACTAGTAGATATTGTCTAGGAAAGTAATTTCCAAAATATTCCTTGTGAGCTATGGATCCCATGTGTCACAGATAAAAGGAGTGCAGTGTTCAGTTTTCCTTGCTGCCAGCATCCCTGGGATTCAGGGACCAACCAAACACTCCAACTACTCCTCAGGCCCCATGGTGGCACCATGGTAAGCTCAAAGATACTCAGCTCTTCTCAAAACATTGTTCTTCTAACTTGCCTGAGATCATTTCAGTCAACTCAGAATAGCCTGAAGTCAATGAACTCTTTGGCAGTATCTGCAGACCATGACGGGAGCCCCCTAAAAAGATATTCAAATGTTAATGCAATTCCCAATACCTCATTCTAATTACAGCAGAAATCATAGCCATGCTAGAGAGTCTATATTAAACACCCCTAATTTAGAAAATCATTAACATACATTATTCTAAACTGTTGTAACTTCATCAGTGCATTATTTTGGACACAGGTACCTGTGCTAATGGACACAACAGTAAAAATATAAACTATCAACTCCTAAGGTCATCTAAATTATGTTGAATACACATGAGTATTTCTCATTAAAGTATTTCTACAGGGTTCCTACAGAAATGAAACTTCATGAATGAGCTCAGCTGCCTATAGCACTAAAGAGGGTGATTCACAGGAAAAATGCCTCGAATACTCTCTAACTGTCTCTATGGAATCTGGCCTCCTATTTCCCAGGCTTCTTTTGAGTGTCACTCATTTGTAGATATTAAACTACATCCCTGTTGGCAAGTTCATCTGAGCCACAGACCCATGCAACCTACAAATTACTTAAAGACATGATCAAACCCCATTTGAAAGTATCGCTTCAGCTGGATGATGAAGTGCTGCTGTCAATATCCACCTTATGATTTTCCAATTCTGATAGGCAGCCCAGATTGTAAAATTACTTGATATTCCACAGTTAGAAGCTCACAATACCAAAATCCAGTGGCCAACCAGGAGCTGCTTTGCAAAACATTTGTAGGATAAATCGTAGCTTTTCTTTAATGCTGATGGATCTGCACTTTGTTTTCTTATTGGAATTTACCAGAGGATCAATAGAGCATCTGCAACTGCCATTAACATTTCTACCATCATTATATTCACTGGGTCATACGGGCAAAGGGAAAGATAAACTTGCACTACAGACTAGAATAGCTGCAGGGCTTTTTTAAAAACAAGAACATAATCTTAAAAATCACAAGCAAATATGATCAGTATTTTATGTTATTCCATTATGCTTGAAAGTTTTCACAAAGTATCAAGTGTCCTAGGAAAGTCATTATTTATCAAAACTTATTTCAGAAAAATTGAGCTACCCCAATAGAAAAAAATATTATTATTAAAGCAATGGAATAATTTGTTTAAATTTTTGTCAATTAATTTAAAAATCATCCTATGCCCAGAGATTTTCTACTTGCTTCATCAAACCGAATAGATCATATTTGTATTTTTTAAATCATCTTTTATTTTTTTCAAATACAAATAAAGTATCATTATAGCTCATACATCTAATAATAGTCTTTATATGAAAAGTAGACAAGTATTGTATGAAAAAATTATATATCATACTACAAAACAAGTAAGCAAAACACTAATAATCAGACTTCATCAATGTGTCAATGATGCACTAGTTAGGCAATGATAATCCCAGGAAGATAAATTAATAAAATATACCTGGGTGGCAAAACTACATGGTATTTCTGAAATTAGGTCATCTTTTCCATTGACTTGCATGGATAGCTAGGAATGTAGCAATCAGAGTTAGAACTACATTTCACAGGTGTCCTTGCAATTAAATATGGCCAAATATTTTCCAGTGGAATATGAGAGAACATGATCAGAACAGAGCCTGTAGATAATGAGCCCATTCTTCCTCTGGGTATACTGAGTACCCAGCTGGATTTGGCAAATGAGGACATAGCCATAGAAGTTGGTGAAACAAAGCCATTAAATCAGGTTTGGATTTAATGGAGCAGAGGTTTCTGATAATCTGGAGTGTTTTACATGGACTTTTTGTGTAGAAGAAATTTGTTACTACTGATAAATGTGTGTGTGTGTGTGTGTGTGTGCGCGCGTGCGCACGGAAGGATACAAACATATAATTTCCTGTATGTTCTAAAAATATTTTTAAATTATTTAAATCCATATATATTTTAAATTGCAAGGTGAGATTTTTACTTCAAAATTAATATTTTCATAGTAAATTTTTTGGTTGTTTATAGTATATTGGCTTTTATTAACATGTTTAATTAAAATTTTGGCTCTGGATATTTTACTGGTAATAGTTAATTTTTCGTGTCAACTTGACTGGGCCAGGCAGTGCTCATATTGAACATTATTTCTGAGTTTGTCAGCAATTATGTTTCCAGATGAGATTTCCATTACCCTTCCCAATGTGGTTAGACACATCCAAATTGTAGAGGGATTAAATAGAATAGAATACAAAGGAAGGAGACATTCACCCATTTTTCTTTCTACCTGTTTGTTTGAGCTAGGACTTCTCATTTGGGCCCACCTTCCTTCTCCTGGAGGAATTTTAGCAAAGGTTTTCTAGGGTCTCCAGCTTGTAGAGAGCAGATTGTAGGACTTCTCAGCTTTCATAATCATGTAAGCCAACTATATCTACACAGACATATCTATATCTCTCTGTAAGACCCATCTATCTGTCTATCTATCTAAATAGATGGATTCTTTCGAATATTTGTCTTCTCTGAAGAAACCCAACTGGTTCTGATTAATGGATGGATGGAAAGAGAGGTAGGTAGAGAATCTGATGGAGAGATACACAGAAAGAACTAACATCAGGAGCCTTGCCACAATTTTGTGAAGGAGTAAAACTTCAGCATTTCTTGGTGCTTACCAAAATTTTTTGTCTTGAGTCTCCTTAACAACTATGAACTCAGGCATTGTCCCGTTTTCAGTGCCTGGATGATTTATGCCTAAGGGCAGTGCAACCTGGAAACATTCATTACATGAAGGATAAACAGTATTCTTCCTTTAGAAAGTGAGAAAAGCACAGTTTCGATAGGGGATTATTTACAGGGAACTGGGTGACAACAGACATTTTCAGCAAGATCATGTTTAGAAAAATGTACATCCAGAAGTTTAGTGTCTGGAAAGGTATTCTATGAAAACCATACATTTATGTATAAACCCTGGAAAAACCTTAATTGTGATCCTCAAGATCCAACTTTCTCAGTTAGAAGACTGATTTCTAGACTCAGCCAATGTTTCACATAAATAGAGTCTGTGGAGCTCTTGGGCTACTTATTTTTTAAAAAATATCCTGTGAAACCACCTCCAAACCTGATTAATAACTCTAGAGGTAGGGCTAATCAGCAAGGTTCTTGTCCCAGCTGAACCTTGACAAGTGCTCCAACTCTTTCCCAACCAGTTGATCAATTGATTGGATTTGAACAGAGAATTATTACTGATCATTCCAGGAGTGAGAAATCAGAAAAGTTAGTAAAGCTTTATGAGACAAGTTAGACATTACATTTACTTTAAATTATAAAGGCAATATTGATTTTGAAAGGAGTTCATCTCAACATTCTGATTCCAACATATACTACTATATAATATTAATGTTCTAAAACGTGTCACCCAGCTGGAAGTGGCTGTGCCTGTCTGTATGTAGTTCTGGCACAGGGGGATCTGAGGCAGAAAGCCCAGGAGTTCAAGACCAGCCACATAATGAAACTGTATCTCAAAAATAAATAAATAAGTAAATAAATAAGCAAATGAATAAAATATGTCATCCTGTTTTCTGTTTCCCCATTGCTATCACCCAAAAGATAATAAGATAGGTTTTATATTAAATTGCTATTTGTATGTTTCCACCTTATCTAAATCAATTTCATTTTTCATCTCCACCACATACAAAGATGATCCATACAAAAAATGTGCAAGCAAGGGATATATGGCTTGCTCCCACTAATTCCTAATGTCCTTTCAGGAACCCACCTCACATTCCTAACCATGAAAATTGGGAAGTAGTAGACTAAAGAAAAAAGAAAATAAAGTCATCAAAATAAGGTACTATGAAGGATAGAACCTGGAGTTTTAGTCCTATGCTTCTTAGTATTTTAAGGGTGTCTCATCTTTCTAAAAGTAGGTGAAATCCTATGACCTCTATTCCAAAAAGGACATATAATTATTCAAATGATAATTATCTCATTCTTATACCATTATGTTGGCTTCAACCCCAAAGGGAATCACAAAGCTCAAATTTAAATTCATAAATTTAAAGTACATTTTCATATGGTACCTTCTTATAAATACATTGTCCATTAAGCACGAAGTAGAATATATTTCCATACGCTGAGTCTGATTTTATTGTTAACTGCATACTTAATATGGAGTTATCCCCTTCAACACACACACACACAAACACACACACACACACACACACACACACACACAAGATTAGCTATTAAACAGAAAAGAAAAGTTCTTTGATTATTGCCCCAGGTTTTGACCCTGAGATAGGCATCTGGATCAAAACAGACATTTACTTTAAATATTTTGGGTAACCCTAATGGAGGATCTTTGTTGTTTTTGTTGTGTGATTGTGGTCTACATGTTTGATGAATGATTGATTGGTTGGAAACCAACTTTTCCTTTTAGAATGTATTCTGATAAAAATGCCAGAGTGCTCTGCATTGCCTTGGAGGAATAATGGACATGTCATGCACAGTAGGCCAATCAAACATTATCTCTTTGAAATGTGAAGAGGAAGAAGTGAATCCAAAAAGTGGGAAAGGCTCAGACCTGGTTTATTTCATTGCAAACTTCCTAAAAGACATGTATCATTCCTGCTTCTGGTCCTTCCACTTGTGCTCTTGTGTATGTAGCCTCATCTGACCCATTAGATGCCTTGTCAGTTTAAGACCTCAGAGGTATCCTAAATCTTCCTTTGCTTCAGGTGGACAGAATCAGTTTCTAATAAGGATACCTCAACAAGGATGCTAAATGATACCATTCTTGTTTCTAAATTTCCCTCCCAAAGTATCATTTCCATTTCCATCAATAGTATCTGAAGGTATTAAGGTAAATTTCTAATAAAGGAAAACATAGGAATTGGCAAAATTTCCACTTGAATTTGCTTGATCAGAAACATCATTCTCTATTCTTTCTCGAAACCAAAATTATTCTAGACTTGCACTTATTATCAGACTAAATAAATGAAATCTCACATTAAAGTTGGAAATTATTTTGTGATGGGGTCATAGTTTCTCTGGCAAATGTGAAAGTCTTTATTATGCTATGTGGAGATTTCTTTTTTTTTTTTTAAGCAGTATGCTAAATCTCATTTGAAGTAAAAATTTGAAACTTGTCCCGTCTCGCCATCAAGTGACCATCATTTAAATGTTTTTGTTCATAAACATCTAATTTATTGCAATGATTTGCAGATATAATTTTGGTTTTCTCTGTATCTATCTTTATTCAGCTGCATATAACAGCAATGAATACCTGTATATAAAAATGTATGGATCATTTTAAGGGTAATTAGGAAGTAAATAACCTGTAAAACTTATGGAAAGATTGCTAGGGTCTATTGGACTTGAATAACCCCATTTATATTTGGAGTTAAATTTAAGTTAAAAGAACAAAAGTCTAAGCTCAAAGAAAATGCAGATAGTTATTTATGAAGATGAGATGTTTTCTGACACTAAAGCTGGAGGCATATGTTGAGAAATGATTAAAGTATTTCTTATGGATGGAGACAGAGAAGGATGCACACATGCTTTAAGCTTTAATTAAAGCACTCGTACTGGGGATAGGGAAGTATCCAGCAGTAATGAAAGATAACTAGAAAACCCACCTTAGAACAGAACAAATATTTTTCAATAAAGGGAGTATGTGTTTGGATTAGGCAAAGGAACAGGTATGCTCTAATGACTATTGCTAGATGTGATTATATAATTTTTGAAATGCTGGTGATATTCAGGCAGGGGAGTATATTCCACTTCAATTCATCAATTTGAGTTTCAGAATTAATTATCCACTAAGATTATTCTATTAGAAATATTTTCATGATGATAGATAGAATAGAGTGGAAAATTTATGATGGATGATCGTATGCAAATTTCTCAAAGGGAAAGAATGCTCAAAAAAGTATTTTTTCTTCTTTCATATCACTCTGCATACATAAGCCAACTACCAGCAAAAAACAGAAAATACCAATTGACATTTATTATTAGGTGTTGTCCAAGAAACTGGAGATAAGATTGTAAAGTGAGTCTTTTTTTCCTCTCTGGAACAGAGAGAGATTTAAAGTAATATGTGTTGGCCTGGGGATGCGGCTCAAGTGGTAGCGCACTCGCCTGGCACATGCGCGGCCCAGTTTCGATCCTCAGCACTACATACAAACAAAGATGTTGTGTCCACCGAAAACTAAAAAATAAATATTAAAAAATTCTCTCTCTCTCTCTCTCTCTCTCTCTCTCTCTCTCTCTCTCTTTAAAAAAAATAAAAAATAAAGTAGTTTGTGTGTAGGGGGTGTATTTAAGGCTGTAATTTAATCACCAAGTTATTACAGCATGATAGATGGTAGATGCAACATATTTTAAATAAGTTCTTTTGAACATAATATTTGAATAGATTTTGGGTTTAGAAAATTAGTGAAGATCTCCTTGACAAGGGAAAAATAAATAAAAGCTCTCAGGTATGGAAATGAGTTTCTCATTGATGAAGATGAATATTGAGGTCTATGCTTCTAAGATTAAGCAAAAATGGGGGAAAGAAGTAGATGACCATGGAGGGGAAATTTTAGGAACTGACTCTACAGGGTCTCACAAATTGTGACTCTTTTTCTTTTTCTTTTTTCATAATTTGTTCTATTTAGTTATATATGACAGTAGAATGCATTTTGACACATCATACACAAATGGAGTATAATTTGTCATTCTTCTGGTTGGACATGATGTACAGTTACACCAGTTATGTAATCATATATGCACATAGGGTAATAATGCCTGATTCATCCTAATATTTACCTCCGTATGCCCTCCCCTCCCTTCACTCCACTCTGTTTAATCTAAAGTACTTCTATTCTTCCCTAGCCCCTCCCCACTTACTGTGAATTAGCATCCACATATCAGAGAAAACATTTGGCCTTTGGTTCTTTGGGATTGGCATATTTCACACAGTATGATAGTGAAATCATGAGAGCTCCATCCATTTACTGAAAAATGCCATAATTTTATTCTTCTTGAAGGTTCAGTAATATTATATACCACATTTTCTTTATCCATTCATATGTTGAAGGGTATCTAGGTTGGCTCCACAGTTTAGCTATTGTGAATTGAGCTGCTATAAATACTGATGTGGCTGTGTCTCTGTAGTATGCTAAATTTAAGTCCTAGGAGTGGAATAGTTGGGTCAAATGGTGGTTCCATTTCAAGTTTTCTTAGGAATCTCCATACTATTTTCCATAGTGGTTGCATCAAATTGGAGTCCCACCAGCAATGGATGAGTGTACCTTTTCCCTAAATCCTTGCCAACATTTATTGTTAGTTGTATTCTTCATAATTACAATTCTATCTACAGTAAGATGAAAGATGAAATCTCAGGGTAGTTTCAAATTGCACTTCTTTAATTGCTAGAGGTGTTGAAACTTTTTTTCATATATTTGTTGATTAATTGTATTTTTTCTGTGAAGTGTCTGTTCAATTCCTTAGCCCACTTATTGATTAGGTTATTTGGTTTTTGTTTGTTTGTTTGTTTTTGTTTTTGGTGTTGAAGTTTTGGAGTTTCTTATATATCCTGAAGATAAATGCTCTATCTGAGGTGCATGTCGGAAAGATTTTTCTCCCATTCTGTAGGCTCTCTCTTCACATATTTGATTATTTCCCTTGCTGAGAAGTAGCTGTAGTTTGAATCCATCCCATTTATATTGATTTTTGATTTTACTTCTTGCACTTTAGGAGTCTTGTTAAGGAATTCAATTCCTAAACCAACATGGTAGAGATGTAGGGTGACTTTTTCTCTTATTTGGCGCAGGGTCTCTGTTATAATGCCTAAGTTTTTGATCCACTTTGAGTTGAGTTTTGTGCAGGGTGAGAGATAGAGGTTTAATTTCATTTTGCTACATATGGATTTCTACTTTTTCCAGGACCATTCAGGCTATCTTTTCTCCAACATATGTTTTTGGCATCTTTGTCTAGAACAATTCATAATTTTGAATTGTAAAGATATTTTGACAAAGTGAGAATGATTCATTTGAGTCTTTTGATCACAGAGTTGTGGTCAGGAATTTCCTTATTTTCTACTGCTTGTCCGTCAGAAAACTCAAGAGTTGGTTAGTACCTGTCTTGTTTACTGCTTATTTGCCTGATATAAAACATGATGTGCATAGTGTCATGCAACTAGGCATCTAGAGAGTCAAATCCTTTATCTAAAAGTTGATTCCAAACATTATCAAACTTTTATAATTTAGCTATAGTTGGCAAAACTGAAGGAAAAACATTAGGGTGAATAGAATTTAGAATCAAAGATATATTTATGGTTAAATAGATGATTAGGTTAGTACCCTACTTCCCATTTGGACATAAGTCTTCCTCATTTTCATAAAATAAATCAAGCAAGTTGCAAATGCTATTATTTTAGGTAGTGCTTCGTAAATTAAACTGTCCTTCAGATACAGTGCTAATGTTAGAGAGCATCAGAGAACATTTGAAATTTAAAGATATTTTGTAGTTTTACATCACCATCACATTAAATTGAATATTTGGTGGTCTCTTTATGAGAACTGTCCCAAATTTTACTTAAGGTAGTAGAGTCAATAAAAGTGAAAGGATTTGGTTTCTACTTGTAATCTGTAGGCAAATATGAATCTATATTTTTCTAGTCAACCTAAACAATCTTTAATCAAAATAAGACTATTATTGACTAGTAAATATTATTTACATTGCTCTGTCTAAATGGTGGGGAAACTTTTTTCATGATTTTCAGTATTTCTTTCTGTCATTTTCTCTTCCTGAGATTTTCCTAATTTGTATCCCAGTAAACTCATATTTATACTTTAAAACCCAGGCTTAGATTATATCTATCAATCTGATAACACTGGGGAAATTAATTACTTATCTTTTATGTTCTCACGACCCTTAGTTTAGAGAATTTATTGCATCTTCCTGGTTTCATCTCTCCTCAAGCCCATTGCCTTCACTGGTTGAAAGCTAGCCTGGAGTGGGCTCAAGTGTATCCTATCCATATGCTCAGATCTTAGCCAGGTCTTGTCTGTGGTGTGCCCTTGTAAATGGCAGCTCCACAGATTTTTCTTCAGCTTTCTTATTTATTTATATTGCATTGGCCTCACTATTAAAAGCTACACAAGGAGGTGAAAAAATTAGTCTAGGACCTAGAATACCATCAAATGACTTGCTGAATTTAAATAATTGGTTTAGAACTTCAGTACACAAAACTAGGATATGGTCAGAGGCACTTGAAACTTGCTGTTCCTGCTTATACTTCCTGATATAATACTGAGTGTCACTACTATTTGTTGGACTTTTATATATAAATCACAATGCCTAGAACTAAAACTCTCTTGGTGGGGGCTTCCAAAAATGTTTGAAATTTTACATAAAATTTACATACTCTTATATGAAATAGAAAAATTGAAATTAATAACTGTTCAATTAATCATCCACAAATTATTAACAATTAACCAACAGCTGTTCAATGTAATTCTTAGATATATATAAAGATAATAAAGTATAATAAAACCTAATGAGGTTATAATCATAAAAATGAATAATGTGTCTTACAGAAACTGAGTTATAAAAATTAGAAAATTAAAAATTAAAAAATTTTTACTTTAATGGATATGCAGGTATATTTTAATATGACTAACACAGCATGCGACAGGGATTCCCAAGCAGAAATGGACACTAGTTCATCCAGTAAGGTGGACTAGGGGTGCTAAAATGGTCCCACCATCATCTATTTGCATAGAAGTGCTTACAAGTGCTTTTTCTGTGCCATGTCATTTTTCTATAAACTTCTTTTTAAAATTTGTTCTAATTAGTTATACATGACAGCAGAATGCATTTTGACACATTTGTACACAAATGGAGAGCAACTTGTAATTCCTCTGGCTGTACACCATGCAGAGTCACACTGGCCATATAATTATACATACATAGGGTAATAATGTCCATCTCCTTCCACCATCCTTCCCACCCCCACACTCCCTCCCCTCCCCTCATTCCCTTCTGCCCTATCTGAAGTTCCTCCATTCTTCCCTAGCTCCTCCTCCCATTATGGATCAGTACCCACTAATCAGAGAAAACATTTGGCTTTTGGTTTGGGGGGATTGACTTATTTTGCTTAGCATGATATTATCCATTTACATGCAAATGCTATAATTCCATTCTTCTTTAAGGCTGAGTAACATTATTAATTTCTTTCTATTCACATGTCACCAGAATCCACTTAAACTACTGTTGATCATTTGAATTACTTTATATTTCTAGTAATAATTCTTCTTGCCTCCAAGTATGGTATTTTATAAATCATCCCCACTGTAGTTAAGAGTAATCTGCCATAGTATTTTCTTATTCTATCCTCTCATTCACTCCTAGTGCTTCAGAAAACAAAAGAAAATCTTTATAGCTTAATAAAAAATAACCTACAGGTAATGACTTCAGTTAACCAACCTCTTAAGTCTCAGCTTTTTTAATTGGAACATTTGTCTTCTCTTTTCCCTTTCCACGCATGAATACTTTACCTTCTAATAGTATTGAATTTCTTAAATAAACAATACTTTTCATGTTCTTTATATTTTTACATGTGGTATTCCTTCTACTGGAAATCTTTGAATATCTCTCATTTGCACCTTGACGGATTAATTTACAGGTCACCTACTCTGCTCCCCAAGATAAATTGGGTGGTGATTTCACCATCACAGCCTCTTTCCCCTCCCCTTCTCAAACTCTCCTCCTTCCAGATATAATGCTCCATCGACCCCCTCTCCATGTGTTATTCCTGACCCTCCTTCCCTCATCTTTGTATATCAATTTCCTCTTTGACATTTTATAGCATATACTTCTTTTGTTCATTTCTTATGCACTCTCAAAAGTTCTTAATTCATCTCCTCAGAGAAACTATCCATGTTTACTTTTGCTTTCTATAACAATTTTTATACTCTGGACATATGATGAATATTATTCATATACTTATTAATCACTTACCATATACTTCTCTTAATCATCATTGATGTCCTTGTCATATATGATTTTTTTAGTTCTGATATGAAGAGTTCTAGTATGGGAAGAACTAGTGGCAAGTTCTTTGATGGAAAAAAAAAAACTATATGCATCTCCTAGAGTAACTAACAAAGTTCCTTATTTACATTATTAGAGGTTTGGTGAAGTTTATTAGCTGAATAAATAAATAGATGTGTGAAGGGATTCATTAATGATTTTGTTGAATAAATATGAGTAAGAAATGGGAAGGAGATATTTTACATCGATGGAGAAAATGAATTGCGAAAAATTATTATTTTTAAAGCTGACTATGAGAAACAGTAGTAGAACAATAAGATTTCAATAAATGTGGTTGAGAGAAATCAGGGTTGATAATTTGCAGTGACTTCTTGACCAAAATAAAATTGATGTTGGTGAGAATGTTATCAGGGAGAAATTATTAAATATAGATCAGAGTTCTATACCTGTCTCCACATTCTCTTAGTTTGCACATTATTTCTAAGGTGAATTTAGATTCTTTTTTAATCAAAAGAATGAAGGGATTAGCATATTGCAACATCTGCTGATGAGTTGTTATCTGATTTGTCAGTATTTTAATGCTGAGCACAATATTGTAGTAATTGCCAACTGTTTTTGTATTTTCCATCAGTAATATACTGTTGTAACTTTTAGCCTCATGTTTTGTGAAGACCAAAATAGTATACTGCTGTGTCAAACAAACTCAGTGAAGTAATTTAAAAAGCAACTAATTGGCATCACCTTGACAGGATTGACAGATATTGTGATTACAGGTTAACTAATATCAATTCTTTTGGCATTAACACAAACTATGTTTAAAGTTTAAATTAAATGTATTTTAACTGGTACATAAATATTGTACATATAAATGGAGTACCATGTGATATTTCAGTACATGTATACATTATGCAATGTTCAAACCAGGTTAAACATATCTACCAAACTTTATTACTTTCTATGGTAAAAAAAAAAAAAAAACATTAAAAATTTTTTGATTATCTTTGAAATATACATTATTGTTATCTATAGTTACTCTACCATGCAATAGCACACCAGGTTTCTCAATCTTATCTAAGTTTACCTTAGTGTAAAAATATTTTCACAGGCTGGAGTTCTGGCTCAGTGGTAGAGTGCTTGCCTTGCACATGTGAGGCCCTGGGTTCAATCCTCGGTGCTACATAAATTAAATCAAAAAAATAAAAATAATGTGAAAATATTTTCAAAATATTTTCAAAAGTAATACAGGAAAAAATAAGGTTTGAAGAAATCATAAGAAGTCTGTTGTACCACTTATTCTATCCTGGTTGACATAGGTTTAATTTCCATGTAATTTTAAGACAACAACAAAAAAATTACATAAGCAGTAAGAAAGAGGAATCAGAAATAAAACAATAAAAACAAAAGCAGGGCAACATGTTCGGGGCTCCAGAATTTTTGATATTTGTTTAGTTTTGCTTTCACTGCAGAAAAAATAATTGGCTGCCTGACTTATTTATATTGCTGCCAATTTTGTTGACACTAAGTATTATAGCCCTTTGAAACTCAAAAATCAGCCTACTGGAGTCATATCTAATACAATGTAGTGGTAGACGTTAATAGCTGCCTACCAAATTCTCTTATTTCACCCGTGCAGCTGGAACTGGGAAGCAATTGGGCATCTAAAAACCACATTCCCCATTCTTCCCTGCATCTAGATGGGTTATTGCCAAAGGAATACAAGGTATTTTGATTTATTTCTCTTTTGAGATTGATCACAATTTTGTTTAATAAAATAGAATATGCCCTATCATACTTTTGTCCATGCCTCATCTAATTGCCAGATGCAAAACTTTCCAAACTCCCAGAGACAGTACAGCTATAAGATGGAAGAAGTTTAGATCCTCAGTTCCCAAATTCCCAAATAGAGAAATGTTATCCAAGCTGGCCAGGAACATCTGCATAGAAGTTATGTGAAAAGTATATGTATGTGTGTGTGTGTGTGCACGTGTGCACATATGCACATGGTATGTACACACACATACACGAACACTACTGAATTGAAGTGGTTTATTGGTTATAGTAGCTGGAATTATTCTGTGGCCATTAACACCAGTATCGAGATCGTAATGGTACCCTCTAATATAAACACTGATTCTTTTGTGGCCAATTTTGATTGCATACTAAAATTTAAATACTCTTATATGAAATAGAAAAACTGAAATTAATCACTGTTCAAGTATTTTTTGCCAACAATCCTTCTTGAATTACCATTTTTTAATCATTTTTTCAATAGTTCAACTAACGTAAAATACTGTGATCTTTGTCTAACCATCAGTTTGTTACGAACATGCAAAGGGAAGAACAGAGTGGGGGGAATGAGGAGCATGAATAAGTTGGCTGCACTGTGGGATCCCGTGTACCTAAACCCAATCCCTAATTCTTATATTCTCTTCCTTCTTGCTCTTTGTCCATTTCTTCCTTTCCTTCCTTCATCTGGCTTGGGTTGTGTCAACTGAAAACATACTGACTAAAATAATTCCAGGATATAAGGAGCTCTACAAATCTGGTAGAGTTGCTTAGATTATTTGGAATTAAGATGGAACATAAAATGGATTGCAACTCAAAAAAGAGTCAAGTATTAAATTGTTCAAAGGGATGTTCACTATATGCAAAGCATCTTAGCAAACATATCCCAGCAGAAGTTTAAGAATTACTACCATGGGCTCTATAAAAATGCTTCATAGAAATACTTTGACTTATTCATCATTACATAAAACTGTATGCATAATTTAATTAAAAACTGCATAAAATATAAGTACTGAGGCATTTATTCTATAAAATATAAATGAGTTACAGTGAAAAGCTTCTTTCAATTCTTTTCAATTTTTTTAATGACCTATATATTATAAACCAAAAATATATTTCTCTTGGAACCTGAGCTGAGTGGATAATAGTTTGACCAATTTATGTGGCATTTTACAGCTAACTTTTAATTATGACTCAAGCAGCAGCCATGGAAGATTGAAGGCTCATGTATAGAGCCTCTGGCTATCCCATCATAGGTTCCTACAGAAAAAGTCAAAATTTGCTCAAAGAGAGACTTGTAAAAACAAATCACGGTTTGCACAGATTCAATCAGAAGACAACAAACCTGAAATACTAACATGCCAAATGTAGGTGATACCAAGTATCCTCAGCCACAGGCACGCACCTGAGTGGTGGGGAACAGATTCTCCTAGTTAGCTGAGCCTTCTCTTTCTACCTCACAAGAAGTTCTGATCTGCTGTTTTCAAAATATTTTATGATAAAGCTCTTTCTTATATAATTCTCTTCAAAAACCTCTCATTTGGATATTTGATCTATTATACATCACAGATGTCCATCTGAAAGACTCGAGGCTACTACCCACAAAACATTTACTCCACTGGTTAACTGAATTGAACTACTGAATCATGACCAAAAGCTATAGCATGAGGACCCCTGACTACAATTTTTTTTCCTTCAAATATTTCTAAGCAATGGCATCAGATCCAGTTTACCTATGCCTACCTCTTGGCCTCTGGCAAGTGGACCACCTTTGTTAAATCCAAGCAACTTTATAATGTGGGCTTTGTTTCTACTTTAGTCCATACTAGACACCCTTCCTCATGATGGGCTCATGGAACTTTAACCCAGCCTCGGACTTTTCAAGGAGTATTTGAGTAATTCCAGGCAACTCTTAAAAGCAAATCCAAATTGGCCTAGGTAAAAAGAAAAGTTGATACACTCCACATTTGAAGAATGCAAGGGAAGGTATTGTGACTTTTCCATCAAGGCAAAATTCAGGATCTCCAACAATGCCAAGAGAACTCAATTTTTTTCTCTGTATGGTAGCTTTCCTCTACATTTGATCAATCTATTCCACATGGAGCATCCTAACACTATCAGATTTGTGTGTGATCCTCTTAATCAACATAAGGAAGAGTTCCAGAAAAATTCAAGAATTGAAATTCATTGAACTGGTTAACTTGAGTTATGTTTTCATTCCACTGTAGCCACGGGGGAGAAACTGATGCTGACCAAGGCTGTGTAACATACTTAAAATCAGAGCCAGCAAACTGATAATGAGAAATAAGTGGTTCTAAAAATTAAGACAAATGTGTTGTTATCAAAAACCAAGAAAGGGAGATGAGGAACCAAGAGTAGTTGGGCATAGTGGCCCCTGCCTGTATTCCCAGCAGCTCAGGACCCTGAGGCAGGAGAATCCCAAGTTCAAAGCCAATTTCATCAACTTAATGAGATCCTAAGCAACTCAGCAGGAGACTACCTCAAAAACAAAACAAAACAAAACAAAAATTGCTGGGGATGTGGTTCAATGGTTTGGTGCTTCCTCTGGATTCAATCCCCAGTACCAAACAAAATGACAACGAAGTAACACAGTAACAGTAAAATAAATGGGATGTCTTTGTGTCCCCACAATGATAATATCAGGCACACCTAACTAATCCTGTGATTCAAGCACTGTTTCTTCTCAGTAGTTGCTATCCTTGATCCCAAATAGAAATTGAGGCAGTTACAGAGATGACAAACTGCAGTGACTTATAGAGTCTGTGTCACATGCAACCTTTTTCTGACTGTAGTCTTTTGGACTTATGATGATTAATCAAGATCAAAATAGTATCCATTAAGGGAGAAAGATGATTGTATAGTCAATCCCACAAAAAGAATTTCTACTTTAAACAGCCCAAATAATCACAGTGTAATTTTCCCAAATTCAAAGAACCTATCCATCAATAGTGAGTTGAAGCAAACTCTTCCTGGAAGACTAACTTGCTTGAAAGGAATTGATTTTTTTTTTGATTCACATTAACATTAATTACTATTCTTTGATGCCTAAGATATTTCTTGACAAAGGTAGAATCTACTCATGGACAAAGGCCATTCATATTCATCTGCAATTATGCTTGTCATTGTTCTGGCTGCATATAGACTGATCAGAACAGTCCAGTCACATTATTTGCAAATATGCCACCTGACTCCAAAAGACTGAGGTTGATATGGAGCGATCTTCTTATTTATTTTGTCAAAAGACATTTGACAAGCTTCAAGCACACTTGGGGGAACTGGTTGACTTCTCATGGAAGGAGATGGGGACACAATAAAATGAATGGCCTGAACCACTATGACAGATGTTAAAGTGCATAATATGTAAACTTCAGAAGACCAGTGACCTTACCTTTCCTATCCATGGCTGCACTGAGGTACTGATGATAATGACAATGTCGGGAAAATAACAAGCACACAGAAATACTGGTGCACACAGGGTTATAAGATGAAAAAGAAAGCTAAATCTGGAATCAGTGCAAAGTCTAAGTCACATTTAATGTGGTGAAAAATTAGCTGGGATTCAATTTCACCTACAATGAGGAAAAGAGGTAAATTAGACACGTCACATGATTTAGAAGGTCAATAAATACATATGTTTGCAGAGTCCATTCACTTTACTAGCACAAAAGAAGGTATTATGTCTGAGGAGTATGGATTTGGAGATAAAGTTTAGAACAAAAATCAAGGTTTCCTCAATTTGCTAGCAGTGTGACTCCAGGGTAGTTGTGTAAACTCTCTATTTCAACTTCAACATCTGAAAACTAGATTTTATGATAATTAAATAAACTATGTTTAAAATTATTATAAGACTATTTGACTAATGAAACTTAGATAGCTAGATAGCAATATAAATTTTGTATCTATATAATATATATTGCTGTTAGTAAGTTCTAAACAAATTATGGTTTTCAGCCAAATATTTTTTTAAAGTAGTGTTTTAAACAAAGTTGAGTTTTATCAAGAATCACCCCATAGTTATAGTAACTCTTTCTTTAAATCACTATAGAAGTTTGGAATATAAGAAAATATCTTATGATCCTATGCTTTTATCAGTAATCCAGGAAAAGTGTCAGAGGGCATTAAAATACAGGGACACATCTATTCATGAATTGCTGCTTCTGAAGATACTTTATTTCAGTTACTTAAGAGCTTCTTGTGGTGCTTACCCACCCTTTTTCACACTATTCATATATATATATATATATATATGCATATATATATACATATATATATATGTATATATATACATATATATATATGTATATATATATATACATATATATATACATACATATATATTATAATATATTTATAAAATATATATTTATAGATATATAAATTTCTTTTAAATTTATTGTAGTCACATGATTTCTATCAATATTTGTTGGGTTTGCCATGTACTTAAAATCTAATCTAGAAATTCTTGTATTTAGGGTTCCTTTATCACCCAAAATGTCTCATGATATACTTTCCATACACTTTCCACTCTGAGGTGCAGCCTCCTCTTTAAAACTCCACTCACATTTTTCATCTTCTTTGTCTTAGCTACTTGCCTCTTCCCATGTTTATTATGCCAAACAATTTAAATCTCATTTGGGTTTGCACTTCCTTCGCATTCTTGAAGATTGCTTCATGTGCTCACCAAGAAAAATGATACGTTTTGAATCCCACACTTTATTCTTAAGCAAATTTTGATATGTAAGCTTTTCTTTTAACCCTTCTTCACACACACACACACACACACACACACACACACAAACACACACACACATAAAATGAGATTTAGTATGAATTGTATTATTTACCTTCAACTTACTACACATACACACACACAGACTCACACACCCTAAATGGTAGTTTCCTTCTTTTAAAAAAAATGTGGTCCACTATTTGTAAATGTACGTTTGTGGAGGAAAAGATAAAGAAGATAGTTCTTCCAAAATTCTATGCTTAGAGATTGAAAACATTATGATCTGCTTCCAAGCACTTTCGATGCCAGCACCTCCAGCAGCCCTGGAGGCCCAGAACTGTGCTCTGCATGCAGTAGCCATGAGCTACTTGTGGGAATTTTATTGAAAGTAAATAAAATTTAAAAATTCAAGTCTTCATTCTCATCACTCACGTTTTACCTGTCCATTAGCCACGTGTGGCTATTGCTATCATATAGACAACGCAAATTTTAAAACACTTTCATCTCTACAGCAAGTTCTATCAGGCAATCCTCAGAAGGAGTCAACTATAGAATTTGCAAACAAGTGTTTTAAAAAGCAGAGCTTTGCCTTGAGTCTTCCAGGAGGTCTTGCACATGGAGATGATTAACAAACATGTGGCCTTCATCCTAGCTTTCGCCTTATATTTCTTATTCCAGATGTTGAAAGTGAAAGAAAACATATATAAATAATTTAAAATAATGAACAGTTTGCATTGGTGTATATTAATCATCATAAAAATGTTTTTCCTCTCTGCAATGACAATTGTATACTCATGCCATTTTTGTGATTTCCATTGTATAACATTTTTTTTTTAATTTCATGGGGTCAGTCTGTGACCAATTCACCCACCCAACAAAAACGGTCTACACTTCACTCTGAAGTATTCCCAGTAAGTACCAATCCCAATTTATCTAGACACCATCACAGAAGGCAATTCTCCCATGGCCTATTTCTAAAACTTGTCACTTTTCCCAAAGGTACCATAAATTGTCTTTCCCAGATAAAATAAATAATGAATAGTATTTTTTAGAAAATTAAAATTCCATCAAAGTAAAATAAGAATCCATTACACATAGATAGGCTGAACATTATTTCATTTAACTTCTTCTTTAGTTTTGCCACATTGAATCATGATGTAAAAATGCTTACTTACAGTGGGTCATATTTTAAAATGTTTCAAAGCAATTATAGAAAGATCTAACAGGGTTGGCACCTCCACAAGTGTTAATGTAACATTTTGATTCTTCGGCTTTCAGAGAGAATGCAAAATGTTGCTATTTCGAAGGAATGACAGTTTTAGAGCTATGTTTTATATTACTAATCTAAGCATATACAAGTTATTTGTGAAAACAAATGAGGAAAGGCTATAAATCATGCCATTTTCTGAAGTCTTTACTACAAACCTAAATTATTAAATTCATCAATAGTCTCAAATATTATCAGATTACTCCTTGAAATTTAACTTGTGTTTTCCTAGAACACACACTAAAACTTTCTTTATCTCTTAGTACCCTTTTTAAAATTTCTCTTCTTCCTTCCCATCCCCACTCCTGATCTCATTCTTGTTCTTTTGGTCTTTCTCACCCAGATAAGCAATGTGATCATAACATCAACCCAACACTATTCTTAATTCCTATGCCCCCC
Source organism: Callospermophilus lateralis (assembly GCF_048772815.1). Lineage (NCBI taxonomy): Eukaryota > Metazoa > Chordata > Mammalia > Rodentia > Sciuridae > Callospermophilus > Callospermophilus lateralis. The sequence continues at coordinate 5,053,000 of NW_027514826.1, read as the reverse complement.
AATTCACATTTTGAAGTGCTAACCCCACTCTCTCAGTATATGACTTTATTTGGAGATACATTTTTTTAGCGAGGTAATTAAATTAAAATTAGGTCATTAAACTAGGCTTGAATCCAATATGCATTCTTATACAAAGAGAAAATGAGGACACAGCCACAAACAAAGAAAGGGGAGACTCAATAAAGACATGAGGAGAAGACCACCATCTACAAGCAAATAATAGAGGCTTTACAAGAAAAAAATCCTACTAAACCCTGATCTCAGACTCCCAGGCCCCAGGACTGTGAGAAAATGAGTTTCTATGGTTTTAGTCACCTAATATGTGGGATTTTACTATGGTGGTCAGAACAAATTCATCCAGTCTCCTTGTATTTGTATCTTGGACTTGTTCCTCCTAAATTTTAAGTAAATGAATAAATGTGTGTTTTAGCTAAACTTTGTTAGTTTCAAGAAACAAAAACAGGTTTTGCTCAATTAAAGAAACAGAATATACTGGAAGATATGAAATAGCTCCACAAATTAAAAAAAAAAAAAAAGTTTACAGAGCCAGGCTTCTAGGAAGACTGGAAGCAGGAAAGTGGGCAGGATTCTGGGAGCTCAGGATGGAGAGAGAGTCATAATAAGTTGTTTTTTTTTTCTTTTTTTTTTTTTGTGTGTGTGTACTTTCTCCAGACTCACATTCCAGTAAGAGAGTATTGTTTGTTCTAGTTTACATGAAGAACTTTCCTCTGAGATATGTACAAGTGTTTTGATTGACAGTTCTAACATGAATCTATATAATGTGGAAAGGTGTCATTCCCAGATAAAATCAGTTTTCTTTTTTTCCTCGCTCCCTCCTTCCCTCCTTCCTTTCTTCCCTCCCTTCCTCCCTCCCTCCCTCCCTCCCTTCCTTCCTTCCTTCCTTTTTCCAGTACAGAACAAATGCAAGTCAGACCAAAATAGCAATAATATGTTAAACTTTGGGTTTACAAAACATAGACCATAAACATTTTTAGGTCACATCATGTTGGATATATCAAAATATGATACCTTTTATAAATTACATATTAATAAAATGTAAATACAGATTGAATTGATTCCAAACAATTTTTGGATTTTCATGGCTTCAGTTTTCTACATAACCCAAATTAAGTTTTTATGGAATAGGTACACATACGAAAAAAGATTGCAAAAAATAATATTTCAATACAGCTAATTTACTCCCAATACCTACAAGCTATTTGAGTTTTTAAAAACAGCCATTTTCATTACTTTATCTTTTCCCTGAGATTCAAAAATTAGAGGGCAAACTATTTAAGAATTTTTATCTGAAATAAGGTAGAACAGCAGCTCCGATAGTTTTTCCTAGTTTTCTGGTGGAGATTGTTATGATGACAGTATCGTCTATTTTAATGATTGCAACTCCTTTCTGTGGCCCAAAACTACTTTTCCCAAAGGTACCATAAATTGGAGAAGGCTAAACTTCAACATCTGTTATTCAGTTTATTTTCAGCCTTGACCTAACAAGCAGTTACGAGACTGTTAAATGATTTGGAATGCAGAGCTGTTGTCTGCCATGTCAAAATGAATGGAGTGCCAGTGCTTAGCTGTCATTCACTAGCTTGATTTTTTCCACTAGTCCAATTAACTAGAAGGTGGTTGCATGCTAAGTTAAGAAATACAAAGATAAAATAGCTATTTTCCCCAAAACTTCATGAGAAGACAGAGACATTAGTGAAATAAGCAAAACAACATGAGAAATATACTAATAGGTTAAAGAGGTTTTGTTTTGTTTTTTAAAATGTGAACATAGAGGAAAGAGAACAAAGTCCTATGAGGCAGAGTTAAGAACAATTTATAAAAGAGGTGGGACTGGAGTTTGGTCAGCATGCTATTAGCTCTGAAATTTGTGTATATACAAATAAACTTCAAAGTGATTATTTATGCTGACTAGTTAAAATGCTTCACTGCTGAAAATCTTTGAATAATTAATTAGGTCTTCACTTTATATAGGACATTCTGGGGGTAGGGAAAACAGTATTAAAACAACTAGGATGGAAAGAATATGGTGCCATGATAGGCTTAAGATTTTAACAAATAAGATATCCAATTAAGTTTGAGTTTCATATAAATTATGAATAATTTATTTAGTGTAACTGTATCTCATGTAATACTTGGGACATACTCATACTGAAAAATATTATGCATTTTTTATTTGAAGTGCGAATTTGGGTGTTTAGAAGTATATTTGGCAGACTGACTTAGAATGAAAAATACAATAAAAGAAGAAATAGTGTTGGGAAGCTGGAAAGTAAAAAGAAAATCCTAAATGAGAAGAAATAATAATGAGTATGGAATAGGGCATAGAGGTGGAGAACAGCAAAGTTTTTCATCAAAACACTATAATTTTACATCTAAAGATTTTTAAAGTGCCTTGTTAATACTCATAAGAAAAAATCAAATGTTTTATTCTGCAGTTTATATAAACACAAGTTCTAAGAAAATTCAGGGAAAGCTACTTTTTGTTTACAGATTTTCAAAGCCATTCCAACAGTGCTTGTCATTAACCAAAGGCCAAATTAAAGCCAAGTTCTTCTAGGAGTCCACTGATTGCATAGTCTTAGGGAAAAAAAATTACAGAAAAAAATAGTCTTAGGAAAAATATTTGCATAGTTTAAGATTTCTGGGTGAATTAGTGGGAAACAATTATAACTCTGACAATTATTTCTGTAATTCCAATGAGGGCTTAAGACTTCTTTTCTCTCTCTCCCTCCCTCCCTTCCTTCCTTCCTTCCTTTCTTCCTTCCTTCCTTCCTTCTTTCTTTTAAATGGTGCTTGGGTTAAAACCCAGGGGTGCTCTGACACTGAGCTACATCTCTAGCCCCTTTTAATTTTTTGTTTTGAAACATGGTCTTGTTATATTGCTGATGCAGGGCTCAAACTTGCAAGCCTCCTGCCTTAAGTCTCCTTGAGTCCCTGAGATTACACCTGGTCTCAGGTTTAAGATTAATCATCAAAATCCTGAAAATTTTCTTTGTATGTTTAGTAAAGCTCATGGGCTTGTCATCTGATCAGCACAAATTTACACCTGCACATATTATCTTATTTTAAACAAATCTACCCTGTCTACAGTAAGAAGATGAATGCTGAAACTATTAGTAATGCTTCTAATTTAATCAGTGCAATGTCATTGCTTTGGATAGGCATAATAAATTATACCCCAATAATCCAGCTTCCTCGAATCAAATCAAAGCTAAAATGTGCAAGTACTGTGTGAATATAAAGAACTGCAGATATATTTTCATATTTGTTTTACTAAACCTTAACTGAGAGGCTCCTAGAAATAAGAAAGACTGAAAATTTTATTTTCATATGTCTAGATTTCTGCTCAGCATCTGTTCAGACATTGAACATTCTATTTAGGTAAAGTACTTCATGTTTATATGTTTAATCCTAAACTACAGTAAGGAAGAATTTTGAAGTAATTTGTAATTTTAATATTTCAAACAGTGCTTCCTTAGCTGGTAATATCAAATGCCAGAAGATCATGATTGTGCTATCATTCATATGTAATTCTAAACACTTCAAGTTTCTTTGTATACTATTTTTAATCAATACAACAAACCTCCAAATTTCTTTCCAAAGACCTTTCAGATAAAAAGAAAAACAATTATATCACAATCAATATTCAAAGAGTAGCTTTCATTTTTATTTTCTTCCATGACTTCTTTGGAGAAGAAACTGGGGAAGAGGCAAAAGGAAATGACATCATCAATCAACTTATGGGAAAACCACAGCATTGTTTTTTGACCAGAAGGAAACTCATAACTCATCATTCTATATCTTCATTCAAAAATAAATACTGAATGATGTCTTAGCACTTTGTATTGCTGTAACCAGAATACCATAGACTTAAAAACAGACATCTATTTCTCACAGTTATGGAGATGGGTTAGATCAAGGTCCAGGAGTGGCAGAATTGGCCATGGATGAGTGATGGGGTTTCTCCTGGGTTATAAATGGCCTGCCATCTTGTTAATTACATCACTTCTTTTTTATTATTCACATGTTCACTATGTTCACTTTGAGTGCACTAGTCCAATATTGAGAATGCCATTTTCAAAATCTTATCTACACCTAATTATTTTCCTTGCCCTTTGAAAAGAAATAATACACCCATAGGGGGAAAAAAAAACAGGTCTTGGATTCCGATCTTGGTTATAAAAGCATTATTCAATAAAAGGAAATAGACCTCAGAAAAATGATTGTTTTTAAGGCTGAGCTAGTAAATATACAAGATAAGCATGGAATATCTTTAGTGCCAGAAACAAAGAAAGTACTACAATAAAAAAAATAAGGGGAAATGTCAAAGAGATATAGGAGCCAACTTAAAGAGCCATGAGTAGCAAAAGCTGAAAAACAAAATAAAAATAATGCCAGAGTATAACCCAAACTATAAAATAAGTATCCATAAATCCATACAAATATAAAAGTAATTAAATGATAAATGGGAGGTATTGATGAATTTCCTATGAAGAAGAATCCCAAATGATTTTTGAAGCTACTTTGTTCTGAAGGAAGAACATAATTCCCCTCTCCCCAAGTATAGGCAAGGCCCAGTGATCTCCTTCCAACGTCCACAGTACGGGAATGGGGGATGGGTAATTTTGTCCTGGGGAATCTTGACAAAGGATGCTGCAGCCAGCTGATCAAAGCCAGAGTCAATAGGTGCATCATGGTGATAGTATACAGCATGATGTGATAAAAAAGCCTTTCCTGTGATCACCCTCCAGCTCAAGAACCCTAGACCCTCATAAGAAAACCATGAAGCAAATCTCATCCAGTGAACATTCTATGGAATTCTTCATCAGCACTTTGTCATGGGAAAGAGGAGCCCAAGGAAACATGAGGACTAAATGTAGGATGATATCTTTGATGGGCACTGGAACAGAAACTCGGCATTAGGTGAAAATTAAGCAAAATAATCTTAGTTAATAATATATCCATATGTTTTCTTTTTAAAATTTTTAAAATTGTTTTAATTACTTATACATGATAGTAGAATGCATTTATGCACTTTGATAATATCACACATAGATTGTGTATAATTTCTCATTTTTCTGATTGTACCTGTTATAGAATCACACTGGCATTTATATATAATTTTATATATATGAAATAATAATGTCTGATTCATCCTGCTGTCCTTCCTATCCCTATATCCCCTCCCCTCCTGTTCCTCCACTTGCCTCTACCTAGTCTAAGGTAATTCTATTCTTTCTTAGTGCCCTCCATCCCTTATTATGAATTAGAATCCACATAGTAGAGAAAACATGGAAAGTAGTATGAAGACTCCTCAGAAAAATTGGAATGGAACAACTATTTGATCCAGCTATCCCACTCCTCAGATTATACCTAAAAAATTTAAAAGCAGCATACTACAGTGATATAGCCATGTCAATGTTTATAGCAGCTCAGTTCACAATAGCTCAACTATGGAACCAACCGAGATGCCTTTTGACAGATGAGTGGATAAATAACATGGAGTGTATATAAAATGGAATATATATATATATATATATATATATATATATATATATATATATATATATATTTATATTTATATATATATTCATTCAAAGGAATATTACTTATCTTTAAAGAAAAATGAAATTATGGCATTTTCCAGTAAATGGATTGCAGTTGGAGACTATCATGCTAAGAGAAATAAGCAAATTCCAATAAAGCAAAGTCCATGTTATTTTTTGACTATCATAAAATAATATTTTAATATGTGGTATTGCCCTTATGACCAAATCACTTTCCCCCAATCCCATCTCCTAATACCATTATCTTGAGGGGTGTTATTTCAACATATGACTTTTGGGGAGAACACAAATATTCATTCCATAGCACAAAGCAAATAATATTATTTGCACTCTACAAGAGGATGCAGAAGTAGAAGTCTTGCCAATACTACACATTAAGTAATAATATAATGGGGTATAATAACAGGGAATTATTAGCAATAGGGAATAATAGCAATATATGGGAAACCTGGTTTTACATTTGAAAATTTTCTACAATTGTAAAATAGGTTTTTTTTTTTTAATCAAGTATATAGAGAAATTAAAACTTTTGTCCTTCTGACGGTTATCTGTTTTTGAAATTAAATAGAAGCATCAATAAAAATAAAATATATAGCATGAGAGATGGTAATAAATGCTATGGGGAAAGTAAAGTAGTAGAAAGGAATGGAAATGCTGGCTGGCCTGGAAGTGAACTGTTACTTCATTACTTACTGTTCTTTATGGACATAAAGTCAGGGTCTGAGAGAAGACTTGGATAATACTAGGTGCCTAGAGATTACTGATATAAATCAGGTAAAATGGCTAGTCTTGAGAGAGATTAAGGTGTCTTGATTCATGAGATATGCTCTAACAAAATACCATACACTGTTTTATAAACAAAAAAGTTTATTTATCACGATGGTTAGCATCTAAGAAACACAAGATTAAGGAATTAGTGGACCTAATGGTGATGACAGCTCACTTCCTGGTTCTTTGAGGCTATCTTTCATTGTGACTGCAAATAGTAAAAGAGGTGAGATTTTCTCTGGGAACTATTTCATAGGAGTATTCATCTCATTCTTTTTTTTTTTTTTTGGAGGGGGTACTGGGGACTGAACTTAGGGACATTCTGCTATTGAGCAACATCCCCAGCTCTATTTTGTATTTTATTTAGGGACAGGGTCTCATTGAATTGCTTATCACCACACTTTGGTTGAGGCTGGCTTTGAACCTACGATCTTCCTGCCTTGGTATCCCAAGCTGCTGGGATTATAGACGTATGCCACCACACCTGGTAACCATCCTATACTTAATGGATCCTCTCTAAATTACTCTCCCCAAACACCATATCCTAACACTGTGGCCTTGGGGGAGGTAGAATTTCAATATATGACTTTTGAGGGGAATATGAATATTCAGTTCATAACATAAAGTAAATAATACCATATGCAATCTATAAGAGGAGGAAGAAGTAGAAATCTTGACAAAAATGTGCAGAATCATCTGAACACGTCTTCATTCTTGTCAGTATGTGGAGCATCAGGACTCTCTAGGTATGCTGATGGAAAAGGTCAATGACTCTTCCTTCTTTTATAGAAAGATATTTGGTATCAAAGAACCCAAGATAAACTTCTCATGTTCCCATACCAAGCTAATTACAAATTTAGGACTAGCACTCAAATGTATTAATTCCTAAACTGTTGGAGTTCATTTTGTGTTGCTGTAACAAAATACTTGAGAATGGGTAACTTACAAAGAGGTTTGTTCAGTTTATATGTCTGGTAGCTTAGAGGGTCCAAAGGACTTGTTGCCATAGTACTGACAAGGATCCCTTAGCTGTATCACAATGTGACAGACAAATGGAAATGGCCACATGTAGAAAAGGTAAAGCTAATAGATGGATTCACTTTATAACAGCCACTTTTATAAGACATAATTCATTCCTTGAGAACAGAGCACTAATTCATTTGTGGGGCTGGAGTATCCAAGACTTAATTACCTTTCATATGACCCTATATCTTATAGGTTTTACCAGTCAGTACCACTGCACTGGGGACCACATTTTCAGCATGTATACTTTGGGGGATCAAAGAAATTTATATCATACATTAATCAAAATATTTCCTCAATTTGTGGATTTAATTTATTGGCTTACCAGTTTAGCTTTTACTTTCTAATTTGTTCAGTTAACATTGAAATAGGCTTATTGATATTTAAGATCATCTTCTCCATGTTCTCCTAAATTCTACAATTGTTATATAATCACCACCTGAATATTTAAAGAAACTCAAAAGTGATTAAAATCTGATGGATTCAAATATCAAATAATAACTGTGAAATTTTAACTATATATATATATATATATATATATATATATATATATATATTAATTATACACACCATGCACACACACACACACACACACACACACACACACACAAACATCTTGAGAATCTGTGGATGATTTGAGTGGAATTCATACATGGTAACTATTTGATCCCTAACATGATACATTATCCATGGCAAGCACTAAGTTAATGTCTATTATAAAAATGAATTGACATGTCTTATTCTGAAGATTATTAATTATTAAATAAATAAATCTATTTTGTAAATACAGCAGTATTTTTTAACAAGAATATTTCCTAGAGGTGAAGAAATGAATGAGTATATCTAATGTGTCTGAAAGAATATTCTACCTTGAAATTAGCAAACAAGAAGAAAATAACAAAACTTCTGTATAAGAAGTCAAACTAAATGGAGGAAAATGGTATGGTAACACTTGAGGAATTATACTTCTGTTTAGATGAGGAAAGAGCTGAAAAAACCTGCATATAATTTTTAAAAAATTTTTACAGTGCTGCACAAGTGAAATTTACAGAATACTTTGTTGTGTACCATTTTACAATTTATTTATTTACTTTTTGTACTGGGCATTGAATCCAGGACAATTAACCACTGAGCATATCCCAATCCTAATTTTGAGACAGGCCTTGCTAAGTTGCTTAGGGCCTCAGTAAATTGCTGAGGCTGACTTGAATTTGCAATCCTCCTGTCTCAGCCTCTTAAGCCACTGGAATTATAGGTGTGTGGCACTACTCCCAGTTCCATTCTATTATTTTATGTTAATTATTCTGAACAACTTTTTCAATTGAATGGAATAGGTATAATAATTTAGAGGATTCACAGAATATAACACAGGAAAGAGTGTCTGGACAGTTGTGTTTTGTGGGTTCTGTATAAATGTGTTTTTTTTTAGTCATGCCGTATGCTCCATTTTTCTTATGTTCTACTTTTTTTCTAGAAGTAGACTGCCCCAAATCAACTCTTCTCTTAGATTTGCAACCTATTTAATTTTCTATGGCTTGAGTTTTCCTGTATATTAACAATAATCAGAAAGTCATATTTAGAAATCTATTCCTTTTTTTAGGTGTATCTTACACATTTATTCCTATAATTTAGGAAAGAGAAAAGTATTTTATTCATTGTACGAAGTCACAAGGCATAATTGTCGAGGATATCCGTGTTTAAAAGACTCCAAATGTCTTGAAGGAAAATATTAATTATCTCATTTCCCCACTCACAGAAACACAGACGTTAAGCAAAATCACACAAATATTAGATGAGGAATTTGGCTTGACAGAAATCCATAGGAACAAAACCTGAGCATTTAGAGGATGACAAGCTTCATAAATCTCGACAGATTGATGAAATGACTCTGAAGAATCTTAATAAAATCATAGAATGGATAAACAGCAAGAGAGCCAGTCAACCCATTGTGCTTGCTATTGACAGAGCTGCCTCTGGGACAGAGAGCCAAATTCTCAAGGGCTCTTCAGGAAGGATGGAGCTCAACCACGCTGCTGACAACACAGGAGATCTTTGAATAAAGTCTTTTTGAAGAGATGAGTGTTTTCTCGCTAACACTCTCCTTAAATCAATGCTGTGTGTAAGAGGAATTATACGAATTATACGAAAATGATGGGCCTGATTAAGAAACTTGGCTTGAACTAGAATTTAAAAGGGTTCACACAGCCATACAAACTGAGATGGCTCGCTCTAAGCAGACTCATTGTTAAAAGACTGCAGAGGTTATTTTTATATGTAGTGACTTTATATCAACTGGAGACAAGACCTTTGTAGCTCTCTTCCCGATGACTGGCTCTACAACCCAGGCTTTGACAAATTATTTCCAAGGGACCAAATTCCTTTGCAATAGGAAAGCATACATCTATCAGAGCCTAATGTTTTGCCTGGTCTTGTTAGGCCAGGTAACTGGGTGAAATCAATTAGTTGAAAAGATGCTGCAACATATGGATGGAAGGACTAAATCATCAAACCAATGGTGTGTTCAATAGAGAAGGTAGATTTAGGGAGTATTTAGAAGCAGGGGCCAATACAAGAATACACCCATATCCTCACGACTGTCAAAGTCTATGATTAAAAGGAAAAAATATTTTTCACAGATCTCTTAAGAGGATAAAAGTGAGGAAGTTCATCAAGCCACTTTTTTTTTCTTTTGAAACACTACCTCCAATTGCTATACAAAGCCATTGTGAATATTTTATTTATTTGATTATTTATTTTTGGTACCAGAGATTGAACTCAGGGGAACTGAACACTGAGCCACATCTGCAGCCCTACTTTCTATTTTATTTAGAGACAGGGTCTCATTTAGTTGCTTAACATCTCCTCATTAGTGAGGCTGGCTTTGAACTTGTGATCCTCCTGAGCCACTGGGATTATAGGCGAGGGCCTCTGTGCCTAGCAGCCATCATGAATATTGACTAGTACTGTAAATATTATTTGTTCCTAAATTTCTAATTTTACCAATTTTGCCATTGTCCATTATAAGCTACTTGTTGTATTTAAAAGGAAAGGATAACACTAATCAGATCATTACATTTGGGTTAGAAATGAGGAAACAAACAACTGAAATATTAGGCACAGGATATATTTAAGAAGAGGGGGGCCATTTCACACTGCTAATAAATATTGTTGTTTCAGGATTTCTTAAGGTGAATTTGAAAGCTGTTGCTACATTAGAAAAAAAATAGATACTAAAATAAGCCTGCATGCTATTCATGAAATTTATATTCAGCTAAGGAAATATAGATGGCATTTTATCTCCATTGTTTTACATGTCAGCATGACCACAGCATCACTAGATAATCAGGAATATGTTGGATAAGTAGCCCACAAAAAATAAAAATAAAATAGCCCAATATATTAAATTAAACACAAGGCATTAAAGAAAAGTGAAAATGAGGATTTCAAGTATATTGGCAAGAAAAACGGTGGGGGGAGCAGTTCTGAAAATAGAAATCTGGAAATTACTTCTTTGGGAAAATTGCTTAACACCTTTTACAAAGTATAAATAATCACTCAAGGTTTTAATCATAAGAATTCTATCTTTTTACCTGACAAATAAAAGTGAGGAATACTATTTCCAGTTCCTAATCAACACAGGGTGAATTTAATGAATCTCATTCCTCTGTTAGTGTGATTTTTTTCCCCCTCTGAAATAAACTAAAACTCTAGGTGTTTGCAGATCATCAAATCTGCTTTGCAAAGAGCTTGGTGCTGGCCTGAGATGGGCAATAAATACACAGTTGCCATATTCAATAGATTTTTATGGGTGAAAAAAAAACCCTTCCAGATAGAGATGTTAAGTGGCATCATGAATACAGGGCAATGTAAATGACAAACAGAGGGAGCGCCTACTGGAGAGGAAGGTGCTCTCTCTTCCTTGCTTAGGGATAAGTCTGAAATTTCTATCTTCCCATGTTCTCTGGAAAAGTACCCACTATTAGTTCAGTCATTAACTTGTGTTAACCTAAAAAGATATGATATGGTAGACAGAAAAAAAACATACCATAAATATTTCCAGGCTTCTGCAATGAAAAGATGCAACTTATTCCTATATCTTAATCCAGCTTGGTTTTGTGATTGGTTTTGACCCATAGTATGTGGCAGGCTGGCTGGGGCAGGTTCCTTAGCACAGACTATAGTTTGCTCTGCAGCATTCACCTTTACCCTCAAGGAATGTTTCTTTAGACCACCATTTAAAGAACCTGGTCTAAAACACTGGAGAAGGAAAAGCATGTTGTCCTGGTTGTCAGCTAGCAGTAATGCAAGACAAATCCTGCTATCTTGGACCTTCCAGTCCAGAAAGCCCTCCCAGTTTATGTAGTATCATGTGCAACTAGGTTCACTTTTAATTCATTTCCCATGTCTCTCGAGACATGTCTTAATAATTTATTTCTTTTTACCAATATTATTTCATTATCTGGGTGTACAATGGCTTACTTATTCCTTTACCTACTTAAGTTTACCTAATTTGCTTCCAAGTTTTGGCAATTATGAATAGAATTTCCATAAACAACTGAATGCAGGTTTCTGTACATATGTAAGCTTTCAACTTGTATATAGTTTAGTAAGGAATTAACAAACACTCTTTCAGAATAGTTGTGCCATTTGTACTCCCACCAAAAATGCATGAGAGCTTCTGTTGTCCCCTGTCCTCACCAGGATTTGGCATTGTCTGGGCTCTGGATTTTGGCCATTCTAATAGGCATATAGTCATACTGCATTGCTTTAATTTGTGTTTCTCTCATGACTGATGATTTGGAGAATTTTTTCATATCCATGTTGCCATTATCTATTTATTTATTTTTTTTTTTTTGGTGAGGCATCTGTTAAAGTCTCTAACCCATTAATAAATTAAATTGTTTGCTTTCTTAGTATCCAATTTTAAGAGATTTGTGTGTGTGTGTCTGTGTGTGTGTGTGTGTGTGTGTGTGTGTGTAATTTTTCAATAACCATCCTTGATTAGGTACTTGAAAAAAACGAACACACAGATTTATCATTTTATTATCTGTTTTTGTTTACCATTTTTAAAAAGATACCCTTCTTCTTCTTTTTCATTTTCTTTTTAGATTTCTAATTTCTATTTAAAATTTTATTTTCATTTTTTTCCTCTTTTCTGCTTTTGTATATGTCTCTTTCTATGCCTTTTCAGGTATCCGCACTGAGAATCACAATGTACCTACCTGGCTTCATAGTCTATGTAAGGATACTTTACAACTCCCAATAGAATGTAGAAAACACGAGAGGTCATTCCCACACTTTTATTTCATAATATTCTGGTATATTGTATGGATGTATACTTATAAAATTCATAAAACAATTATTCTGATACCCGTTGATGTGTTGCAATTTTCTAAATTTAGCTAAATGGCTGATCTTTCTGGCCTTGGCAAGCCCAATGCAAAAACTACCTTAGGACCTACTGGGAAACCACATTTACCAACCATCAGGAATGACAGTCACACCTAATGTTCAAGAATACTGTGAGCATTTTGAAACACAATGCTAGGAACCAAGGAAAAAGGACAGATTAATAAAAGATAATTTTAAAAGTTTGTTTCAATCATCAAACATATTGTGCAATTCCCAAGAGGATAATAATAATGTAATACATTTACCCAGGATTTACCCTTTGTTGTTGTTGTTGTTGTTGTTGTTTTTCCTTCATTCCTGAGGTTCCAAGAGTTTTCCTCTTTGATACCCTTTCATGCATATTTTAAGACTGTCCTTCAATGAAGCTTTCTAGAAGGTTCATTGGAAACAAATTACCTTAGTTTTTCTTCTCCTGCGTTCCTTTTACCTGTGGTTGTACATGCTATTTTTGCTGGATAAAGAATCCTGGGTTAATATTTTCTGTCAGCACTTTAAAAATACTGTGTCACTTCCTTCTGACCTGTGTGCTTACTGATAAGAAATTTCTCATTCCAATTACCATTCCCCTATATATAATGTGTCCTTTTCTGTGGCTCCTTGCAAGTCTTGTTTTTCTTCAATTAAATGCAGTTTGATTATGAAGGATTTAGGAATGGTGTCCTGTGAGTTTAGCCTTTTTGTGTTTTTTCTCTCTCTCTGCACTTATTTAAATCTGTAGGGCTGTATCTATTAGGGGAAAATTCTCAGCTACTTTTTAAAAATATTCTTTTCACTACCATACTCTTCCTCCATTTTATGTATTTATTGATTTGGAACTTTGATGATACAGATGTTATGCTTCTTACTATTATCCAAAAGCTTCTTGAGCTTATTATTTTTTTTAACTTATTTTAACTTTTTATCTGTTGCCCAGAGAACAGTGGAATGGTGTTGAAAATTTGGCCCTATCTTCAAACCTACTCACCCTTCCTATCATCATCTTCACGCTGTTGCTCATCCAGTGTAATTTGATTTAGTATCCTTTCTATTTCTAAAATTTACACTTCATTTTAATTTTTTTGTAGATATTTTATTTTTTAAATATCTCAAGTGTTTACAATTTCTTGCTAAAAATATCTTATAAGAAATTCCATAAAATTAATATTAGGCAATTATCACATAAATGACATACTATTCTTGATATCTGCAGATTGTCTTTTTCCTTTTTGGTGGGAGGGTATCTGGGATTGAACCCAAGGCCACTTAACCACTGAGCCACATCTAAAACCCTTTCTTTAAAAATTATTTTAAATTTTGAGACAGGGTCTCACTAAGTTGCTTAGAGCCTTGCTAAGTTGCTGAGGCTGGCTTCGAACCTGCAATCCTGAGTTGCCGGGATTATAGGCATATACCATCAAGCCTGACTTATCTTTTTCCTTTTGAGTTAAGATTTTTATATTTTTTTAATCAGAAATAAATTTATATTGGATATTAGATATTTGGAGTATCATCATATAAAACTGAGATTGTTAACTTATAAATGTGACATATTTACTTTAGCAGCACCAGACCTCTTTAAATTCAATCACTATGTCTGACTCACAGTTTTCAGACATTACTGTGCTATTCAGATCTGTCTTGTTCATGCATCACCCACTTACGGTTCTTGAATCCTAGGTGTTGGCTGATATATCTGTTGATTCAGATCTCACTGTCTTTAATGTGCTGAACAGTATTGGAACCATATATGTACAGCTTGAAGTAGGTCTAGAACTTCAAAAGAAGTTTTTTTTTTTTTTTTTGGCTGCTTTCCCAAAATTCTCTTCAGCGCTCTCAGTAATGTCTATTTCTCTGGGGCTTCTGTTTCTGTTCTCTACACACAAAGACAGTTTGCCTTGATCTTACAAGTGCTTTTGCAATAACTGCCTCATCTGGGGCCAAGTAGCAGAAGAGAGGGTGCATAAAGGCACTACTGCCCAGAATCTTTACTCTAGGAAGCACAGTTCTACTGACTCAAGAGGAAGAGACACTCCCCCACCTTAGCCTCCGTTTGTGTGTGTGCCTGTTTTCTACAGCTGACACCAACCCTATGAAATCCCTTCGAGACTAGGTTGTGGGAAAATAGAGACAACGCAGAAACAAGAAAGGTATGTTACCACATTCAACTGAGTGTTGCGAGTTTCATTTTCACTGACTAAACACAGAATTATAGGGTTTTACTTGGAGATTGCTCTGTCTTTCTCTCTCCACCCCCACTAGTATGCACTTGTGGTGCATTGAGTACAAACCACAGGAAAGCAAAGAAAAAAGGAAAAACAAACTGTTTACTGTGTGAGTGGTAGATCCTTTGCATTACGATTCTGCCTGCTACGGTTCCACTGTCTCAGTCCTCAAACAGCGGTGGCATGCATTTTGTGCAGGTAACATAACATGTTACATAGCATAACATAACATGTAAATATGATTAGTGGAACAGGCAGAGAGGAATATGTTTATTACCTCTTACTCAGAGCCAGTGCCAGGACTCCTTGATAACAAATATTTACAGAGTACATTTAACATGACAGGCCCTATTCTAAGTGATTTACATAGATAATTTCCCTATCTCTGACAATAGGCCATTGAGGTTGGATTGGTTTTATAGAAGAAGAAGCTGAGTATTTGAGAGGCTAAATAATTCACTCATATCACATTACTGCTAGGAGGTCTCTAGGCTGAAATATGTTTTTAGCACTTGCCTAGTATAACCTCAGCTGGGCCAAACATCCAAACTGGGAGTAGGATTCTGGATATGGAGAATTTCATATGAAACTTCTGAGAGGCAAACCTTGAGGAAATTACCTTAGTCATGCTGAAGACCAATTTGCCTTTCATTATTTTCTTTGGCTCTCCTCCTGCTGCCAAATTCTTTCAAGGTCAGAGCTAACATTTCCAAGCAGTGAGAAAATGAACTTGAAGGCTTCTTAAAGCTCTAGGAATCTGAGGGCATAAAATCCTTCAACATAGATTTTGAAAAATAGAAACGGGAGATGGAGAAAAATAATAAACAGACTTCCCAGTAGTCCTCTGGCTTTGTCCAGGGGCAGCTTAGCACTTCATAGTAGCTACAAATTTAAACTTGAAGTGTAACAGTGGTCCCTTTACCTTCTGACTATAGCCCTCATTGTTCTAAGACTTATTTTTCATAAAAATGTTTTTTTCTTTCTTCTTCCCTCTCCCCCTCCTTAAGAGATTAGGGATACAGAGTTATCTTATCTTCCCCTACTTAATTGCCCTTGAACTCCCACTATAGGAAGAAAATGCCTGCCTAGGATCTGGGGAGTGACTAACCCCAAATTAACAAGTGAATCTTAACATGCCATCAGGGTGCTTTGGGATCCCCCTACCAGAGCACACCTGTAATGTAACCCTTGAAGAATTCCTTTAAAACCCCCTGTCTCTCCTGATGGGCAGAGTCACAGTCTTTGGGACAGAAATCCCCTGTGTTTCTCCTTTGCTAGCAAAGGAATAAACCTTGTTTTTCTTTTTTTTCAAAAACTGTGTCCTCATTATTAAATTGGCATTAATTGGAATTGGGAACAAGGTCTGAGCTGGTTACAAAAGGAATAATACTAGCATTTGAGTGGGTTAGGATTTTATTTCATCAAGTATACACTATTTTAAAGTTGATAGTCTTTTTACTGAGTTAACAAAATTTATCATCTGGAATTTTAGTAAAGTATCTGAGATTTCCCACAAACAAATTTTGTATTATGATAAAGCCTGAGAGAGATGCCCAAATTAATGATTAATATAATGGCAC
The DNA here is from genome assembly GCF_048772815.1 of Callospermophilus lateralis. NCBI lineage: Eukaryota > Metazoa > Chordata > Mammalia > Rodentia > Sciuridae > Callospermophilus > Callospermophilus lateralis. The sequence continues at coordinate 5,036,428 of NW_027514826.1, read as the reverse complement.
CACTATAAAAAGAACATATGTTGGGGCTGGGGTTGTGGCTCAGAGTTAGAGTGCTCACCTAGCATGAGTGAGGCACTGGGTTCAATCCTGAGCACCACATAAAAATAAAATATAGGTATTGTTCCCACCTACAACTAAAAAATAAATTTAAAAAAAGAATATATCTTAAGATGGTGATCTCAACTTGGGTCCAGTTTTATCTTGTGACCATTTGTGGGGTTTTTTTGTAGAGTTCTGTGGTGTTATTTATTCAGAAGTGTTTTTTTTTCTCTCTCTCTCTCTTTCTTTAACCAGACAACCTTGAAAATATCAATGGTTTCAGGAGTCATAGTAATAGAAGTAATAAAGCAAAGGGAAAAATGATCCAGGTCTGCTCTAGTCAATGTGTGGCCGAACAGTGCACAAACTATTCTAATTCTTTCTACTGGAATGTGGAACATGACTTGTGATTGAATTGTCTTATTTGCTATGATAGCTAAACTCTGTTGTTAGAAGTATGGGGTAGCCTGTGAGAGAGACAATATCAAAAATGAGCTATCTTGGAAACATGCAATCTTCTAAATTAAAGCTTCCCCAAACAAGGTCATTTGTGACTGGGGCTGGTAAAGGAGTCGTGTAAAGGGATGATCACTAAGACAGCACAGGTGCTTCCTAATTCAGAGATGACTCGGGTTCAACATGCACTTAGGATTGTTGTAGCTACTAATGTGCTTTGGATTGTAGTTGTATTAGCTCACCAAGGCTGCCTGACAAAGGTTTATAGAGTTGGTGGCATGAACAACAGAAATGTATCTTCTCATAATTCTGGAAACTGGTAGTCCAAGATGAAGGTGTTGATGGGGTGAGTTTCCTCTGACACCCTCTTCCTGCCATGCAGATTGACAACTTCTGCATGTGTCTTTCCCCATGGCCTTCCCTTGCTATGTGACTGCATGTAAATTTCATAAGCACGCTGTCATATTGAATTAGAGTTCACCCTAGGGGCCTCATTATCTTAACTACCTCCAAATACTGTCATATTCTGTGGTACTAGGGATTAGGAATTCAATTTATGGATATTGGGGTGGGGACACAAATCAGTCCAGACACAATGATATTTAAATTTTATAAATTTGTATGTATAAGTAATACATATGTGTATATGTGTATGTACTTAATGTTTTTAACTAGAGAATATAAAACATTAAACTTAATTGTTTTCTTTTAAAATTAGAAAATCTAGAGCTGAATGTGACCTTTAATCCCAGTGACTCAGGAGGCTGAGGCAGGAGGATCTCAAGTTCAAAGCCAAACTCTAAAACTTAGTGAGACTGTGACTGAAAATGCAATAAAACAAACAAAGACAGAAATAAAAAGGCCTAGGGATGTGGCTCAGTAGTTAAGCATCCCTGAGTTCAATCCCTGGCATTAAAAAAATAAGAATTAAAAAGTTAAAAATAAATATATGTTTAAATTAGAAAATTTGATTACACTGGTCCTGCATTTATAAAAGGCAAAAATTGGCAAAAAAAATTTTCCTTGGTTTTAAAATTATGTTTCTAAATATAGCAAATTTGTCTCAATAAGCTGTGGCATTAGGGAAAGAGTCAGAGAAGCCAGTGATTTTGTCATGCCCAAGGCCATGTGATCTTGTGTTAACACCATCCTTATGCAAACTGATCCAGTTATCTAGGTTTCGGTCTGGCCTGTAGGAACTGGAGCTTATAACAGATGTTCTGTTCATGTACTGACCATGTGAATCACGCCAATTGGACTGGTTTCTGGTCTTCTCTTCCTGTAGAGAATGGATAGTGTTTTTGATTTATTGTCTGATAGTTAGATTTTTCAGAAGGGGCATAACTTAGTTCAAGTTCATGGCTCAGCATCTTGAAAATGATTCAATAACCCTTGAGGTTTGTTTCTTTGGTTTTTGTTGTAAACATAGCTTCAGAAATTGAGTCTGCAGATCAATTGTCAGTTAAGATTATTTCTACAAAAATACTAAAATGTAAAAATTTCAGTTACACCTGTGGTTTCAAGATTTACATTATGCCACATAGTTACTTAATCCATTTATTTTTCAATAAATTAACTGAGATTGCATGCATAACTAGATATCTTTTTAGGAGGAAAATGCCGGTAAAAGTACATTTTTCGCATATATCTATCATATAATTTTGCAAAACTCAGTTAGATGACTGATTTGTTTCCTTTTCATTGGGTTGGCACTTTGGGATAAAAGTGCCACAGATAATTTTAGGTTCTGTAAAAGTTGAAAATTTAGGAGTGCATGAACAATTATCACCAGAAATAGATTATCATCGAAGATGCTGTTAAAGTTATCTCATACAGTCAAGAAAATACTAATAAATGAATCTCATTTTAATCTCACAAAACATTTATGATGTGCATCATTTCATGGGATTCTAGATTAGACCCACCATGAATGGATTCCCATGATAGGTTTTATTCTTCAAGGGACACACCAGGATACCTCATCCAAAGGTTTTTTATGTGGTGAACAATTTGTTCTTTTTAAGCAGTCAAGGATGCAAACACCATCAAGATGTTCTCAGAGTTGTCGAAAGATGAAAATGCTAACTCAGAAGTTTTCCTTTCTCCTATCTTTAATTTTTCATTTTAGCCTACAATTAGGAATGCTCTCTGGCAGTTTCTTTCAGCAATACCAGATAGCCAGTCATGACCCTATGTCCCTTTTCACTCAGTGACTGTACACTGAATGCTGCTAAGTGGACAAGCTTCATGTTTCAACAGAATTACCTGGGAGAAAATCCAGTGAAGATTGTATTTGTCTTTCGTGAAGTGTGGCCTGCATTTTTACCATCATCCACCCCCAACTTTTGCTTTTGTGCATTTTTCTCTGTCTAGTTTTGCAGTTTACCTTAGTAAACTGTAAGATATAATGAGGTAGGAAGCAAAGTCAAAGGATTGATCCAAGATTCCTGTGGTCCTATCAATGCCTCAGATCCAATAGTTTCCCAGAGACCCATGCAGGATTCCAGAGATGCCAACTTCATTCTACAATGACTCATGCTGCTTGTCTTATTTGAGAATTCCCCTAATTTAAAACTTCATGTGACTTTGGTACACAAGGATAATTACAGACCCTGCGCACCTTGTCCTTGTACATTTAGTGCACACATAGGAGTCCATTTGGTCTTCAGCTTCTATATATTACTGAGCAGCGAGCTACCAGTCAAACTAAGCCACAGTAACTGACTGCAGCTGAGGGCAAGCAGATTTTGTGGGAGATGATAGTGGGAAATAGGGCAGAGTAAGAACCAGTTCTTGGTTGAGAGAAAGCATCCTAATGATGTTGACATGGGCCCAGAGGCTCTGGCAGAGAACACAAGTGTGACCTTTGTGATTTGCTAGGCAGGCTGGCACTTGTCTTGACACACTTTGGAGAGATGCCCTGGAGAAGTATCAACACTAAACTCCCCTTGTGGAAGTAGCTGGAAATGGAAGCCTTCACCACTGGCTTTCTGCATGGTGGCTATCTCAATTCTTTTTTGCTGATTAATTAACATCCAACTTAATTGCCAACTTGCTGATCCTCATTTTACTTACTGTCCCACATTGTTTGATTTCTCTTCCAATCCTCCAGAGTCTTAACCCCTCACGAGTTCCTGCTAGGGCTTACAGTTGTTTTTCTCCCTCGTCCTTGGTATTTATTTTTTTTTATGAAGCTAGTAGTTTGAAATGAAAGGTGATCTTGCAGAGAAAAGACAAACTTCTTTATAGTCTCAGCAGCACCTCCAGTCAGCTCTGCAGTTCTGATTCAAGGTGACTGCTTTTTGTGTTACATTTCTTATCTTAGCATTCCATTTCAGGAGCTGCCAGAACATTCATTTCATTTTTAATATGAATGCAAAAATCCCCAAAGCATCTATAGGACCACTGAGGCTTACTAATTAGATTCATTAAATAGTACTCAAAAATAAAGGAGTTTGTCTCTTATTGTGTTTTTATTTTCCCAAGACTTCCTCTCCACAGTACTTTATTAAATAACAGGCTGTGTTTAATAGCCCTTCCTGCTAAAGCAGAAGGCTCAGAAGGTGTTGGTTCATTCAATTTTGTGTTAGTGCATCTTGGTTAGTGTCAGTTTACTCCTGAAAGACTGCATCTATCACTCTGGTATTCTAGGTGTTCTAAAGTAGTCAAAAATATGATTGACATGATGTCTAATTTTGGAGCTGTAAATGTGTTTAAAAATAGCATAGAAAACTTCTTGAAATTTTTGAAAATTATTCTAAACAAGGGGAAAGAATTCCTATTACTCTACTAATATTTTTAAAATAACATGAAGTAAATACATGTTTTAAATTGTACATTTCTGAGTGTTGACACATCCATCGATTTATGGAACAACCAGTATGCTCTGAGTACACAATTACTCTTAACACCCTTTTGCTGTCTCTTGGAAATCAGAGCCTTCTGTGACCCTAGCCCTGGCAACCAATGCCCTGCTCTCCATCTGGATTTTTCTACCTTTTCCAAATGTGTGTGTGTGTGTGTGTGTACATATGAAAATGCATGAATAAATAAAATCACTATCAAGCAAACTTTGAGACTGTTTCCTTCACAGTACATGCCTTGGAAATTCCCACCCATATGATTGTATGCATCAAGTGTTCATTTCTTCTATTGTGAAGTAGTATTCCATTATATGTTTAAACCAGAATTTCTCCATTCTGTTGCTGGAGGCCACTTGTGTCATTTCTAGTCTTTGGTGGTTGCAAATAGGGTACTGTAATATTCATGCTCATGTTTTGTGGGATTGATGGATCCTAGGTCTCCTAGTTTCCAGCAGGGAAGAAGGAACTTAGCAGTTGCTTCTCTGTTCTAACAAATTAAAAGTTAAAATCAACAACTCTTGAGATCTGGCAGAGATGTAAGCTTCCAGGGAAACTGCCCCCACATTGGAAAGACAGATAGACAAACACAGAGAATCACAAATTAAAGGAGCAGATATCCCTGAGAAGAAATCTCTGAGGAATCAGTGCCAGGGGAGGAAATAGCCAAACTATAACTGAATAGCTGGAGGCTCAGTGTGGACAAATTGGAGTGTGAAAAAATCGAGGGAACAAGTCACAGCAACACCACCATGCTTTTAAAAGTTTGCTTTCAGGAACTCTCCAGGTTTAAATAGGAAATTGAGTAAAAACATTCCCTCATGCTTCTGACAGTGAGACAGAAACTGTCTTCAAATATGCCAAAGCATTCTGTTCCTCTTTAATGTCTACCTCAGGGAGGAACCCATTAGCCAGAGCCTGATCTGCTGGACATAATCAGTCTACCCACCCAGGGGAGGTAAATAGCTAACTCCATCCCCTTCTAACCACCCTGCCCACTGAAGAGGGAAGAAAAAACAGAGAAAAACTGGTGAAGTTCACATTCCAGGGATGCCAAAAGACCAGGTCCTATTCACAGGAATACAACAGGGTCCCCCCACCCTGCACATTACATACATCACTAAACTATTGGTGTCAATTCTTCTTGCCTGGTATACCATGCCCACCTGTCAACAAAAAATTTACAAGGCGTACCAAAAGGAAAAATATTGTTTGAAGATTTAACAAGCATTAGGATCACTCAGATATGATATTAATGTTGGAATTCATCACTTGGAAAATTTAAAACAGACAAGTGATTCATATGCTATGGGCTTCCATGGAAAGATAATATTCAAGAACACATGAGTAAAGTAAACAGAGAGTTGGCAATTCTAATGAAGAGTAAAAAAAAATAGTAGATATGAAGACACTCTAAAAAAATTTTTAAATATCCTTGATGGGCTCATTGCAAGACAGGACACCCTGAGTGAAGAATCCCTGAGCTTGAGGACATAACAATTCAAAATACAAACTTTAAAAACCAAGAGGAAAACATACTAGCAAAATCACAACAAAATATCCAAGTATTGTGAGAAACTAGAAAGATGAAAACAGGCGTCATAGGCAAATAAAGAAGAAGAGAGAGGAAGGAATATTTGAAACAAAGCTAACAGAATTTGCACAAAATTATGTTAAACATCAAACAAAAGAGATCCAAAAAGCTCAGAGAACACCATAGAGGAAAAATACTACCCCCCCCAAAAAAAAAAGAAGGAAGAGGAAGAGGAGAAGAAGAAGAAGAAGAAAATAAATGTAGGCATATCATATTCATCCTGGCTAAACTATTTTTCTATTTTGCATTCCCACCCATGATAGATTTCCAGTTGCTTCATGTATAGTCAGCATTGTGAGTGTCCATGTTTTTCATTTTACCCGGAGAATACAAGATTTTTTCTTTAAACATATGGAATACTGTTTACATCCAGAAAACTGTTGAGACTTGCTACTATCTTCATGAAAGATTTAACTCTGAATTGACTCCCTCAGTAAGCTGTGGGGCTAATTGTCACTTATGAATTCAATTCTTCTTTGGATAGAGGCTAATTGTTTTCTTTTTCTTGCTGAGAAAGTTTTTTAGTTCAAGTCTTTAAAGACAATGTTTCATTTCCTTCATTTGATATTGATAAGGTTGTTCATAAGATTCTCTTATTGCATTCTTCATTTCTGTGAAATTTATGAAGATTTGCCCTCTTTGACTCCTTATATTAAAACTTTGTGTTTACTCATTTTCTTAGTCAGACTGCCTAAGAACTTTATTGTGTTCATTGACATTTGCAAAGAATCAGTTTTGGGTTCTACTGACTTTTTTCTATTGCTATCTTGTTCTAAATTTCTTTGATATCTGTTAATACCATTTCCTTTATTTGAATGCCTTGGGTTTATATTGGTCTTTTGCTAGATCCTTAGGGTGGAAGGTTAAATTAGTGATTTTGAAACTTAATTCTTTTTCCCAATATCTGAATTTAATGTTATAATTTTTTTTTAATTCCTCTCTTTGGTGAATCCCTCAAATACTGATATGATGTATTTTCATTTGCACTCAAAATCTTTTTTAATGTATCTTGATACTTCCTCTTTGACTTAGTAATCATTTACAAGTGTGTAGTTTAATTTTTCAGGTACATAGAGATTTTTCTTTTAGATAGTCTTCTGTTAAAGATTTCTAGTCACATCCTGTTAGGGTGACAAGATAGTTTGTATAATTTCCCTCATTATACAATGTACTTTTTTCTGTGATCTGGAACAAGATCTTCTTGGTGGATGTTCAAATGTATATGAAAAGCAGAGCTGTTCTCAAGCTATTGGGTAGAGGGTTCATGGATTATGTCCAGGTTATCAAAGCGTTGTTCAAGTCTTATTTTTGCGGATTTTCAGTTCACTTTTTCTGTCAGTTACATTGAAGGAACATTCACATCTTCACCTGTTTGGGTTCACTGAAGTATGGGTCATTGTTACAAAATATCCTAACTGGATAGCTTTTTGCTTTGGTTTGATTGTGTTCCTGAAGATCATATGTTAGAAACTTAACTCCTAATGCAACACTATTGGGACTGGGGACTAACAGGAGTTGTTTATTGAGGTCATGAGGGCTCTCCACCTAGTGAGTGAATTTGTGCCCTTATCACAGGAGTGGGTTTTGTAGTACATGTGAGGTCAGCCCTTCTTGTGCACTCTTATTCTCTCATCTGTGTGTTGCTTCCTACCATGTTATAATGAAACAAAAAGCCTTCAGTAAACTTGATCCCTCAATTCTGGACTTCAAGAGCCTTCAGAATGATGAGACGAATAAACTTCTGTTCATTATAAATTTCCTAGAGTGTAGCATTGTGTTACAGTAGCAAAACAATTGTTTTACAAAACAGCCTAACATAATTATAAACAGTAAGAATTCAGGTCTCACAGGTCAGAAGACTGGGAAGTCCCAGAGCAAGTCCTGCTGTCTGCTCATAGATGTATATTCTCCCTGTATCCTTGAATGATGGAGTAGAGAAGGGGTCTCTCACAGGCCTCTTGTGTAAGGGCACTACCCTCACTCATGAAGCCTCTGCCCCAATAACTTAACCACCACTGAAAAGGCCCACTTATTAATACATTCATTTTAGGTATCAATGTTAGTAAGATTAGGTTTTAATATATGTATTCTGGGGGCGATACTAACATTCAGACCTTAGTACCAAGTGTAAGTGTGTATATGTATGTACACACACACACACACACAGAGTATTTTGAAATTATTTTCTTACATGTATACAATTGTTGATTATTATACCTTTTCGATGAAATGCTCTTATATAACATTGTAATATTTCTTTTCATGCCTGGTGATTCTCCTTGCCCCAACCACTCTAGCCATCTTTTGTTTAGTATTTGTATGGTATAACTTTCATACAATTTTTGACTTTTAATAATAATTTTTCATATACACCATGTTTTTGGTAATTTGTAATGCAATCTGATTACCTCTGTCTTAGATCATTTGCATTTATTATAATATTAAAAAGTTTGGATTCAGGTTACTTTTTTTGTTTGTTTTCCTTTTTGTCTTCAGTTTTTTTTATTTCTCTTATCTCTTTCCTATCTTCTTTGGATTATGTGAGTAATTTTTAGATCTCCATTTAATTATCTATTGAAATTTTTGTTATTTCTGTTTTTATGTTTATCGTTGTGGTTGTTGTGGGGTTTGTAGAATACACATGTCACTATTCAATCTAACCAGGTCTATATTCTACCTCTGAAATGTAGATTCCTGGCACCCTTTAAAGTCCCTCCTCTTTCCTCTTTGTATGTTGTAAATTTTATATTTATCAAATAAATTCAAAATCACCATGTAATCTTAAATAATTCCTTTTAACTAGGATGCACACATTAAAGAACTGAAGAGAAGAAAATGGTCTGTCATACTTGTTCAAGTATTTACCATTTCTGTTTCTCATCCCTTATTTGTTTTCTTCTAGTATCATTTCTTCTTTGCTTGAGAAACTGTTTTTAGTGCTTCTTTTACAACAGTGTTGCTAGATGACCTTGGTTTTAATTCATCTGAGAATTTTTTTATTAATGATCAATCCTGAAAGGTTTGTTTATTGGATACAGAATTCTTGGTTGGCAATTTTTTTTGTCCTCACCACTGAAAAAAAAATATGTTCACTTCTCTTCTTACCCAGTGGTTTGTGATGAGAAATCCACAGTGATGAGCACTTTCTGTTTCCCATGCAGGTCACATGACATATGTCTTCAGCCATTCTAAAGCTTTTAGGGTGTGTTTGATTTTCCATTGTCTTTTGTTTTATGCATTTTATTTGAATGTGTATGGGTGTGTCTTTCCAAGAATTCATATATTTGTGGTTCATGTAAGTTTCTAAATTTGCAGGTTTTTGTGTTTCACTAAATTTGGGACATTTTCAAATATTATTTCTTCACTTTTAGGACACAAACATTCTCCTGTCCCTATGGGACTACAATGATACAAAGAATAGATGTTTGGGTATCATTCCAAAGTCTTAGGTCTCTAAGATTTTGTTCTTTTTGTTTGTTTTTTCTGAAACTTTGTTCTTAATTTTTCAATCATTTCCCTTCTTGCTGTTCTGATTGGATTGTTTCTATTAATTTGCATTTAAGTTCACTGAATGAATCTTCCCATATAATTTTCATTCTGCTATTCACTTCATCCAGGAAGTTTTTGTACTGGGTGTTTTATGTGTGTTAGAACAAAGTCATCAGGCTGGATGCAAACTTCACAAATCTTTTCAGCCTTTATTCAGGAATGGGACTACACCTACAGGAATGGACCCATATTCCTGGTAGAAAATGAGCCACTGAACAAAGGAAGGGCCTGGGCTTATATAAGTTATTCTGAGAGGTGGTCTAGTGGGCATATAAGTTTTCTACAATACCCAGGATTTTTGGGTTTGTCCTATCAATCAGTGAAGGGGTCAGTTTCAGTGCTGAGGAATTTGAGCTCTTGGGTCAGGGGTTTGTACTATGCATCTGGTGAGTATTTACTCTGAAGAAGGTGAGTGCCCTCAAAGGCTATCACCTTGGTGTGATGAGACACCTCCTTCCTGCCTGCAATTAGTATCAGGAAAACATTTGTTTTCTGAAAGCTGTCAGTGCATGGCTTTCTTTTTTAATCCCCTTTTCTCAGGCCACATTATTTTGGGAATGTTTTATTTTCCATGTCTATTAATCTATCTATTTTCATATAATTTCTTTTTCTTCTGAATATTTCAGTCTTTCCATTTGTTTCAAGAGTTCTCACCCATACTTAATGAGGCTTGATTATAATAACTGAATGGACATTTGGATCTGATCATTTTAATCTATTGGTCACTGTGTATTTGGCATCTCTCAATTCTTCTTTTCCTTGAAAGTTGTTGAAGTTTTCCTCTGTCTTTTTGTGTTGAGTAATTTTGTATTGTGTCCAGGACATTTGAAATATTATAGTAGATGTTTCAAGGTCCTGTTAAAATCCTCTGCAGGATGTTTATTTTAACAAATGATCAGTCTTGTTTGGTGTAGCACTCAAATTCTGTTCTTATTTATGTGGGCTGTGGTTCTAATGTAAGTTCAATTTTTAAAGCTGTTATTGTGCTGTCTGGATCCATCCTGTGTATGTGCAACCCAGACACCTGTGGGGACTTGGAGGGTGGCCTATATTTAAGGTCAGTCATCAAATTCTTTGGTTCTTGGAACATTTCCACAGATGCACAGATAAGACATGACACCATTTTCCTCTTGATCTTCTTATCTACATTACTTCCCCAACTTCACTATCTCTCAGAGCCTATTTTTCTTGTTCTCTAGTCAGAAAGCCAGAATTTAATGTTCCTGCACTGTTGCACATCTCCTGAAAATTTCTCCAAGGAAAATCAGAAACCTAAGTGCGGCTAACAAGTCCACACCATACAACTGAGACTTGGAGACTGAATTCTGCCTCCAGGGAAGGAAAAGCTGTGAGATAATAATGGAGGTGTCCACCACTATTTCTATTCTCAAAGTCACCTTTCTATCTTCTCTCTCATTGGAGAGAGATTTTTCTATGGCCACATCTTTGTTTGGCTGCATATTTGGACTGGTATAAGTTTATGAAGGACGAGGGGATGAGGTCAGGTGGCAAGAGAGGAGCTGAACACTAGGTCTCTGTTTCTTCATTTTGGTATTCCAAAATATTTTGGTATTCCAAAATTCCTCTAATCTATCTGCTATAATTTATTTTTCAGAGTCCTTGAAGAGTTGTTGTGCAGTCTCTGCAGTGTTTAATTATAACAAATGGAAGAAACAGAAGGTTCACTCTATCTTAGCTTTACCAGATTCATACTGTGCTAGCATTTGAAAACATATATTCTTTAAACACTTTTTTTTTGTTTTCTTAAAAACTCTGAAGATTAAATTTAAACTAAGGCGATAAGCCTCTGATACTGTATCTGTATGAAAACAAGTTAATAGGAAAGATGGTGGAATGAATCTGACATAAGTTTCCTATGTATGTATATGAATATACTAGGGTGAATCTCAATGTCATGTACATCCACACGACTGGGATTCTAATTAGAATAAGATATACTCCATGTTTGTGAAAATGTTTCAAAATAAACTCTACTGCAATGTGTAACTAAAAAGAACAAATTAAAAAAAGGAAAACAAGTTAAGTTGATTGATCTTAATCTTTCAGTTCTTGTATTTCATTTCATGTTGTTAAATAAGATGAAGATTCACTAGGGTTAGTGGCCAACAAAATTAAACTGTGACTACCAGAATCTCAAATATATTTTTAGTTATAATTCCTATTTAACTATGTATCCTCACTTCCTCCAAAAGATTGTCTCCAATATAGTTTTAAAAAATCTGTACAAAAAAGAAAAACGAATCTGCCAAGCTCATTTCCAACATGAATGCCATTTTTCTATGAGGGAAACCACTTGACTATGGTGTTAACCATTTCTTAGGACTTCAGATAAAATTGTGGATGGGATTTTGTTTTCAACACAGAGAATACCCCCTAATGGTTTCACTTTTGAGGGAGCTGCAGGAGGCTGGTGTCAATCTAGTATTATATTAAGGAGATAGCAGATGTGAATTGCTGTGTAGTGGATGTGCATTTATATGAGACTTAGTTCAGTCGGATGTTCCTGTATTTTCCTTCAAATAGTGGCAAAAAAAATGAATTAAAAAGCCAAAAGAAGTCTAACCATTGGTAAACTAAAACTAGCAACCCAAATAAATTTTCAAATACAGAATTCAAGTGACTTAAAATAGTCTACAAGAAAGATGACCGAAAAGACTTTGTTATACAGCTGGAAGCACCCTTAACATTCATTTACAAATTATATTATATACTTCCTGTTTTTGAGATTCACAGAATGACAGGACTTGGTATTCAAATAGTTACTGCTGTCATTCTTATTAATTGTAACCTTCATGGAACACTACATTCTAGGAGCTGAGCTATAAACTATGCATATATTATTTTAATTTAATTTTCAAGATTACTGTTTGCATTTGATACTGTTATTATACTCACTTTTCAGAAAAATGAAACTTAGAACACTTCAGTATATTTTCCAAAGAACCATAGAAAGAAATCAGGAAAAAACATGTTAATTAAATTGTGGGATATTTAATAGCAGCCCTTGCCTTCTCTCCAGATTTCCAAATCCCATCAGGTAAAGGGGTATTCCTGGTGTGGCAGAGGCTGTAGCACCACCACCATTGTCTGCTTTGATTGTTCAGTGTCCACCACAAAAATAATTGTTACATATTTGATATATGTATATACATATGTTACATATTTGATATATATTCTCATTTACACATATATATTTATTTATAAATGAATTCATAATTTAAATATGCATTCTACTGAGGATCATACCAAAAAAAAAGGTTTTAAAACCCAAATCCATTTAAACCCTATTAAAGTAGTTAATAAAGTATATCTTAGTGATCTCAAGCAGGAATGGTTTGTCACTGTGGGGCATACTTGACCATGTCCAGAGACAGTTTTGGTGAGCACAACTGGAAATGAAAGAGTGGAGGAAAAATATGCTACTGGAAGTTAGTGGAAAATGGACTAGGGCTGCTGCTAAATATCCTACAACACAATTAACAGTCCCCATAATAATTAATAACCTGGCTGAAAAGATGCCAAGACCAAGAGGGCCTGACCTAGGGAGAGATGCAGGCTCCTACTTTTTAGTATATAATATCCATAAATTTTTATTTTAACTCTGCACATAGCATAAACAGATTCTAATTTTCCACATGTTCTAAATTATCTCATTTGACCAATCTGTAATACTTGGAAATGAAGAGAATTATGCTCTAGAGTTGTATGTCACTTTTGATTTTATTTTCTGTTGTGTTTAGACTGTGAAATACATTTTGTTTGATTTTGGATTCACAGAATAGTTCCAAAAAAATTATAGTCATTACAATCTGATTGGCTTCAAAGGAATGTTGATCACCTGATGAGGAACTGGGGTTTGTTTTCCTGTAGAGAATTATGAATAACTATGCCAAGGCCAATCCTCTCTACCTTTTTCCTTTTACAGACTATAAATGACTGCAAATGTTAGCAAACAGGCAGTGCATAGCTTCTTCATGTAATGCAAATTGTAACATTAGATTTAAAATAACTACTGCAAGGCTATTTTATTGACTTGTACAATTTCTATTTAAATGTATTTTGTAATGTGTTTCTCTGAAAGAGTTGAGGTGATCAGCAAATTTCAAAAGGAAAATTAATTTCTTATGTAAGATTACTCTTTTGTTTTTCATATTTTTATTGTAAGCAGCATGCTTCTTTTGACATAAAAATAAATATAATATTTTTGGTCACAATATACAGCATTTCAGATCCTAAGCCATTACAATCTCTAGATATCTAATATCTGCAAGTTTAAAATTATATTTCTTAGCAAAAAGAGAATTACACTATATGAAAAGGTGTTTTGAATCTTACCTTCTTGACATTATAAATCCTGGAGATTTGTCTATGTAAGTATATACACTTCTATCTTATTTTCACATTTTGCTTATGTTTTTAAGCAAGGGCTTTCTGTGCCATGAGCAAAGAAGCTGATACTATATCACCAGGAGTTTTCAAGAAGAAAAGGCTTTAATATCTGTCAAGAAAACCAGGAGATACAGACACAAGTGTGCCTCCGAGATCAGTTGGTAGCAGGGAAATTTATAGAAAGGAATTCATTGATAGAATGGGATGCATTTTATTGCTGGACGGTATGCATATTCATAGGTCACATGTTTTCTGGAGAGAAATGGAGAATTAGTTACCTTCTGTGCAGAGGGTTTTGAGGCTGTGACACCATTAACCATATGAGCTGGCTGCTTTTGCTCTTGTCCATTCCTGAAAAGGCAGATCCAAACCTTAATAATCACTCGAAGACATCTAGATACTCTTCCTGCAATAAAATATATAAATTTTGTTATATAAGGAATTCACATCTGAGTAGCCCCAGACCTTAGTTTATATCAATTATATAAAAATTTAACCACAGTATGGGTATACTGTACTATCACTTATGTGTTATCAATGGATGGATATCTACTGTGCTATCTCTTTCTTTCCTATTACAAGCAAGATTTTATTAAATATCACTTTGCTCTTATGCTTTTACATGTATTCACATATATCTACACAAAAGATATCTAGAGGTGTAATCAATATATGTTAAATGAAGTGAACGCTTTTAATTTGTGTAGAAATTGCCAAACAAATGGATCCTGTTTTTGACACATAGTTTCATTAAAACATTAATAATGTTAGAGACATAATACATATGTTTAAAAATATATATGGTTACAAAATAGTTTGAGAATAGGCTGCTTTCTGTTTAGGCCTATGAGGACAATGTTAGTATCGATGGGGTAGAAATAACAGTTAAGAACATAAAATTTGCATATGATTTGTATTTATACCACAAAACCATAAACCATAAACCAGTGAGTACCATTCATCTGTAGGTAGCAGCTTGACTAATAGTAAACAGGAGGAAGTGAACAGTCTAATAAGTGGTACCTAATAGTAATTAGAGGTTAATATTTTTTTTTGAATTATAGTCATGTATCCCCAATTTCATTAAATGTTGCTTCTTTTTTTTCTAAGTCTAACTAGGGCATTTTATTTTATTTTATTTTATTTTAATTATTAGTTGTTCAAAACATTACATAATTCTTGACATATCATATTTCATAGATTTGATTCAAGTGGGTTATGATCTCCCATTTTTACCCTGTATACAGATTGCAGAATCACATCAGTTATACATCCACTTTTTTACATATTGCCATACTAGTGTCTGTTGTATTCTGTTGCCCTTCCTATCCTCTACTATCCCCCCTCCCCTCCCCTCCCCTCCCATCTTCTCTCTCTACCCCATCTACTGTAATTCATTTCTCCCCCTTGTTTTTTTCCCTTTCCCCTCACTTCCTCTTATATGTAATTTTGTATAACAATGAGGGTCTCCTTCCATTTCCATGCAATTTCCCTTCTTATAAGGTTTATTTTTCATAAAAGTTTCCTGTTAGGATGCTAAACAGCATGGATTTTGGAAACCATGATAACAAAAAAACAAGAATGCTCTTTGATTTTCCCCATTTCTTTGGTTCAAATGGTAGACTTTGCTTTAGTGACTCTGTTTATTCCCAATTCCTTAAGAAGATAACTCTTGACACACTTAACAACCCAAATCAAACTTAGCAGGTCATTTAGTGATAAAGGGTGAGAGTTGTATTTTTTCTAGCCATTAATGAAAATTACGAATATATTGAGACCCAAGAAGTGAAAAATTCTCTTTCAAAAACCAAGAGGACCACAGAATGATTGACATTCATGGAAGTGTATTTTATCTATTTATCTTTACTTGATGTCATAGAACCCATCTATTTTTTTAACACTTCAGTTGCTTTTTATTAAGTAGGAAATAAACATATTCCATAGACCAAGGCTGTCCTTAGAAATACAATGTGTTATACATGTAATTGTTAATTTTCTAGTAGTAACATTAAAAAATAAAAATTAACAGGTGAAATTAATTTTAATACTTTTAATCTAACCCAATATATCCAAAATATTATTTCAATATGTAATCAGCATGACATTATACAGGGATTTTTATGTACATATTTTATATTATCTTTAAAGTCTAATGAATATTTTACAGCACAGCTCACATGGTGCTGGTCATATTTCAACAATTCATATCACATGTGATTGATAGTTACTGTATTATGCAATATAGGGGGCAGGGGAAGAGGAGAGAGAGATCAATTCCTAAATGCATCTTCCAGAGGTATATTGATTCTTATTCCAATCATAAAATATAGAGTCGTGATGGAGATGAACTTGTAGCTATAGTCATAATACTTATTTATAGTATAAATAAAGTTTAATTTGTACAAAGATGATAAAGCTGAATAATTATATCTCACCAAGAATGAATTTGTTGGATCTATTATAACTATGTCAAAAAAAGACTTGCTTAACAGATCTTAAGGAAATCATATGTTTATCATTAACTAAACACTCTACTCAGAATAGATAGCCCTATTGATACAGTGAAAATCACAAATATACTTTTCTGTTTTTATAAAATCTTTTGGGCCAATTGACACAGCTAAATATGATACAACAAAGGCCAAAAGTATGGCTTTGGTCCATCTCTGGGCAGTGCTCTTTCAAAGGATCTGGATTCCCTGTCTAAATCATGGTAATTGTCTTATAGCACCCATCAGGAAGGAGAGGAGTAAGTTCCCTTTTTAGCTTTTTTTCTCTAGAATTTTGTCCTATGTGATCTATTATATTTAGTATGCATATATAATTTCTTTTAACTTCCACCCCATGTGAATGTATGTAAGAATCAATAATGTTGCTGCTGGGTGCCACATTCCCGGCCTCCTTTTTAAAGTTTATTTATTTATTTATTTATTTATTTATTTATTTATTTATTTGTTGTTCAAAACATTACAAAGCTCATGACATATCATCTTTCATACATTTGACTCAATTGTGTTATGAACTCCCATTTTTACCCCAAATACATATTGCAGAATCACATCGGTTACACACTCACATTTTTACATAATGGCATATTAGTGACTCTTGTATTCTGCTACCTTTCCTATCCCCTACTATCCCCCCTCCCCTCCCCTCCCATCTTCCCTCTACCTCATCTGCTGTTGTTCAATTATCTCCCTTGTTTCCCCGCCTTTCCCCTCACAACCTCTTCTATGTAATTTTGTGTAACATTGAGGGTCTCCTACCATTTCCATATGCTTTCCCTTCTCTCTCCCTTTCTCTCCCCCCAATCATCTTTGTTTAATGTTAATCTTTTCCTCATGCTCTTCCTCCCTTCAGGAAGACACTCACAATTTAAACAGACCCATCTATTGTTTCTGCAGGATTTGCAAATATGTTTTTTTAAATTTATTTTCCTTGATTGTACTGGAATTGTTCTATTTCTTTTTAAATGTGTTTTGTTCTCTTCTCACATTCTAGTTTAACCACTGTGCCTTCAGGACTTGATTGCTATTCCTTGGCCACTCTTTTAAAATCTGTGTGTATTTGTTGTGACAGTCCAAGGTTGTTCTTCACCATCTTTTGCTCCTCTTATGGAGCATCCTGCATTGACATCTTTGAGAAGGCAGCAGACTTGTTTTAAATTTTCTGCTTTGTGTCTAGTTTTTCATCCTCTGTCAATTGGCACTCTGCCAACTAGCCTTCCACTGAGCACTGTTCACTATGCACAGTTCTGGAAGAAAAGAACAAATTAAGAGGTCTGACTTCTAAAGTTAATTTTATAAACTGGCATCTTGGTGATTCTTAAAATGGAGCTCAAGATAAAAACACAAAAAGTGTAATATGATTCTTTTAATGTAGTGTGACTTCTGTAAATTTGTAAATTTGATTATAATAATACCATGTGACATAAAAATTGCTATATATTAATATTAAAATGTTTGGGACTGTGGGATTTGAGGTGGAAGGGCAAGCTTCTTTATAATGTGGAAAAGAGGTAGAATAAGGTGTCTCACAAATACAAATTATAATGAAGCTGTTTGCTTACAGAAGCAATAATTTTTGTTTTAGTTTTTGCTAATATTTCTGAAATATTAATAAAAAACAATTGTAGTTTAATAAAACATAGCACCATTTAATATAAGCTAAGATATTATTAAAACTTCAGCAAATGTGAGTCTTTATTTTGAATTAAAAAATAGACTGATAACTAAGAATACGAAGTGATTTTATGTGAGAATTTTCAAATGCAGTATTCCTAAAATTTGTCAGAAGCAAATGAGTAAATAGGAGAAAAAGAAGTGTGTAATAAAACCTAGTTATTATTTGAGGGACATAGTTTTTATGTTGACAATGTTTCTTATAAAAAATGCAGATGACTGGGCTTGTAGCACACACCTGTAATCACAGCACTCTGGAGGCTGAGGCAGGAGGATCATGAATTCAAAGCTGGCTTCAGCATAAGTGAGATGCTAAGCAACTCAGTGAGACCCTATCTCTAAATAAAATACAAAATAGGGCTGGGGATGTGGCTCAGTGGTCAAGTGCCCCTGAGTTAAATTAACTCTACCCCCTCAAAAAATGCAAATGTTTGATGAAATGAATTTTATTTGATCAATAAAATGAAGACAAATCAAAGAGTAAAGCCAATAGAATTGA
The DNA here is from genome assembly GCF_048772815.1 of Callospermophilus lateralis. NCBI lineage: Eukaryota > Metazoa > Chordata > Mammalia > Rodentia > Sciuridae > Callospermophilus > Callospermophilus lateralis. The sequence continues at coordinate 5,017,840 of NW_027514826.1, read as the reverse complement.
TAATCTGTTTTTGGCTAATTGTCTGCCATCCAAGTCAAAAGGTAGATGTGAGTTTGAGAAAATGAACAAGCTAAGCAAGAAGAACACTGAGAGCTGCAATTTGAACACAGTCTGTCCCTTCCAAAACTCACCTTGGACTTTAGTGCCCTGATGAGATAGGAGGGTAGAAGAGAGACTCTGGCATGGAGGGGTGGGAACTTGGGAGGTGATTAGGATCAAGCAAGGTAATGGGGTGGAGCCTCATGATCAAATTTTAGTTGCTTTATAAGAAAAGAGAAGAGAAGAGACATGTGTGTGCACACATGAACTCATATGTGCACTCCCAGTGACGCCCTGCACCCCCTCAGGCTCTGCCAGCTAGAAGGCCATCACTGCATCCAGACCCTCCTCCTTAGATCAAAACCATGCATTGAAATACACCTCTATTCCTTATCACTTACCTGGCCTGTGGTGTCACATTATTAGCAACAGAAAATGGACCAGGTCACCATGAGCTCTTTTGCAGATCCAAGGCCTTCTCAATTACTATGGACATTTTGCTCATGAGTTGATGCTGAGCTGATCCAAACGATAATCCCAGAAGCAAGGCATTGCTTTGAAGTCTCACGTTCAATTTACCTAGCAGTGATCAAACTTGGGATTTGATCAACCTCGTCATTCTGTGCTAGAACACAGTAATACAGACCTGTGTGAATCATGGATCTGCCAGGAACCTCTAGCTTCAGTCTTTTAACCCCAAGTTCACTCATCCATACAATGGGGGTCCTGAAAATAAAGTAACCTCATAAAGTTATAGAATAATAAATCAGATTACATTTGTAAAGACTTTATCTTTTCATCTGACATACAGGATGCACATAATAAACATTACATCTTATTTGCAGTCCTGCTATATACTAAATTTGATTCCAAGTTTGAAGTTATCTGATGAGGGGAAGGGGAAAAATGCAATATGCAATTATTATTTTATTAATCAGTTCATGTTAATTGTTAACAAGTTTCTAATATATTCTAGTCATTGAAAATACAAAAAGGACTAAAATGAGGCTCCTAATCTCATTGAGCTAGTTGGAGGGTCCCAGCCCCCAACTGCAGAAGAAGTAATTGTGAATATAAATGGAATAATCTCTGCCCTCAGCATGTATGACCTCATGCAAGACCTAACACAGTCAAGTGTGCAAACAATGTCACATATAATAAAGAATAGCAGACACATACAGTGAGAGAAGAGGGGAAAGAAGAGAGATGAGAGGAGAGGGGAGAGGGGAGAGGCGAGAGGAGAGAGGAGAGAGGAGAGAGGAGAGAGGAGAGAGAGAGAGAGAGAGAGAGAGAGAGAGAACAGCCCCAAATAAAAAGTATAGATAAGCTGTACACAGATAAAAGTGATGAAGTATGTGGAGTAGAGAAGTAAAGTAATAAAGAGTTTGTGATTCAAGATCTATGACTTGATCTGGGTGTGAAGTTATATGAAAATCATAATAACAGATCACTGTGTTCATGCTATGTGACCAGAACCCTGATAACTACTAGGTGTACAGCAGTGAAATAGCAATCTCTGCCCTGAAGGTGTCTTGAGAGAACAATGTAAAAATGAAACTTAGAAATGTAATAAATCAGTGTAAAATCCACATGTCCATTGCCATTTGTCCAACTTCTTCCAAGGTTCAATGTACTATAAATGTATAACAATTTTTGATGCATGAATTTGTGAATAAAGATTTTATTTAACAAATCAAAAATCCAGGTGAGAAATGCTGAATCCAGCCCACCAACATCAGGAAAGAATTCATAAAGAAGATGAATATGTTTCTCCTAGGCTTTGTGGGGTCAGCAATGGCTTCCTGGGGATTCAGGGAGGTGGTCAGAATGTTGGAGAGTGTCTGCTCATTTGCCTTGTCTTGGAGTGGTATGTCAGGTGTGCAAGGCCATTAGGAGCATGGCCACTTGTATTCATCTCCCTCTGAACTCCATCCTTCTGGAATTGTAACATTTAAGACTTTTAAATAATCGCCTTCTTTATGGCTTGATCACCCTTGTATAGCACAGCTTGTTGGTTTTGTTTTCTGCTGCTATAGTATTTATCCCTGGTTAGCTATAATTAGAATTGCAAATTGTCATTTTGCCACCAGGAATGGGAGTTTAATCTCAGATTTTATTAGCAATCAACCCTTGTAGGCCCCAGGATGCATTTAACAGTGAACCAGGGAATGAATTACTCAGCCTCCAAAGAGCTGTGGCTGATAGCTTGCCATCAACCCGAGGCTTTAAGGCTAGAAGTTGGAATAAGGGATGCTTCTGTCTCCAAATCCTGCCCATTTCTTCAGCTAGATCCCATCGAGGCTGCCTCTTCTTAAGGAGCACCTTCTGGGTTTAGATGCTTAATCCATCATTCCTTGTACCTGAATTTCCTTCTCTGACATGCTTCCACTTAGTTCTTACTGATAAGCACACACTAGGACTACAGAAGAAACCCTGGGTACAGGGAGGGGGAAAAAGGGCTTCATTAAATATGATCACACAAAGTTTCTCCCCAAGAAGTTTCAACAGGAATACTTCAAACGACTAATAGTGTATATTTACAGAATTGCATACATATCAAGTGTTCTGGAATACACTGAACTCTCCAAATTTTCTCTTTGTTTTGGTTGTAGTTGCGCAGACTTGGGCTAGTATTGTTTTCCTATGCTTATTTTTTCTAGACTTTGTATTAATTAGAAACTCTTCATGTTTTCCACAACAGTTGTGTTACTAATTCCGACCTTGCATGACAAAACTGGGTCCTGCCTCCTGATATTTACCCCCTTGGCAATAGCTGAGTATCCTTGCTGTCTCTGAAATTCTAAAACTATCAGTTGATGATGGCTTATCAGGTGAATTAACTTGCTTGTTAACTCTGATAGAAATATAGTGTTAATGACTTTCCCAAAAGACCAGGGGAAGGTAAGGGTTTAAAGGAGGTAGAGCATTCAAAGGAGAGAAAGCCCTCATGGAGTGCAATAAGAAATTTCATATGCAAATTTTAGAAATATTACTTATCATTTGAGTAAAAAGTACTTTGGGGGGTAAGGAAAAGCACCCCAAAATAATGATGATGATGATGCTACAATTAAATATGAAGTTTGATGTTTCCATTCAAAGTGTCTGCCCCTCCTTCGTCCCCTCCCTCTCTCCCTCCTTTACTTCCTCTCTCACTTTCTTCTTCCTCTTGTTTTCTTTCTCATTCTTTCTTTTTCTGTTTTAAATTTTGGATGTGTGTTATGTTTCTGAGACTGAGCAGAAAGATGACAGAAAATAAAATATTACAAAATTCTTTGCTCCAATGGAAAACAATGCTGAGGATTATAAGTTCTTCATGGCACAATTTATATATGCAATTTCTTGTTATTGTTGCTACACCTGCTGGTGATGTACCCTGAAGAAGCATTGACTACATTTATCATCTGCTCAATATTGTAAAATAAATTTTTCCTTCCTTCTTACTTATACAATGTAACCAACTTAATTTTTGTCTTCCTTAAGGTATGTATCTGAGCTTAGGATTTGCATGTTTAGTATTCAATGGCATATATACAAATATGTGAGGTGTATATTTTGATTAGAATTAATTGCATTATTATTGTTTATTAGTATGGACAAGTTCTGCTTGTCTTATATATAGTTAATCTGAATAAATCTGCAGATTTTCATTTTATCTTAGAACAATGCATCATTTTGTCTTAATTTATACAACACAGAAATAAAGGTCCCTCAATTATCCTAAAAACTATTTATAGTTAGGTAAAATAAAGTGTTTGGTTTACCATCATTCGGATTTCTTTCTATATAGGAAATTTATCTAAAATTAAAAAGTAAAACATTTTGCTTTCAACTTTATAACTTCATGATTCTGCTACACAAACCATGTTAAGAAGCCTATCTAAGATATATTTGATACTCTTAGAAAATATAATTTTGTACTCACTAAATATATGTCAGCTTCCTAAATTCTTTTCACACCATCTCATGTTCTGAACCTTCTCTCATTAGGGCCTCAAATAAAACTGGCACATGCTCACTCTCTATTTGTATGAAAATTACATGTTTAATAATTTGAAATTGCTGTCTACTATTTTTTATCTTCAAGAGTGTCTGCTTGAGTACACAGAGTTTTTCAAAGAAAATAACCATTTCACATAAGACAAAATCTGTAGTTTTATAATTTTACATTCACTTAGAGAAGCAGGTGAAGGGGTTAAACAAAAGTTTTTAAAAAGTAAAAACTTTTTTTGGATATAAAATTAATTTACTGAGAATTCACCTATTCAGATATTTGGTTTTATTTAGGTAATTCATATTAAATTTCTCTCATTTCTAGATCACTTAGTGTCAGACAGTGGTATATATTCACACACATATACACACACTCAACACCTGTACCCCACATAGATATATACCTAGCACCACATGACTCCTAGTGTATAGGGGATATTTTGCTAATATTTGATTTTTGAAACTATACAAAGTCTGAATAAAAACAGTCATAACATTTTTATCCTGAGTCCTCTGAGAAGAAAAGTGGTCGGGAATGTTGGGGTAAGGGAACAGTCTCCTCCCATGTTAAAATCTTTCTGGTGTCATTAATTGCTCAATGCCTTCCAATTTGAAGGGCATGTAAGTCCTAGACCTGAGGGACTGGCTGAGTTGAAGGTGCTGGGCACACACAAATCACCTCAGTGTTTGTCTCACTATGATCACACAGGCCACCTCCTTAAGTCACTTTTGAATAATGAGAAAAATGAGTTCATTAATCATCATCACACTTACTATGGAGCGGATGTGTTGATAAGGCACAATCCTGCCTGAGCCCATTACATCACTGCTGCAGACCCAGGTCCCTGAATGCATGTGATGAACCAGGGGATATAGGAATCAACTAAGAAGACATGAGAAGCAAAGCCAAGATAGCCTAGTCAAGGACAGGAATATTGAAATGTCAAGAGGGCAATTGAGAGAGGAAGGATGTCATTACCTCTGGTCAACTCCACCTCCATGGTTATTGAAAAGTTATGGTCTATGATTTCTATCCTTCTCTTTAAGTGCATTTTTAGTACTTTCTACATTGAATGACCTGGGGAATCTTTCGATTTCAAGCTATAGGAGCCTAAATCAAAATAGTTTAAGCCAAAAAGGAAATTTGTGTGCCCATTTCCCAGATAGTCAAAAGGGAAGCTCATCAGACTCACAGGATTAGTGAGTTCAGACAATGCTAGTCTTCTGTCTTCATCTTTAGCTGTGCTTCTTCTACTCATGTCTCTTCCCAGACATATTCTTTTTGTGTGCCATTAAAGGCACATCATATAGCCACAAAGTTCAATTGTCTTTATAGCTATTGATCTAAAAATTTGACTATTATTCCTGATCATTATAATAAAAATTTCAGGATGTGCTGTCCAAGAAGATGCAATTGTGACCAGAAGATTGAAGCTGTCTTCTAAGCCAGCACTATGTACCTTACATGAAACATGTCTCTGGAAAATAAAAGCCTGAACAATACAGACAATAACAGTGTGTAAAAACTTTGGTGGATGCTGTCAAAGAAATTTCAACAGGAATTTGAAATTTCAACAAGAATTAACATGAATTCTTACAGAGGCAGATTTTGGAAGCATTTTGGAAGAGGCAACATTTTATAGTTTAAAGAAAACATATAAACATACATGTGTGTTTAGAATACAAACAAACACACTGAAAGTACATTATGAGATGTAGTTAAAGAAGCCAAAAATATTCGACTTGTCATGTATATAGATAATCTGAAAAAATCTGCAGATTTGCATTTTACCTTAGAACAATGCATCATTTGTCTTAATTTATACAAACACATAAAGCCTAGCTTGATCAAGAGTGTGAAGCCCAAAATTCATCCTTTCAAGTCTTGCCAAGCAAGTGCAGAATGTACCCAAGTTTTTTGAGTATATGACTAGTTAACAAAACATCATCTTCTTTCTGCCCAAATCTGTACCTGTTTGCCTGTTTGTCCTCCCAGAAGTCACAGAAAAAAAAAACTGAAGGATTTTCTGTAGACATTAATTTAGTGTTTTCTAAAGAGGGGTCTAGCTTTTGCTAAGGTTTCTAGGAGTAATTCTGTGTGTGTGTGTGTGTGTGTGTGTGTGTGTGTGTGTGTGTGTCTTTTATTACTCCTGAGAGTCTGACTATGAGATCTTTAATGTGAACTTTGGGTAACATGGCATCAGCTTGACCTTTTAGAGGATCAATCTATGTGGGAAGCCAGCAATCATTACATTATATAGCTCTATAAAAGTTAGAGTTACTAAGGCACAGGTGTCATGTATACTCTGGATACCCAGTTGGAAGCATTATATCTGTGCTTATAAGCAAAAATAACTGAAATGGTTTCAGCACTATAATGAAAGAACAAATAACCAAATAGGAGAAGAATTCATGGACCAGTACTGTCTTTCATTCAGCAGCGGAGTCAGGAATTGGAGGGTCTCATTTTCTGTGTATAAAATGGCCCCTGGTTACAGAAGAGGGTCTGGGTTTCATAGGTTACACTGAAAAATGACTGTTCAACAGACTGTGTCAGTTTGGGAATTCAGGAAACAGGCTGTGATCATTTGAAACTTGCTCTTACTAGGCAAAGATGAAGGGTCCAGAGTTAGGCATTCAGAACTTACCTCTTTCGCTCCAGGATCTGTTTTACTGTCACGTGGAAAGGATTTATTGGGAAAGGATCAATAATTGTCCTCTTCCCAGGGACTACCATTTTTAAGATTGTTGGATATCTCCTTCCCAGGGATTGTTTTTTCCCTGGGAAAGGATTTATTGGGAAAGGATCAATGCTTCTCCTTCTTCCCAGGGATTGTCATTTCTCTGTCTTGTCATTTCCCACACCCTTCAGTGCCAACATACATCAACACTAGGAAGGTCATACTGTCCATGACTCCATGGGAAGAAGTCAACTAGAAGCTCTGAATTTGGAGCTTTCTTGAGTTCTTTCCTATGGAGTTCTTCCCAGGGTTGATTTTCATATGTGCCCTTTAGCTGCGATAAACATTTAGCAGTGATTAAAACAGATTTCAGTTAGTCCTAATTTTTACTAACTATGGAACTTAATGTTGGTCTTAGAGATTCCCCAGATGTAAGAGTAGTGGTCTCCAGAACTGTGCTCTCTGTAACCTTGCAGGCTTTCACTTTGAAAATGGCATCGCCCTGCGTGTTTGTATCTAATTTGTGACAGTCCTCTCTTGCTCATCTTGTCTCAAGTTCCATGCTCCAAACTTTATATACATGCAAACATACATATATTGCTTATGAGTGAGACTAATGTTAGTTTTTAATCATATATAAACTCCCCAAATATATAAGGTCTCAAACCTAGTAGAAATTTGTTTCTCTTTCTCTCTTTTTAAGTTCAAAATGGGGTCAGTATCATGAGTTCTTTCCATCTTCAACAAGAAGCTTCCTGTCTGTGGTTTTCCCAAGCCCAGGAAAGAGTGTAGGGAGAACAGGGGGGAAGTGTTGGAGGTGGAGGCTGAAGAGGCACTTGTCACTCCTGACTCTGAAGTGGAACAAGAGATGTAGGTCAGGTAGAAAGAAGACATATGGGCATAAACAAGAGTGGCCAAGATTTAAATTGCAAATGTAAATTCCGCTTCACAAGCTTTGTTCACAAACACTATTAAATCAAATCAGATCCATTCACATATCCGTAAATAGCCTCTCTCATGACTTGAGCCTATAGAAAACCAAGTCCAATAATGTGTTGGCTTCACAAGCATATTTCTCTGCCATTTATATATAATTTTTATATTTGTTTTTTTAATTGCAGTTGTACACAATATCTTTATTTTATTCATTTTTATGTGGTGCTGAGAATTGAACCCAGGGCCTTTCATGTGCTAGGCAAACGCTCTACTGCTGAGCCACAACTCCAACCCCTCCGCCATTTATATTTTTAAGATCTGATTACTTCATCCAAATGCAGAACTCCGAATAAAATCTTCAATGTGACCCAAATGTAGCACTGTCTAAATTCACAAAAGAGTGAAACCCCTGAATGGGAAAATTATTAGAAGATTTTCATCAAAAACAAAGAAGAAACTTAATGGGGAATGATGAATTTATCACATGCCCAACACATAGGAGAACTGAAAATACTGTCTTAGTCATATCTATAGACTGCAGATTTACATACATAAATATGCCATACCAAGTTAAGCCAGTGTGTTCCTCTCCAACACCCTCACTTCAGGGTGTCTCTCAGAGTGTGCATACCTTGTTTTCTCTTAATAAAGTCACTCAGACCCATTCCTTTCAGCAACAACATCAAAGAAGAAACTTACAGTGGAAGATGAGGTCTGTCTTTCTTTGGGGACCTTATCAGGACCCTCCATCCTGTTGACAATTGCATTATATTACATAGAACTTTGAGCTGAGTTTTCTGAGGTGTAGAACTTAGCCTATGTCATTATCTAACTGGAAATGTATCTGAGGCTAGAGTGTCCAGGAAGAAAAGGAAAGGGCCCTCCACATACCTAGCCACTGTGTGCCACACATATTCATATTTTGTCTTCTCTAATATCCTCACATCCCTTAGGCCATTAGGTAAATAATATGATAAATGGATTAACGATTGTGTTTTAATTGGTGATTATGTCTTAATCTTATATTGCACATCTGCAATGTCAATGTCTCAGTCAATAGAAATGGATATTTTTAGGAAATGAGTTACCAGCGGGGAAGACTTTGGGGTGCCTCTGCAGCTAATGGCTTCACCTTTTTGAAGGTTGGCACCAAAACCATTGTTCATACCATCCATATTCAGTTTTCACTGTCTTTTCAAGCTGAGACAACAATAAGCTGCATTCACTCTACTTATAAGAAAGAAGACTTAAATATGAGAGGATAGTAATATCTAAAGCTCACTATATGCTTGCTATGGGAAAGGTAACATTTGATGATTTTTGCATGTGTTATTTTATTAATCTTCACAACCTTCAATTAGATTGGTATCAGGTATGAATTGCTGGTGCAAGACCTCCAGCCACAGTGGTCTGGCTTGAGAACCTAACTATGACACATGGTTCAGGTTGAAATACTTGGCTACTCTAAGTTAGCCCACATTAGAGAACTTATGTAATTTTATTTTTAGGAAATGTGTTAGGCACAGTATTCAACCTCCCCTTCAATTCCGTTCTTTCCTCATTTTTCTTTCCTACTTACTTTATACCCCTTCAATTCCCCTGCCTCAAGTACCACCTGCTCTCCTGCAAATGAAATGTGGCATTTACCATTTATATTGCTATGCTCAGCAGTGTCCTGGAAAACAAATATAAAATGACAGCTCCACTCCACTCTCCATCTCAGAGTTTCGCACTTCTGTTTCCCTTTGCAAATCTGGGGGAAATGCAGAATGCTGGTGGGAAGAGATGTTGATAGAAAATGTTGCTTCCATTTTCTGGCCTTTAGAATAATCCTAAAAGACCTCTCGCTCAAACAGCAAGAGAATTCTACCTGCACGCAATCCCCTAGAGAGCAAGGGGAATATTATTATGCCTAGTCCATCATCATTATCATCACCACATAGTGTTTGTTAAGCCTTCAGGAGCATGAGGCAGTGGCGTGCTTAAATTGACATTTTTTTCCTCCTCCCAAGAGCTTGAAGTTTAAATAGAAACAGAGCATCAAAGACAAATATATACAAGGTCAGGAGGAGACCAACACCGACACATTAACATACTCATTAAAATAGAATAGAGCTCTTTAGAATTCAATAAGAATTGAAGGCAGATAAAAGTAATATAAAAATGTGCTAAGCTATGAGCTAAGAGACACCCAGCTTTCTGCGTGGATGGCTGTGGGCAAATCGCCTCACAACCCTTAAGGTTGAATGCTTGGGAAGATTTGAGGAAGGCAGTCTGGGGAAGTGAACCAAACTCAGTCTGGAGTCAGGAAGTCACACAATTTCTGTGAACATGCTGAGGTGATTTAAGCTCTCTGCTTCAATTCTTGCTCTTTTATAAAGTAAAGACAGAGTTCCTTCAAGAAATGGGAATAAAATCACTCTCTATGAATGTCTTCAAATATGTACAGTATGTATTTTTAAAGCATCTGTGCATGCCTATTATCTCTTTAAATTTTAACACTCCTGGATAGAATCCTCTAGTGATAATATATACTCTTCTCTGTTTCTAAACATCAAGGAAACATAGTTTAGGAGAGGGAAGGTCTTGCTCATACATTATTTGATTGGGAGATGAGAAAGATCAGGCAGAAATCAAGAGCATAGGGAAATCTTGCAGATTGGAATGATAAGACATTTGCCTCAGGGAAATTGGAAGATGAGTAGATAGTTTTTCCTTTGTTTTTTTCTCTCTTGGGCTGTGACGTCTTGGCTTATACTTCTTAAATGAAGATGCAACAAACACTCATTAAGAATGCACCCTGAGTCAGGCACAGCAGTGTATACAGGGGTCGCTTATTGAACACAAGCAGGAAAATCCCTCTTTTCATGGAGATGTTATTCTAGGAAGTATGCAGAGACAGACAGTAAACAAATAAACAGACAAGGTAATATCAGCTAAAAAGGGAACACTAAGTAAAGAATTAAATCAGAGATTGTGCTGTAGTGAGTTAGTACACCATTTCTTATATCCAGGATTCAGAGACAATTTCTTTCAGGTTTTTATACTTAAGGTAAGAGCTAAATATAGAAAGGAGAAGGTGAAGATGTAGGAGAAACAGAAATGAGTTGGAAAATAACATTCCTGAGATGACAATAGTTTTTTCTTTCCACAAATCAACAACCTCCGCATGGCTCTTAGTTTCTGAATCAGTACATGAGACCCACTGATTAGCTAATACTTGTCTTTCCTCCAAATTTAAAAACAAAATGATAACAAGAAAAAAAAAGAACTGGGTGAGTTTAGACTGACTCCAGCATAGCAGGATCTTACCACTTCAATATAAACTTGCAAAGAACCTGTGGCTTCTTACTGTCCATGTGAATTCTTCTGTTTTTCTTCTTCTTCTTCCTCTTTTTAAATTTGTTTTAATTAGCTATAATGTTAGAAGGGCATGTACATTTAACTACTGAGCCACATGCCTAATCTTTTTACTTTTCATTTTGAGGCAGGGTCTTTGTAAGTTGCTTAGTGCCTTGTTAAGTTGCTAGGGCTGGCTTTGAATTTGCTATCCTCCTGCCTCAGCCTCCTATGCCACTGGGATTATGGTTTGTACCACCATGCTTGGCAAGGTTGTTGACATTTAAAGTGTGATGAGGGCCTTCTTCCTACATCCACATATAGCAGAAAGTGGAAGTCAGAAAAGATGCTTACATAATTCTCTCCTCCTCCTCCTCCTCTTCCTTCTCCTCCTCCTCCTCCTCCTCCTCCTCCTCCTCCTCTCTTCTTCCTCCTCCTCCTCCTCCTCCTTGTTCTTCCTTCTTATTATTACTATTTGGTACTGGGAATTGGACTCAGGGACACTCAACCACTGAGCCACATCCCCAACCCTATTTTGTATTTTATTTAGAGACAAGGTCTCACAGAGTTGCTTAGTGCCTTGCTTTTTTATAGGCTGGCTTTGAACTTGGATCCTCCTGATTCAGCCTCCCGAGCCATTGAATTACAGCTCTGTTCCCCACACCCAGCTTCTCTAGCTATTTTATAAGGTCATCAATTTAATTCATGTAGCTAGATATGTCATGACCTACATATAAACTCCTATCTTGTAACACTGTTGCATTATGGTAAAATTTCAACATGAACTTTGGAGGAGACACAAACAATCAAAGAGTAGCATTAAGGGAAGTTATGATGCTTAAAAATCCATCCTCTCCAAGGGAGGCCTCTTGGGTGCATATCTGTGAGAATTACCATTTGGGTGCCTAATATTCAATCTCCTCCTTCCCCTCATCAAGATAGTCATCACTTTGTGCAGAGTTACATGTATATGGCAGAAGAAGAAACAAAATCTGTGTATTTCTCACAATCTTTTGACTTAAAATTGCCCTTTTTGTCCTCTTTATGTTGCATATGAACAAATGGTTGCCTCAGATTGTCACATACTGTCAGTGAGCCACACAGAGGCCCAAACTAAATTGAAGGACAAACTTCTTGGAATTGTACATTCCCTTCTCTTTGTCTAACTCAGTCTTCATACCAGCAAACCCTGGCACTTGTGGATTAGAAGCCACAAGTCTTCCTCTACTGTGCCCTGGAAACATTACTCTCCCCTTTATCCTCTTACACAGGAACATGGGCTTCAAGACTTTCTTTTATTCATTATTCACCCTACCCTATAACAGCAAATCACAAAGTAATCACAAAGGAAGTAACTTAATTCTATTGAGAAATAAACTCTGGTTGTAGCTCTCATTCCTTAATGTTCAAATAAATTAGAGAAACTTCTTTGACATAAAACCTTCCATCTAAGCTTTTGATCTTCCTGCAAAATCCTGTGTAGTATCAGAAGCAAAATATTAACTGTTTCTTCTTTCATTATTGTGAATATTGCTAAAGCAATTTAATTTTCCTGCCCTCAGTTCAACTCTGGTAGTTCAATCCAATTCCTCCTCGGTAGTCAGATGTATTAGACTCAGCGAGTAAGGGTGTCATCTACTGAAAATGTGAAAGAGAAATGTACATTACTTTATATTTTAAAATGCAACAGTGTTCCTGGATTCATTAGGGATAGACTGAATGAGAGTAAGGTATTAGGGTTACTCTTTCCAGGGAGTACATAGGCAGACCTTTAAAAGGGGGAGACAGGTGGGGAGAAGACGATGAGCTGATGAAGTTCACTGTGTATTTTATTTTAGCATGACTCAACATAGACAACAGAGAAGAAAATCCATACCCTTTAAAACCACTACATATTGTCCTAGATTTTTGTGGTTATAATTTGAATTCTCACCAAAGGTATTGTCAGACTATGAGAAATGTGGACTTTTCCTTATGTACATGAATACGAATTCATATATCTAGTTGGGGGTTGGCAGCTAATCCAAGTATTTCTAGGGCAGGATCAGTGTGAAGGAAAGAGAATGTATTGGAAGGATCAGGATATCCATGAGAACTGAAGCAGAATAGCTGTCATTCTGACAGTTAAAGGAATTGACTTGTTCACAGTCATAAACTGAGCTGACACCTCACCAGACTCTGGGGTTCTGAGCAGGAAGCTTCCTGTTGGGGTGAAAACATTTGCTGCAGCAGGATTCTTTCTCTAGGGAAATTGGAGCCAAGGAACCATCTGATCAGAAGTGGTGAATACAAGTCCCTTTGGCTGGTAGGATTGAACCAATGAACACCTAATTTTGTACCAGAGCTAATTAAGTGATAGTTTCTTGGAATCTGCCTCAGTGCCCTTTTTGTCTCAAAATGGTGCTTCCTGTTGGGCCTGAGGCTCAAGTTCACACCCACTAGCCTCTCAGGATGATCCATTCCAACTCATGTTCACCATGATGATGTGCAGACCTTACCATATCATCATTGATATTAGATTCTTTGGAAATATTTCATTAGGATGAGACAGTGTGGTTAAAGAATATTTAAATTTTAATTCTTGAAAGACAAACATTTATATATTTCTCTTTAATACTCATGTCATCTATTTTTTATGCACCATTCTAACCAACGCCCCCAAATTAAAGTATTACTCTATGTAATTGAGTGATAAGTTAAAAGCCCTTCTTCTTACCTCTACTGAAAGAGTTATACAGTCTATGTCATGCACACACACCTGCAGATATATAAGTTGAATATAAATATCAGTTCATGATCTGGTGTCTGTCATATCTTGGTGTAATTTTGAGTTCTATTGATTAATTCTCATGTAAACTTAGTAAAATGATGTAAATTTTCTAAGCTTCATTTTCCTAATGTTTGCAGAGTTGTTGGAAGAATTCCATAAGATAACTATATGCAAAGCAACAAGCATAATGCACAGCACATGACGGACTGTAAATTGTTGCAGTTGTTGATTTTCGTTTTCCCTGGAATCACAGCTTGCTTAACTTGTTCATCTTATTCCTGTCTTAAAACACTAAAAACAAGAGCAGAAAAATTCTCTAGCTTTTTTTACCCACTGTTAGTTCTAGTACCCGTCATTTTCTTCATTCTTCATCATTTCAATCATCATCAGTCATAAATTTGGATATTAAGGATAAAAAAAAAGCCAAACTTAAGTATGAGTGTACTTACCTTACTTTTGTTTTGTACTTTCCTTTACTTATCGAATTATTTTCTTTTTCAATCAACTATTGTTTTTACTATTACTAGAGTGCATCTTCATCAGCTTGAGCTGCTGTAACAAAAGGGTATAGTGATAGACCCAACCTGATCTTTTCTTAAAATTGGGAGCCATCTCGCCACAAAGCCATGAAAAGATAATTTCAGTTTTACTATAAATTACTGCAAATTCTGAACCTGCTTGGAATGCCTGCCCGTGCCTTGAACTCACCCATGCCTGGCTCTCTGACCAGATAGTAGCCCTCTCTGAAACTTTAGTGAGGCCTCACAAATCTTGACCCTCTCTGAGGCTCTAATGACCTTCATAAATTCTGATGTTGGGGCCAGCAAAAATGTAAACTACCATTAGTGTTATGCTCCTCAGAGTTTTGTTATTTGTAACCCCGCTTTGTGTAACTTTCTGGGCTATAAAGCTGGGCTGCAGGAAATCTGCTGCTGCTGTCTTGTTCCCGTGGTTTTGGGTGGTAGAGGCAGCCTGGCCAGTCGAAATAATAAGCTTGCTTTAATTTGATTTTAATTGGAGTCAGTGGTCTTTTCTTGCTTCATGGTCTAACAATAGACTCTATTAAAGGACAGCCATTTTACAGTTGTGTGGGCTAAAATTCCAAGGTAAAGGTGCCACCAGAATCTGGTCGTGGACAGATCCTTCATAGGAGTCCTTGCTGACTGTGGACGGACAGCCCCTCCTAGGGTTCCTTGATTCCCAATATGGCAAACAACTTACTGAGAATTGGGTTTTCAGCTGCAAATCAACGAATCCAAGGCCCACAAGCCAATGCTCCTCCTTACAAGGCTCTCCTACTCTACATCACTGTTCACCTGTCCTAATCACCCCAGGACCAAGTACCAATTAGATGTAGCTTCTTGGGCACTGAGATTTTTCAAATTAGTTGACCTTCAGCCTGCTTAGCTGGTCTACCTGTTGTCCTTCTCATAGAAACCACTTTCAAGATTCTTGGCCCATGTCCTCCAGTCCCTGCCACTACCACACCACTTAGTTCACCCCAATGCTCTCTATGTTACCATGCATGACATAGTGTGTTGTCTTCTCAAGGTCTGTGATATAATGTGCTGTATTTCCGATGGCAAGCCTCTCTTGATCTGTTGGTCTGATCACACTGGAATAATAGTTAAATCCACATTTTAAAACATGTAATTCCAGACTCAAGTCTCAACTATTTCTTCTGTTTGACTATGAGGGCTCCTAAATGAATTTTGGAAAATATTTTTTTGAATGAATGAATTTATTTTATATCTAAAATCCACTGGCATATCTTTATTAGGGGAACATCTCTGCATTTTTAAAAGTTGAATGAACATATTCTCTAATATTGTACAACCCTTAGCTTATCCTCTAACAGAAAACTGCTTGATTATTTGAATATATATATAACACCCTAATTAGATACATTGTAGAGAAAAAAAAAATACTCTTGGTGTCTGCTGCTCAACCTCAGAAATAAACTGACACGAGTCGCCTGAGCAGGAGAAAACTATAAAAGTTTTATTAGAATTTTCCATAAACTTGCTAGAACTAAAGAGAAAATGAAGCCCAAAAGAAATGGCCAGAACAGAAATCTGAAATACCTTTTAGACAAAGAACTGATAGAAGTATGAAGAAATAACAAGACCATGGGGTTTGGGCTAAGGGCAGTAAACTGCAAGATAGTCACTAGGCGGTAAGTGTGAAAGCTACTAGATGATAAAAGTGATTTAAACAGTCTGTGTAGACATACTTTAGCATCCATTTCCAGTTCTGGTGGTAATATTGTTCTTTTCCTGGCACAGAAAGGGAACATTTCTTATGCCTGTTTTTAGGTAGAAAAGGGAGATCCAAAGGCCCTTCTTGCACCTGCTATGTCTCAGATGCTTTCATCTCAAGAAAATCAATACGTAAAAGCAGCATGTTTTGGGTTGTCATGTCCTGAGCACTTTAGTACCAATGGAGAAACCATGTCCCAGAGTAAAGAGACTCTTTACTACCAAAAAGTTAAGGAAAGGGTTCAAGACAACATATTCTAAACTTTTTGATGAAGAACAGAAGATACATCATGTTCTTTCAGCCACTTAATTTTGATTGGCATGCTTCTTACTAAGTCTTCTTTCTTACTAAAATGTGATTTTTTTTTAGTTTGTTTGTTTGTTTGCTTGCTTCTTTTGTTTTGCGCCAACAACTTGCATGTAATTTAAGAACTTCTTTGGCAAGCAACAAATATTAGAGCAGTGCTTGGCTTAAGGGGTACCGAAGATTACGAAAATGGTGGATCTTGCTTCTGGAAGTAGCAATTAGTGCAAATCCTGCCAATCACTGCAGTGGGGAAACTTTCAAAACATTGTAGGCTAAATCCAATATGCCTTTCTTCTTTATCTAGCATCTACACTAAAAGAGCTGGAAAATATTATTAAATAAACTTATTTGGCTCAGACTAGTTCTGCTCTACTGTCAAGTTTTTTTTTTGACAACTTGTCCTCAAGAAATAATAGGTATAACATGTGCATCTATATTTCGATTCAGTTCTAGGAAAGTCATGCAATACCAGATCCATTAACCTTTTCTTTCTAAGAAATTGCATTGTTTCTAAATAAGATGAACTTAGATCAATTTTTTTTACAAACTCTCATGTACATTAGGTCATTTTTATAAAACTATAAGACTCACTTAAAATAAGATTCTTGTACAGAAAAAAAAAACTGATAGACTTTCAAATGAACTAAAAACTATTGAGTGTTCTGTGAACTACTACTTCCAGGTTATTTTTGCTTTTCATTGTTCTTGAGCTATTTTGCACTACTATACATTGTAGAAAATTTACAATTAGGCAAAGAGTCTTGTCCATGATAATGCAAATTGTGTCCAGTGGAGATTCAATTGCTTATTGCCCTGTGGAGATTGCCCAGTTTTGCTGGTTCTTCATCTACTATTTATTTCAGTAGTCCTAGGGGTGGGGCTCTACTTAGATATTTCTCTTAGATTTTTTCTTTTGAGAATCAAAGTAATATCTTTCTGTTTCTCCCATTAATTAACAAGTTCAATACAACTTTTGACATGTTCAATTCATGTCTGTCTGATTATTTCATCTTTTGAAAAAATATCTTTTAATTCTACTCTTAAAAACAAAACAAAATAAAATCCTTAACAAGGAGCTCCAATAAATTTAAAAAAATCAAATTCCATAGTACTCATGCCTATCTAATGGATAATTTGATAGAGGCAGACAATCTCCAAGGGTTCAATACAGGAGAGTTTTCTAATAGTAGGTGATTCTTTTTACTTATCTTTTTTTTTTCAAAGCAAAATAATTGCTTCCTCAATAGTTTGTTTCTAAAAGACTCCATGGCTCTGAACCCGGATAGCATACTTTGCTGCTTGCTGTAATTTCTCTGGTCCTGCTTGAATCACTTCCTTCAGACCATTTGAAAAATTTCTGCAATTGTTTTGCATTTAGATGATCCAACTTAACAAAGAATACCACTGTATTGCTTTGTTTTGTGTGCAATGTGCTTATACATTAACAGGTAGGTCAATAATTACTAGATCAATTCCTCCAGCCAGTTAGCTTTGAAATATGAAATGTAGTGGCTCTTATTGCTCCTCTTCACAGAATCCTTTAAACCATTGTTGTATTGCACCCAGTCTCCCTTGTTAGTGCCTATGACTGTCATTAATGCTTTATGAAATGGTACGTTATTTGTTCAATGAAATTTCAAATCTGTTCTAAACAGCCTCAAATCAGAGATGCCTGATTGCCTGCAACATTGACAGATTTTCCTGTCCTTGACTAGTTAAATGGGCAATAAACTAGACAGATGCTTCTGAGCAGAATAAACTAAAATGTCTAAAACACACTAAAATAATCAAAGAATATACCCTAAATAATTAAACATATTTATCCTATTCTGTTTGAGAGGTAGTAGGATTTGATATTGGATTATCATAGACTCAGTTTTATGTGTCCTCCACTTACTGACTGTAAGATTTAGACATGTTCATTTTCTTTCTTTTTTATTTCCCTTTGGTGTTGGGGATGAATCCAGAGGTGCTGTACTACTGAGCCACATCCCAAGCCCTTCTTATTTTTTATATTGAGCCAAAGGTTGGCATCCAACTTGTGATCTTCCTGCTATGTATACTGAGTAGCTGGGATTTTAGGCATGCAGCAGAAAACACAACTCAGGCAAATTTCTTAAATATTTTAAACATCAGATTCTTCACATGTAAAAATAAGATAATAACATTAAATTTATAATAGCATAAGAGAATTAATTTATAAAATATGAAAAAGCATAGCACTGTCCTAAACCACAGTAGATGTTTACTAAATACTTGATGCTTTTACTGATGTATTAATTAAAACTTCAGTTAGAATTGTAGTCTCTGATTAGTATCTCCTTCATTCCATTGATTTCAAATACCCAGTGCAATGCCTTCTTTGTAGTAGACAGTGCATAGACTTTCTTGGCTGTGTGAATGATTTATTCCATCTTGAAGTTTGATAAGGGGATTAAGCAAGACAGTGGAACGGCATAGGAAGAAAGAAGAGAAAGAGAATAAGACAAAGTTCATGTGTGAATAGCAAACCAATAGGTGGGAGTGGAGAGCTAATTTTCCCCAGTTGTGATCACAGGGTCATTCTATGAATCAGAAGAAACTCTTTCAGAGAGAAGATACTAATATGGATCAGGAGGGAATGAGGAGGAAGGGATAAACTCCAAAGCACCTCCATTGTCTGGATGAATACTAAAA